>NC_047108.1:17813499-18130999 GCF_902500255.1 Thalassophryne amazonica
CATCATCAGTCACATGATTAAGGCAGCCAACAGCAAACCTGACATGCCGGATCTGGATCTTGGGCCAAGCTTTGCCTCAACACGGTGACGCTGTGACTAACAATTCATGCACTGCATCATAAATTTAAAAAAACTGACACTGTTAGATGTGATAGTGATCCAAGGGGAGGTGATGGTCTAGTGGTTAAGCGTTTGGCTTGAGACCAGAGGATCCTCGGTTCAAATCCCAGCCTGACCAGAAAAAATCACTAAGGGCCCTTGGGCAAGGTCCTTAATCCCCTAGTTGCTCCCGGTGAGTACTGAGTACCTTGTATGGCAGCACCCTCACATCGGGGTGAATGTGAGGCATCATTGTAAAGTGCTTTGAGCATCTGATGCAGATGGAAAAGCGCTATATAAATGCAGTACATTTACCATTTATTTGATCCATAATTATTCCAGAGTTCAGATGTTAAATATAAAGGCCAACTCAGATCTGACATCAAACCACACGTTTAATATTTCAGCAGCACACCGCCATCGCTGAAATGTAAATATATTAGTGGTACACATGACTGGATTATCGCCATCATCTGGACATTTGAAGTCCTGCCTGCTGTACTGGCATGAAACAAATAGTTCCACTCATTCATTCATCTTCAACCGTTTTATCAGTGATCAGGTCGCGGGGACAACAGCTCCAGCAGGAAACCTCAGACTTCTCTTTCCCGGGCCACATTGACCACCTCTGACTGGGGGATCCCGAGGCGTTCCCAGGCCAGTGTGGAGATATAATCTCTCCACTTAGTCCTGGGTCTTCCCCGGGTTCTCCTCCCAGATGGACGTGCCTGGAACACCTCCCTAGGGAGGCACCGAGGAGGCATCCTTACCAGATCCCCGAACCACCTCAGCTGGCTCCTTTCAATGTGAAGGAGCAGTGGCTCTACTCCAAGCTGCCCACGGATGACCGAGCTTCTCACCCTGTCTCTAAGGGAGACATAAGCCACCCTCCTAAGGAAGCCCATTTCGACCGCTTGTACCCGCGATCTACTTCTTTCGGTCATGACCCAACCCTCATGACCAGAGGTGAAGAGTAGGAACGAAGACTGACCAGTAGATCGAGAGCTTCGACTTTCGGCTCAACTCCATTTTCGTCACAACAGTAGGGGAGAATGCGAATGCAACACTGCCCCAGCTGCACCAATTCTCCAGCCAATCTCAGGATCCATTGTCCCCTCATTCTTGGAACAAGACCCTGAGGTACTTGAAGTCCTTCACTTGGAGCAAGACCTCATTCCTTACCCAGAGTAGGCAATCCATCGGTTTCCTGCTGAGAACCATGGCCTCAGATTTGGAGGTGCTGATCCTCATCCCAGCCGCTTCACACTCAGCTGCAAATTTACACAGTGAGTGTTGGAGGTCACAGGCCGATGTTGCCAACAGGATCACATCATCTGAAAAAGCAGCAATAAGACCCTCAGCCCCCCGACAACTCCATCTCGCAATCCTGAATCCATGAATATCACAAACAGGATTGGTAACAAGGCGTAGCCCTGGCGGAGGCCAACCTTCACCAGAAAGAGTCTGACTTACTGCCGAGCAACCCGAACACAGCTCTCGCTTTGTGAGTACAGAGATTGGATGGGCCTGAGAAGGGACTCCCTCACTCCATACCGCAGCACCTCCCACAGTACCTCCTGGGGTACCTGATCATACGCCAACTCCAACTCCACAAAAGTCATGCAGACTGGATGGGCATACTCCCAGTCACCCTCCAGGATTCTTGTGAGAGTGAAGAGCTGGTCAGTTGTTCCACGACCAGGACGGGACCTGCATTGTTCCTCTCGATCTGAAGTTCGACTATTGGCAGAACCTTCCTTTCAAGGGGTAGACTTTACCAGGAAGACTGAGTAGTGTGATGCCCCTGTAATTGGCACACACTCTCTGGTCCTCTTTTTTAATATGGGGACCACCAGCCCAGTTTGCCACTCCTTAGGCACTGTCCCAGACCTCAATGCAATGTTGAAGAGGCGTCTCATCCAAGACAGTCCCTCCACACCCACAGCCTTCAGCATTTCTGGGTGGATCTCATATCTCAGTGACTTCCACCAGCGAAATTGATGGTAATCCCCCATCAGCTTCCAGCTCTGCCTCTATTACAGAGGGTGCACCAGTCTGATACAGGAGTTCCTCAAAGTGCTTGTTCCAGTGACGGATTACCTCCTCAGTTGAGGTCAACAGAGTCCCATCCTACCTGCAAACAGTTTGGATGGTCCCGCATTTTCCTCTCCAGAGGTGCCACTGGGTCCTCCAGAAGCACCTTGTTGTCAACCAAAAGTCCTTCTTCATGGTTGCACTCCCCTCACACCCACTGCTTTGTCTCCCCCACAACAGAGGCTGCCGCCCTTCAGGCCTGTCGAAGCCTTGCAATTACCTCAAGAGTCCTCTGAGATAACATATCCCAGAAACACTCCTTCAGTCAGACAACGTCCCTGACCACCGGTGTCCACCCCTGACAACTGGTGTCCACCACAGTGTTACCGCCCCTTGAGGCACCTAAGACCTTCAGTCCACAGCTCCATGCTACAGCAATGGAAGCTTTGAACATTGCCCATTCTGTTTTAATGTCCCCAGCCTCCACAGGGATGCCAGAAAAGTTCCAATGGAGGTGTGAGTTGAAGAACTCTCAGGCAGTGAACTCCTCCAGATAATTCCCAGTTCACCAACACTGCCCGTTTGGGCTTACCAGGTCGGTCGAAAGTCCTCCCCCATCCTCTGATCCAACTCACCACCAGATGGTGATTAGTTGACAGCTCTGTCCCTGTCTTTACCTGAGTGTCCAGAACAGTGATGCCGGTCAGATTAGAGTAACGCGTTACTAAGTAACGCGTTATTCTAATCTGACCACTTTTTTTAGTAACGAGTAATCTAACGCGTTAATCTTTCCAAATCAGTAATCAGATTAAAGTTACTTCTCCATGTCACTGTGCGTTACTATTATTTTTCATTGTGGGTCAATAGCAGCATTAAACTTGGTCTGTGGGCAGGAGGTCGGGGTTCGACTGAACTGTCCACTTTCAGTGAGCTGTGAGCTTTTCATCCGCGTTTTTTTTGCAGCTGCTCGACTCGTCCTCACCTCTTAAAGCGCGGTGATCAGCACACCTGCACTGAGCTTTACAAAGACATTTTTATACTTTTTTCCCTCCTTTATTTAGAATTCTGAGCTGAGCAGCTCTGTATCGTCTCGTTAAAAACAGCTGATCCTCCGCGACGCGTCAACAACTAACACTGTTTTCCACTCAAATGCACCTAAACTCTCTTTCTGAGGACCACATGATGTGAAAACGCAATAAAACTTTCTTACCTGTAAATCTGGTCCTGTTTTCTGCATAAATAAATGTTATCCATTCTTTGTGCTCAAACGCCAAAGCAGGGGCGAATCCAGATGGAATGGGGGCGTGGGGCAAGGATGTGCCCCCCTCCCCCACAACACCCCTAGATTAAAGGTCCAGTTTTGAAGCCGTTTTTTACTACAACTACTAATACTGCTTAAAATAATAATAATTTCGACAAGTAAAATGTTTAGAGAATTTAAATGTTAGAAAAATGTAGAATTTAATAGTTACATTTATAAACAATGTAGGTTTGAAATTGCAAGTTTTACTGTTACAGTGCTGTCAACAGTTAAATATGAGGTCAAGACAGAGGTCTTTATTTTACTTTTTATAAAACAAGTATTTGTTTTCATTGAAGTCAAGAAAGGGTGACTATAAAGTGAGTTTGGCAAAACAGGTATTGTCATGTTGACGTGGGTTGTTGTCGGCAGCTGGGGAAAGTAACTAAAAAAGTAACTAGTAATCTAACTTAGTTACTTTTACAATTGAGTAATCAGTAAAGTAACTAAGTTACTTTTTCAAGGAGTAATCAGTAATCAGTAATTGGATTACTTTTTCAAAGTAACTGTGGCAACACTGGTCCAGAACATGTGGCCTCAGATCAGATGATACAATTACAAAATTGATCATCGACCTTCGGCCTAGAGTGCTCTGGTTCCATGTGCACTTATGAGCATCCTTATGTTGGTTATTGGACTTCTGTGTTAGTCACTGACACCATGTTCAAACAACTGCTCTGGTTTAGATCAGGGAGGCCGTTCCACCCAATCATGCCTCTCCAGGTGTCTCTGTCATTGCTCATGTGTGTGTTGAAGCCCCCAGCAACAATGGATTCCCCCACTGGAGCCCCATACAGGACCCCAGCCAGGGACTCCAAGAAGGCCGAATACTCCGAACTGTTGTTCGATGCATACGAGCAAACAACAGTCAGAGTTCCCTACCCCCGAAACCCCAAGGCACAGAGAGGCAACCCTCTCATCTACCAGGGTAAACTGCAATGCAGCGGCGCTCAGCCGGGGGCTCGTGAGTATCCCCACACCCGCCCGGCGCCTCACACCCTGGGCAACTCCAGAGAAGAGTAAGGTTCAACCCCTATCAAGGAGAGTGGTTCCGGAGCTGGCATGCATGGAGGCGAGGCCCACCAGATGTAACTGGTCGTGCTCCACCTCACGTACCAGCTCCAGCTCCTTCCACCACAGTGAGGTGACGTTCCACACCCCCTGCCGCCCAGGTTTGGTCGGTTGGGGCCCTCGACTTTCACTGATACCCATGAGACAGCACACCCAACCCCAGCGGTTCCCCCTGTGGTTGATGGGCCCACAGGGTGAAAATAGAAAGTCCACGTTGCCTCTTCAGGCTGAGCCCGGCCAGGCTCCGTGGTAAGCCCAGCCACCAGGGACACGGTGACAGTCCCTCCATCCAGGCCTGGCTCCAGACAGTGGCCGGGGCTTCCTCCGGGCCAGGTGACGTTCTCTCTGCATTGCTTGCCACCTAAGTCTTTGTGAACCATTCTCAGTCTCGTCCCTCACCTGAGACCAATTTGCCATGGGGAGACTCTACCAGGTAGCACAAAGGGTCAAAACAACACAGCTCTCAGGTTCATAGGGACATACAAACCTCTCCACCATGACAAAGTGATGGTTCCCGGAAAGAAACCATTACCTCTCCATGGGGCTAATAACATGGGCCGATTAAAAATGGGCCCATGTTATTAGAGTTTATTTGAATAAAAACACCAGCTGCTGGATCATGTGATGAGCTTGTTAAAGCTTCTTAAACCTTCTTACAGCTTGTTAAAGTTCATAAGTGATTGTGATGTCTAAATGAAGATGAACAGGCATTACAAATCATTGAGTTAGATTTCTCAGAGCGTTTATCTACATTTATTGATATGTGAAATAACTGCGGATTGGGGATATTGATTATGCTTCAGGTTTGGTCTGAGAGATTTCTGTGGCTGCTGTATTTACATTTTCTGTTGCTGTGAAAAACAAACTAACAAATGTAAACCGAAGGTGATTTCAGGCTGAATAGCACCCATTTGTCTTTTCAAGGAATATGATCTTCAATAAATGTTAAACCATTTTATCCACATACAAACAAATAAAATTAATCAACAGAACACAACATTGTGAAAATGTCCAACTGGGTCAGGCTGTGTGCTGACTGGCCAACCTGTTTGAGTCTCTTAACGGCGCAGGTCGTGTTCCTTAGGGTGGCTCTATAGACGATCCCAAACCCGCCCTCGCCAACCTGTAGGGACGGCGAGAAAACCCTCCGTCCCTGCATAAACCCTTCACAGGGCCAGAACATTGCCCCGGTGCATGTCACGTTAGGGCCTGGAGGAGAGACGTCATTAGCATGAAGTAACTGACACAGAGACTTAACAAACTGACCAAGAAGGGTGAATCTGTGGAAAGAAAGGAAATGGACAACTTGGGAATTGTGAGAGAGCAGAGAATGCTGCCTGGACTTCAGTCAGTTATCAAAAATGATAACTACCCACTTTACAGTGTTATAATTGGTCAGAGAAGTATT
The DNA here is from genome assembly GCF_902500255.1 of Thalassophryne amazonica. NCBI lineage: Eukaryota > Metazoa > Chordata > Actinopteri > Batrachoidiformes > Batrachoididae > Thalassophryne > Thalassophryne amazonica. Next base: position 17,819,412 of record NC_047108.1, read on the forward strand.
TGAGTAGAAGGCTAGCTAGCATTAAGTGTTCCACTGAACGTTACAGGAAAAACTATCTCCCACCAGCCATTAAACTCTACAAAGTTCTCCTCCTACCATTCACCCACATCAAAATTGCCCCCCCCCCCGCCCCAACTTACTGTATCTCCTCAGTACACAATATTCACCCACATAAAGCTGCTCACTTGCTACATTACTAAGAACTCTTCCATTTTCAGAATGTGCAATAAATCAGTTTTTGTATGTGCAATATAATCAACACTATTATGTGCAATAATTAAGGCTCCGCACTCAAGACTTTTGTAATGTCGTCTTATCTGGACCCCTGTCCTCAATTTATTTTCTTCAAATATTACCATTTTTCTGATATATATGTTCAATATGTTGTCTCAATCTGTCCAGTACTAACATAAGAATCTGTCTGAGATTAACTGTCTTTTGATTGTCATTACCATCATCATCCATGTTTTCAAAGTGACCATCACAGACAAAACCACTTCTTTCACAGGTTTAATTTTGGTTTCCAACACATTTTTATTTTCCATAGGGCAACCAGGTAGTCTTTTATTTATTGCCTCTTTTTTTTTTTACTTCACTAAACACACACACACACACACACACACACACACACACACACACACACACACACACACACACACACACACATAGTCCAATTAAGGGTAGCATGGGGTTGGAGCCTATCCCAGCAGTCAAAGAGCATGAGGCAGGGTTCACCCTGGACAGGACGCCAATCTGTCTCAGGGTCACACACAGACAAACAAACACAGTCACACCTACGGACAGTTTAATGTTTCCAGTCCACCAAACCTGCATATCTTTGGATGTGGAAGGAAGCCACAGCACCCGGAGGGAACCCACACAAACATGGGGAGAACACACAAACTCCACACAGAAAGGCCACAGGTGGGAATTGAACTGACCTTCTCGCTGCGAGAATGTTTAATGTTTTTAATAGCTTGATAAAACAGTTCCTTGTTGTAAAAGTATGTCTGTATGTTGATGTCTGCTGTATGTAAAAGTATGTTGATTTAATATCTTGTTAATGGATCACATGACCTCCGCTGTGTGTGCGCACTGAGGCAAGACCTGAGAGGCTATTTTTGGAGCGGCTCTCCTCTTGCGCACACAATTCCACCTGCTCTGTGCGCTGGACTCTATATAAAATAATTATTTTGTAGCGGATTAATCAATTTCTGTCAAACCTTGGATGCTGAAAACACCTCTAATCACTTCTGGAATTAATGGATCACCTATTCTCCGCTGTGTGTGCGCACTGAGGCAGTGACTCATCATCACGCTTCAAACGAGCATTTAGGCAGAACGCCAACTCACAAAAGAGTGATATTTCAGTCAATACTGGACGAACACAAAGTTAAAATTTGGGTGACTGCGTGAAAGTGGATGTGTGTTTAAAGCCATGGAAGATAGTTACTCCAGTGAAGCAACTAAGAGCAGGAGCCGTGCGGCAACACAGGTGGAGAGCGCGCAAAAGACCGATTTTGAAATGATCCACAGCAAGCCAGCAAGCCATGGATGGAAAGGAAGCCACTTAGAAAGAGCACAGAGGCGGCTGTCCATGAAAGGACAACAGCAGAGAGTGCGCAAAAGAGCGATTTTGAAGACATAACACAAAGTTAAAAGTTGTATCATGGTGACTTGTAAGCTGCGGAAGAAACAAAGATATATATATATATATATATATATATATAAATGATCCACAGGTGTATATAATAAAACGGCCACCTCATTCTATATGCAGAACGGCACGGCGCGCAAAAGAGCGCTTTTGCAGAAATAAACGGACGAACACAAAGTTAAAAGTGGATTCACACTGTAAAAATGATTGTGTTTAAAGCCAGGGAAAAAATAAAGCCAGCAAGCCACGGATGGAAAGGAAGCCACTTAGAAAGAGCACAGAGGTGGCTGTCCATGAAAGGACAACAGCAGCGCGCGCGCAAAAGAGCGATTTTGCAGAAATAAACAGACAAACAAAGTTTTGTGTGTTTAAAGCCGCAGAAGAAAAGCCAGAGAGCTGCGGAGCCAGCAAGGAGCACAGAGGCGGCTCTCCGGGAACCTGTGGTTCGGGTCTAGCTGGTCTGGTGCATTACAGGTGGACAGCAGCCTGGCGCACAGCGCACAACTGCGGAACTGTGCTGGACTGTCTATTTTTGGACTGCGTTAAAAAAAAAAAAAAAAAAAAAGAAGGGACATCTTAAATGCTTACTGTGAATCTGTGAATTGAAAACCCACCACTTGAAGGGACTAGGTGGGAGGGCTGGAGGTCTGGACCAAACTCATGCCTAAACATGCGCCAACATGGCGTTATCATGGCACTACGTGGCTTAGTGTGGCTGATGCGAGCCATTTGAGGCTGTAATGACAGGTCAGTCGTGGCTCACTAGAGGCTGCTACGCGGCACATGCGGGGTACAGAGAGGCACATAGTGGCACCTTCATAGTGGATACGTGATAGATGAAAACGTGGGTCATTCTTCAAATAATCACCCCACACCCATGCGTGGCTCCTTCTTCAGGCTTCATTATTCGGTGGGACCAAGGCTTAACACCTCTGGAGTGATTTACAGACATTAAACGGACGTCAGTGTCACGCATCGCATCAAGGTAACGTCCGGCCTTTTCAAAAGCTCACAGACACACGCATTCCTGCAGACAGCGTTACAAAGACAATATTTGTTATGGAATCCCCTCCATCCCCAGATAAATATGTTCTCTTCATTAAAATGAGCTGTAATTTTACAAGACATTTCTAAAATAAACTGACATTATAATGCTGGGATTTCAGGAGAAACTAATTTGGTCAGTTCAGTGACAAGTGGGTGACCTGATTGCTTTAAACATTTTTTTTTAACCTCGATGAAATGACATTATTTCTTTTAGGCTTTTGCCAGCTAATTATTTTTTAATCTGGTTCTGTCTTACCAGATTTCTATGTGAATAAATAAATTAATTTATTTAATTAGAAAATGTCTGTTTTCAGGGACCAGCCAGGACACACATGATGAAGTTTATAACTTGGTAACTGATCTGTTTATTAAAATAAAATAGAAAAACAGTACATTTTGGATTTTGTCAGAATAAGAAATTATTTCTTCCTTGGGGTCAACTTTGTGTGCCTACAGTGTTGCCCTGGTTACTGCGTTAGTGGTTCTGTCTGATGGTCGGCCGTTTGCTTACCTGTGGCACCTCAGGCACTGAGCCTACAACAGATATCAGACTGTCAGGGGGCGGAGCAGGTTTGGGGAGTGACTGCGCTCCTTCGCCTTCTGCAAACAGAAAAGCGTAACAGAAGCTGTGATTAATGTGACTCTTTCTCTCCGATTGTTCTGAGTTATTTTCATTAGTTACTTCATCCAACCATCAACATGTCTATTAGACCCCATTCCTACCAGGCTGCTCAAGGAAGCCCTACCATTATTTAATGCTTCGATCTTAAATATGATCAATCTATCTTTATTAGTTGGCTATGTACCACAGGCTTTTAAGGTGGCAGTAATTAAACCATTACTTAAAAAGCCATCACTTGACCCAGCTATCTTAGCTAATTATAGGCCAATCTCCAACCTTCCTTTTCTCTCAAAAATTCTTGAAAGGGTAGTTGTAAAACAGCTACTGATCATCTGCAGAGGAATGGTCTATTTGAAGAGTTTCAGTCAGGTTTTAGAATTCATCATAGTACAGAAACAGCATTAGTGAAGGTTACAAATGATCTTCTTATGGCCTCAGACAGTGGACTCATCTCTGTGCTTGTTCTGTTAGACCTCAGTGCTGCTTTTGATACTGTTGACCATAAACATTTTATTACAGAGATTAGAGCATGCCATAGGTATTAAAGGCACTGCGCTGCGGTGGTTTGACTCATATTTATCTAATAGATTACAATTTGTTCATGTAAATGGGGAATCTTCTTCACAGACTAAGGTTAATTATGGAGCTCCACAGGTTCTGTGGTAGGACCAATTGTTATTCACTTTATACATGCTTCCCTTATGGCAGTATTATTAGACGGCATTGCTTAAATTTTCATTGTTACGCAGATGATACTCAGCTTATCTATCCATGAAGCCAGAGGACACACACCAATTAGCTAAACTGCAGGATTGTCTTACAGACATAAAGACATGGATGACCTCTAATTTCCTGCTTTTAAACTCAGATAAAACTGAAGTTATTGTATTTGGCCCCACAAATCTTAGAAACATAGTGTCTAACCAGATCCTTACTCTGGATGGCATTACCCTGACCTCTAGTAATACTGTGAGAAATCATATTAAACAAATATGTAGGACTGCTTTTTGCATTTACGCAATATCTCTAAAATGAGAAAGGTCTTGTCTCAGAGTGATCCTGAAAAACTAATTCATGCATTTATTTCCTCTAGGCTGGACTACTGTAATTCATTATTATCAGGTTGTCCTAAAAGTTCCCTGAAAAGCCTTCAGTTAATTCAAAATGCTGCAGCTAGAGTACTAACGGGGACTAGAAGGAGAGAGCATATCTCACCCATATTGGCCTCTCTTCATTGGCTTCCTGTTAATTCTAGAATAGAATTTAAAATTCTTCTTCTTACTTATAAGGTTTTGAATAATCAGGTCCCATCTTATCTTAGGGACCTCATAGTACCATATCACCCCAATAGAGCGCTTCGCTCTCAGACTGCAGGCTTACTTGTAGTTCCTAGGGTTTGTAAGAGTAGAATGGGAGGCAGAGCCTTCAGCTTTCAGGCTCCTCTCCTGTGGAACCAGCTCCCAATTCAGATCAGGGAGACAGACACCCTCTCTACTTTTAAGATTAGGCTTAAAACTTTCCTTTTTGCTAAAGCTTATAGTTAGGGCTGGATCAGGTGACCCTGAACCATCCCTTAGTTATGCTGCTGGGGGGTTCCCATGATGCACTGAGTGTTTCTTTCTCTTTTTGCTCTGTATGCACCACTCTGCATTTAATCATTAGTGATTGATCTCTGCTCCCCTCCACAGCATGTCTTTTTCCTGGTTCTCTCCCTCAGCCCCAACCAGTCCCAGCAGAAGACTGCCCCTCCCTGAGCCTGGTTCTGCTGGAGGTTTCTTCCTGTTAAAAGGGAGTTTTTCCTTCCCACTGTTGCCAAGTGCTTGCACACAGGGGGTAGTTTTGACCGCTGGGGTTTTTACGTAATTATTGTATGGCCTTGCCTTACAATATAAAGCGCCTTGGGGCAACTGTTTGTTGTGATTTGGCGCTATATAAATAAAATTGATTGATTGATTGATTAATTCCAGTTTATCTGGTCTGAGATCTGAGGTTGAGTTCCAGCCGTAGCCTCTGTGGCACAAAGGCAAGAACATTCCAAGGCACTCTCCATAATGTCATAATGTCATGGCATGGTCATGTTAGAGCTCAAAACAAATCCTGACATAGTTCAGCATCAAACCATCAGAGTCAAACTGATGTTGTGAGAACCAACATGTCCTGTTATTGAGGTCATCCACCAATAAAGATCCTCCACGTGGACAAACAGAGCTGTGGAGGCAAAAGTAACAAAAACACTTGGCTCTGATTTACTAAGATCCCAGGTAACGAGGGCCAAATTGCGTGGGCAATCCAAACTTCAATGTGTTGGGGGTGGAGACTGTTTTGTGCCTCATTTATGAATAATTGTGCAACTGACACAAAGAGCAGTATACGAGGTCTGTTAGAAAAGTATCGGACCTTTTTATTTTTTGCAAAAACCTGATGGATTTGAATCAAGTGTGCTTGCATGAGCCAACCTTGAACCTTCGTGCGCATGCATGAATTTTTTCACGCCTGTCGATTGCGTCATTTGCTGGTAAGCAGCCTTTGTGTGAGGACATGTGTAGTGCTCTCGGCGGATTTCATTGCAAGGAAAATGATGGAACGACTGGAGCAGCGCCGCATCAAATTTTGCCAGAAACTGGGCGACAGCCAAGTGGAAACCATTTGCAAGATTCAGACGGCTTTCAGTGGCGGGCATCATTTTTCGGAGCCCAGCATGTCCTGAGACTTCAACACGGAGGTGCTTTTGCTCCACTGTTAGGAGCTTTGCCACGAATTTCGTTGCCACTCTTTTCATGGCCAAATCTTCTGTCACAGTGGAATGCACCGAAAAAGTGCTGATGTCCACCTCTTCCGCAATTTCTCAGACAGTCACACGATGGTCCCGCATCACCACAGCATTCACTTTGGAAATGATCTGGTCATTTCAGCATGTTGATGGCTGACCGGAGCATGGCTCGCTCTCCACCGTTGTGCGAACGTCTTTAAACCAGTTGTACCGCTCCTTAATCTGTGTGCTGCCCAGAGGATCGTCACCGAAAGCCGCCTGAATCTTCCGAATGGTTTCCACCTGGCTGTCGCTCAGTTTCTGGCAAAATTTGATGCAGCGCTGCTCCAGTCTTTCCGCCATTTCCTTGCAATGAAAAGCCGCCGAGCGCACTACACATGTCCTCACACAAAGGCTTCTTACCAGCAAATGACGCAATCGACAGCCGTGAAAAAATTCATGCATGCGCACGAAGGCTCAGGGCTGGCTCATGCAAGCACACATGATTCAAATCCATCAGGTTTTTGCAAAAAACAAAAAGGTCCGATACTTTTCTAACAGACCTCGTACAAATGAGAATTTTGTGCATTAATTCCCTTAAGAGCAAAATGAAACGCAATCAGCTACTTGAACATATCTGCCTTCATTGCACAACGAACTCTGACACATAACTGTTCATACGCTGGCCATTTAAAAAACACACTCACTCCTATTTCAGACATCTAATTATTGTTCCATCCACAGTATTGAAGCAAACTGATTAACAAAGCAAGTTCTGTTAATCAGTTTGCTTCAGCGCATCAGCGTGTTCATGTGCTGTGCTGTGTCCGATATGCAGGTCTATTCATTTTGCGTACAAAGCGTGACAAATCAATGACCATTATCATCAGGTATTGGACTAAAATATACTTTGTGCTCAGTGCAGAACTAAAGTCCACGTGTTACAGATGAAGACGTTCATTACTAAAGACACAAGCACAAAATAAACCGTTAACTCGTTCAATATGCCTGACGTTTACAAAGAATGATTCATTTACGTGTTAATTTATAATCTGTGCAGCCAGTACTGGAACAGCAGTCTGTCAACCACAGTAACTTCACACCAAGGTTTCAAACACACAAAATACAGACACTATCAGCACCCAGTTTTGACTTTGAGCACACAGTGTGCAAGCATCACCTCTTTGCATGTTACTCTCCCACACTTTTGCACACTCAGGTAGACAAACCCCATATTCATGAAAGCAAATGCGCTAAACTTTAGTGGCTAAATGGACAATAGGAGCTATTAACAGACAGAATCAGGCTCTTTTTCTGTTTCACACTGGTGCGGTGGTTACTGTTGTTACACTTGCAGCAGTCCGTTGGCTTTAAATCCAGCCATGTTTGATGAGTTTTCGGTGGGAGGTGATGATGGACCAGCTTATCTTGGAGAGTAGGACATCTTCTGAAACTGGTTAATGGTTATCAAAGGAAGCTCTGACTGAGAATGCCATCACTTTTAACAATAACCAAGTTCCTATTTATCATCTGTTTAATATTTCCTGCTTCTCTACTGTATGTTGTTACAAATTCCAGTCAGTTTTAGTTTGTTTCAGTCAATCTTTCCTGATGTTTGGATTTTGGAGGATGGCGTTTCTCTCTCCTTGTTCCTGAAAGCGTGCCTTGGATTTGGCCTCAAACCCCTTTTCCTGGTCAAATATTCTCCTCTGTCGTTGGAACTGGCATGTTTAAACCACTTAGGATGAAAACTTCTGGAATATAACAGTGTTTTCCAGGCTTCTGTCGGTTTGCTAAATATGGATGCATGCAGAATTCCTTGAAGGTCCTTAATGACCTTACCATCTATAAACTACTCGGCATCAACCTACCTACAAGAAAGGTTCCAACTTAATTGGGAATCACTCCCTGAATTACTTGGGTATAACTCTCACTAGGGACATATCCATAATTATGACCCTCTTTCCTTAGCAATAAAATCAGACCTAAATAGATGGAATCTGGTCCCATTCCCCAATTTAAATTCAAGGATAATGTCAATAAAAATGAATGTCGTTCCGAGACTACTTTATTTATTTGGAACTTTACCTATTGAAGTAAGTGAGGCACAGTTTGGGGAGTGGGACAAGTGGATCTCCCGGTTTATATGGCAGGGGAAGAAAGTAAGAATTCGCCACTCAGTGTTACAACTACAACCCCTGGCAAAAATTATGGAATCACCGGCCTCGGAGGATGTTCATTCAGTTGTTTAATTTTGTAGAAAAAAAAAGCAGATCACAGACATGACACAAAACTAAAGTCATTTCAAATGGCAACTTTCTGGCTTTAAGAAACACTATAAGAAATCAGGAAAAAAAATTGTGGCAGTCAGTAACGGTTACTTTTTTAGACCAAGCAGAGGGAAAATAATATGGAATCACTCAATTCTGAGGAAAAAATTATGGAATCATGAAAAACAAAAGAACGCTCCAACACATCACTAGTATTTTGTTGCACCACCTCTGGCTTTTATAACAGCTTGTAGTCTCTGAGGCATGGACTTAATGAGTGACAGACAGTACTCTTCATCAATCTGGCTCCAACTTTCTCTGATTGCTGTTGCCAGATCAGCTTTGCAGGTTGGAGCCTTGTCATGGACCATTTTCTTCAACTTCCACCAAAGATTTTCAATTGGATTAAGACCCGGACTTATTTGCAGGCCATGACATTGACCCTATGTGTCTTTTTTGCAAGGAATGTTTTCACAGTTTTTGCTCTATGGCAAGATGCATTATCATCTTGAAAAATGATTTCATCATTCCCAAACATCCTTTCAATTGATGGGATAAGAAAAGTGTCCAAAATATCAACGTAAACTTGTGCATTTATTGATGATGTAATGACAGCCATCTCCCCAGTGCCTTTACTTGACATGCAGCCCCATATCATCAATGACTGTGGAAATTTACATGTTCTCTTCAGGCAGTCATCTTTATAAATCTCATTGGAACAGCACCAAACAAAAGTTCCAGCATCATCACCTTGCCCAATGCAGATTCGAGATTCATCACTGAATATGACTTTCATCCAGTCATCCACAGTCCATGACTGCTTTTCCTTAGCCCATTGTAACCTTGTTTTTTTCTGTTTAAGCGTTAATGATGGCTTTCGTTTAGCTTTTCTGTATGTAAATCCCATTTCCTTTAGGCAGTTTCTTACAGTTCTGTTGGGAAAGTGTAAGTACACGGACCCACAACAGGGGGCGCAAATGAACGGACAATGGAATAGGTCAAATAACAACACTTTACTGTTGCGAACGTGCACAACAAACACAACAGATCACACAATAGATCGAAGGTCAAATTACAAGGTGTCGTGTGGGCAGGCTCGAGGATAGGAGACGCCTGTCCAAAGCAGAACCGGAACCACACGATTTCCTCCGCCACCAGACCCCGGGAATACTGGAGCCGCCAAGTCCCAAACTCCCAGGTGGCCACTGCCTCCGCGTGTTGGACCTGGTACTGCTGGCGAGGAACAAAAACACAGTTAAACGTGGGTGCGTCTGCACCCAGCAATCTGCACGGCAGGGAAGCTACCTCCACCTTCTCGTTGGAGAAAAAGTCTGTTATCACTCACAAAATCACAAAAAAAAGGCTTTCAATCAAGCTGTCAGGCTGAGGATATTACCTTTCAGGTAGAACGATATCTCGGCAATGAGGTGGAGATGCCATCTTGCTGATATACCATTGTGGATCTGATGAATGATGACAGCTGTCGTCGGTGATAAGCGACAGCTGTCACCCCGGCTGCTCCTGTGAGGCGGCAGCGCCCTCTGGTGCCTGGAGCCCGCACTCCAGGCAGGACGCCCTCTGGTGGTGGTGGACCAGCAGTACCTCCTCTTCAGCGGCCCACACAACAAGTTCGGTCACAAACATTGACTCCAGTTTCCTCCCATTCATTTATTTGTTTTGTTGTGCATTTTCGATTTTTGAGACATATTGCTTTAGGTTTTCTGTCTTGACGCTTTGTTGTCTTCCTTGGTCTACCAGTATGTTTGCCTTTACCAACCTTCCCATGTTGTTTGTATTTGGTCCAGAGTTTAGACACAGCTGACTGTGAAGAACCAACAGCTTTTGCAATATTGCGTGATGATTTGCCCTCTTAAGAGTTTGATAATCCTCTCCTTTGTTTCAATTGACATCTCTCATGTTGGAGCCATGATTCATGTCAGTGCACTTGGTGTAACAGCTCTCCAAGGTGTGATCACTCCTTTTTAGATGCAGACTAACGAGCAGATCTGATTTGATGCAGGTGTTAGTTTTGGGGATGAAAATTTACAGGGTGATTCCATAATTTATTCCTCAGAATTGAGTGATTCCATATTTTTTTCCCTCTGCTTGGTCTAAAAAAGTAACCGTTACTGACTGCCACAATTTTTTTTTCCTCATTTCTTAAAGCCAGAAAGTTGCCATTTGAAATGACTTTAGTTTTGTGTCATGTCTGTGATCTGCTTTTTTTCTACAAAATTAAACAACTGAATGAACATCCTCCGAGGCCGGTGATTCCATAATTTTTGCTAGGGGTTGTAGGTAAAGAAAAAGGAGGTGTAATGCTCCCATGTTTACAATATTATTACTTTGCTGCACAGATCATTCCTCTGTTGCAATGGTGTAACCCATACATGAAAGCTAAATGGAAAACAACAGAATTTAATTCCTGTCCTGAATTCCCACTACACGATGCCATAGCTGACAGGAAACTAGCAAACAGATTAAGAGGGGAGGGGCTATGGGTAGAACATACACTGAAAATATGGTACAAAGTAGTCAAAGGAGGTAAATTGGAAAATATGCTAAAACTCAGATGGTGTGCATATGACACTGATTTCAAACCTAACTTAAATGATGGACGATTCAAATTATGGACAAAAAAACGGACTAACAACCTTTCATTCTTTTACACACAAGGAAATACTCAGCAGCTTTCAGTCACTACAAACAAACAATGGTTTGGGGTGGTATGATTTCTTCAGATTCCTACAGAGAGACAATTTTAACAATCAATGCAACATTGCAAAACTTACAAAAGAAGAGTATGATTTCTACAAAATTATGAAAGCGTCGTACGAGGGCTCCCTGTAAAAAGCTATCTCCAAGTTATATACTGCACTCCTAAATGCTAAAAATGACAATACTCTTCACATTAAGAAAAAATGGGAAATGGAAGCGGGAGTAGCTATATCTAATGAGAACTGGGAGAAAATTTGTAGTTTCCAGTGGTATTCCACTAGTTCACTATCCTGGAGAGAGCACTGCTGGAAAAATATAATAAGATTTTTTAGAACACCCCTGCAGAGTAAATATAAAAATTTAAATGCAGAATGTTGGGGAAAATGCAGCTCTCTAGAGGCAGACCATTTCCATGTGTTTTGGTCTTGCCCGATTTTAAATCAATACTGGTCTGGAATGCATAAGGCTCTGAAAGATGTATTCAAGGTTCAAATTAATAATGATTTAATAAGCCTATATCTTGGTTTGATTGTGACTGTTGAAGGAGGAGTGGATGTGAGGCTGCTTCAGGCTCTTCTAGCAGCCAGTAAAAAAAAAAAAAAAAAATCAATTACACAGAAATGGTTAAATCCAACCCCCCCAACATTAGAAGACTGGTTTAACACTGTTTTAGAAATATTTAAATTGGAAAAATTGACATTTTCCTTAAGAACCCAGAAAGAAAAATTTTATAATATTTGGAGGGGGTGGATCAGGTTCATATCCCGGTATAGAAGTGATTTTATATAATGTTTGAATCCTGGTGGCATTGAAACTCTGTATCAATGTCCGGAAACTGTAATAAGATGACTGGACATAGTTCTTTCTGTATATGTAAAAAAAAAGTACCTGTAATTCTCAGTTAAAGCAACAATGTTGTTTTGTTCATTTATTCAAAAATGTAAAAGCAAGAAAAGGACGCATCTTGTATGTTTAAACAGACTGTAATGAATGCATCCTTTTCAATAAAAAAGTGAATGGGAAATCAAAAAAAATGACCTTACAATCTAAACAAAATAAGCTTTCCTTATGTTGCTACTGAGATATGGTACTACTCAGACAACTTAGTAAACCAACATACAGTGTTTACACCTCCAAACTAGTCAGAATTGGTTGAATCTGTGATAATTACCAAGGTTTTCCACTAGACACCACAAACTTACTAGTAGATTGGTTAAACAAGGGTTTCTGTATGACAAATTGGTTCTTCAGTTTAAAGGGTTCTTTAACAGATATCCAGAGATAATATCTAAGTTTGGGGTTTCCATTAGAAAGCGTGTAGAGGATGGAATTTGTTTGCCTATAGTAGCAATCCATACCCTAGCTAGCAGGGTGAGCTTTAGATTTTGTAGTTTAGCCAACTAGCTATAATTTAGTTTTACAGCAAGTCCATAGACTAGGAAGATGTAGACTACAACCTTCTCCTGTATGAATACCTAGGATTTGTTGTTTACTGCCCTGATTGTGTACAATGTAACTTGTGTATGTGTTCCCCCAGAGGAGCTGGGGGAGGTGTGTGTGGTTCGGGAGGTCTGGGCGGCTTTGCTTGAGCTGCTGCCCCTGCGACCCGACCCCGGATGAAGTGGAAGAAAATGGATGGATGGATGGATGGTTAAGTGGCCGTTGATCTGAAAAAGTCTAACACATCAACAACATTCCACACAGACCAAGGCCACTCTGAGCACTCATATACACCTCCAACAATTCTTACCCGCTTCAAGTTTGCGTGTGGGCAGTGCAGGTGAGGGTCCAGATGCTTTAGGAGGGACATCAAACTGATCACGCAAGTCAGGAGGAGGAGGGAGGGGAGGATCTACCTTCAGGGGAAGAGGATGTGACGGAGGCATGAAAGTCTTCATACTGGAAATCCCTACAGGGAGAGAAAGAGTGAAAAACATTGAACAGAGTAAACAGAATGTTGCCATTTTGTTTGTTATTGTTGTTTTTTGTTGATTAATAATTTGTCACCGTCCGTCCCCTCAAAATCACTAATCTTACCAAAATGCACATTTTATAGGAGGCACAGTAAAAAAAAAATTAAAAAAGGCTTAATCACCAAAGTGTTTCAGAAGCACAGCAGTTAGCACCGTTGCCTCCGAGCAAATAGGTCCAGGGTTCAAAGCCCAACATGCCTATTCAGCATGTACATGTGGATTAGATTTAAATTTCTTTTCATGGGGCCCAAAATCCTTGGCAGCACACCTGATCACGAGTCCAAGGTCTCCAATAACCCGGATCCTATGAGTCCTTTGGCTGGCTGCTGCTAAGTACACAAAGCGAGTTAGTGGACTCATCAGAAACACTACAGACTCAGATTGCTGTGATGTGTCACTTATCTATATGTTGGTCCTAATTTATGGTTTGTTCTTTGTTTGTGTGCTGTTGGTGATTAGTTTCTGTCTGTCCTTTTGTTTGTATCCATTGTGTTCACTCCCCTGTCCTTGTCTGTCATCTGTGTTTGTCGTCTTTGTGGTCTGTCCCCTCCCCGTCTTTGTCGTTGGTCTCATTGTCCTTGTGAGCTGTCCCTTGTCCTTGTCTCTGTGATTTTTGTCAGTCTATCCTCAGAATGTGTTCTCTGGTTTATTATGTTTTGTTCCCTGTTTAGCACTGTTTAATTTTGAGTTCTATGTTAGTGTGCTGCATTTGTTTTCTTGGTTTGTTATTTGATTGTTTGGTTTAAGTTTGTATATGATTATCTTGTTGGTTGTTTTAGTTCCACTTACTCCCAGACTTTGGTGGAGTTCTGTATCACCTTGTGTTTGTTAGTTTCTGTGTATATATTCTCGTGTCTTTAGTTCTGATTTCCCATACTGTCACACTCTGCACCTGTCGTGTTTTGTTCATTAGCGTCTGTGTATTTAAGCCTGCACCATTTCCCCTGTTCAATTGTTAGTTCCTTCTCTCTTGTTTCTCTCTCATTTGTCCTCACGCGCACTTATTTCAAGTACTCTGTTCTCTTTGTTATCCTGTAGTTATTGCTGTGTCCACTTTTTGTAGTCTGTTTAATTCCTGTCGCGTCTATCATTATTGACAGCATGTGAATTTTGGCTTCGTGCTATTTTACTCCCATTTTTTCCCTGGGTTCTGACTCCGTTGGTTGGACTGTTTTTCACAAGTTTGGATGTTGTACTCACATTGTTGCTGGTTTGGTTTTCATGTGCAAGGACAACAAATCATCTGTTATTTCACCATACCCCCCGTTTTGGCTGCCTGCATATTGAGTTCTCTTTGGGACTGCTAACCTAACACAAATGATTTGGTTCACTGAGTTCACTCCAGTCAGCAAATCCAACTAATAAGTTAAATTTGCAATAAACAAGTGGTTAAACACACTGGTTGGTGTGCATTATGTGGCTGACACATTTTATGCACATGCTATGATGATGATGGTTATTATTATTATCAGTAGCGGTGGCATAGACTAACAATGCAGCATATTTTATTGTGAGCAAAACAACAAACTATAGTTATCAACTCAATACAAACTTTATTTATAGAGCACATTTAAAGCAACTGGGGTTGACCAAAGTGCTGTACACATTAAAACAAGATCATCAATAAAATGCAGCAGTTGCAATAAATAAAAAAATACTAAAATACATAACAAAGTGCTATAAAATAGAATAAAACTAAATTCAGCTATATTATTAAAATTTTTAGACGACAGACAAAAATGCTTACAGGCTACTTTAGGACTGTACCACTTTTGTATATAGTTATATACTTTTTGCACATTTTGCATTTATGTTCAGTTTGGTTGTTTTTGTTTATATAGCATTTTAAAATATATAATTCTAATCTGTGTTCTATTGCACACTTTGCATTGTTGTTGCATTTCTTGCTATTTTTATATTTGTATTTTATTATTATATATTCAACTTATATAACATTTAAACATTTTGCATTTTTTGGTTCTATTTGGTTGTTCTACATTTAAAATATTTTAATTTTGGTTGGGAGTCACATGATGAGGTACCAGGGAATGGCTGCACCGTAGATGTTCTCTGAACTCCGTCTAACTAATATTATCTTTAAACTGCTTACTCTCTCCCAAAACAACCTTCGCCTGGATGGTAATACTGCCTTGAGCTATTTTGCGTGACATTTTCTGAAAAATGACCACAGCAACCAAGAAAAAGACTGTTGAAAGTTGCTTGCACACAGTTACGGTGGGGGATGCTAACGCTAGCTCAAATGATAGCAATACCAATGCTAACTCTAGCCATGAAGGCGAACAAAAATGGATATAAGTGCCTTGTTCACAGAAATGACTGAGGTTGGGGCAGTTCTGAATGGGGTTGCAGCCAATGTATCACTCATTAAGTCAGACATGGTTGAGTTGAAGAGTGCTATAAACGCGACCCAAATCTGGATAACTGAAGCTGAGGGCCGCATCTCAGACATGGAAGGTAAGTTGAAGAGTATAGTTGACGACAACGGTAAATACTTCAGAGAACTCAAACAACTCTGGGCCCGTGTTGACGACCAGGAGAATAGAAGCCACAGGAATAATATCCGGCTTACTGGGCTGAAAGAAGGTTTGGAGAAAGGCGGTACTATGACTGACTGTGTGAAGAAAATACTGGTTGAGGGCTTGGAGATACACGAAGATGAATTTGAGATTGAAAGAAGCCACAAAAGTCTGAGATCGCGCCCTGGCCCTGGCCAGCCCCCTCAAATTGTTCTTGTGAGATTTCATCGCTTCACTGCACGACAGAAAGTCATTGCAGCCGCCAAACAGAAGAAAGGAGTGCACTGGCAGAATTGTCATCTGTCTTTCTACGAAGACATGACTGCAGAGCACGCTGCACAAAGAAAACTCTTCCACCCAGCGATGAAAATGCTGTGGCAAAACCAGGTGAAACACACCCTTGCCCAACCAGCTACACTCAGATTCACATGGAGAGATCAGTAGAACAGCTTTGATGACGCAGAGGAAGCAGAGACGTTCATACGGGAGAACATTTTGGGTGAAAATGCCTGAGGAGCCAATGTATAACGCAGATGGGAGCGAGTCGATAAATACGTTTACAAGATGGGACGGGATGGCTGAGGTGTCACCTGGACAGCAGAGGAGATCGCTGTCTGCGGGACCCACACGGACCAGAGACAACATAACCGTGCCGAGAGGGCGTTTGCGCTGTCATGTTCTTTTTTTAGTACAGCGCTATATTTTTATTTCTTTTTTCTTGGTTATGTTAAAGGTTTTCTAAGTGAGGTATTCATCTTATTCACATCCTGGTATACACAAAGCTGTCAATGTATGTTTATTTATTGTCGATGGAGAAACACAGGGCACCTACATAATTTGCTGAGGAATATTAGATACAATGGCTGTTAATATTGTATCATGGAATATAAATGGATGTGGCACACCTATCAAAAGGAAAAAAATACTATGCTATCTCAAATCTCTTAACACTGATATTGCTTATATTCAAGAAACACTTTGAAAATGAAAATGAGACTTTAAAGTTGAAAAAGGACTGGGTTGGGAAAGTATTTCACAATTCGGTATCAAGCAAAAGCCGTGGGGTTATGACCCTAGTCAATAAAAAACAAAATTTTGTTTTGTTAAATCTGATTAAGGATGAAGATGGACGATTGCTATGCCTTCAGGATTTAATCAATGGAATTAAAGTTGTCCTGTGTAATATTTATGCCCCAAACAGGGATGAACCTAATTTCATACATAAAGTTAATAAGATACTCAAAGATACAGAGGGACATATTTTATTGGGTGGAGATTTTAATAATGCACCAGATGAATGCATTGATAGGAGTGCCACTAATGTAACCATGGTGACTAGAACAGGGTTAGCATTAGATTCACTAAAAGAAGAAATGGGCTTAATTGATATCTGGAGACTTGTAAATCCTTTTGAAAGGGAATACACATTCTACTCCCACTCACACAAAACATATTCCCGAATAGATTATTTTTTGATTTCCAATTCAAGTGCTAACCTGGTTGTAAACTGTGAAATAGGTGTTACTGCCATAACTGACCATGCACCTGTGGAACTACACATAAATCAACAGTTTGAGAAAAATCGGAAAGGTAGATGGAGATTAAATTCAAGCATACTGCAAGATGAACAATTTGTTTCAGCATTGAAAGACATTAAAAAATTTTTGGAGATAAATGTAGGATCTACTGAGAGACTTTCCACTGTGTGGGATGCTCTTAAAGCCTTCGTTCATGGAAAATGTATAGGTTATAGCTCCAAGAAAGTTAAAGAAAATAAGACTAGAATTAAAAACTTGGAAAAGATGATTAGTGAATTGGAAAAACAATTAGCAATGAAATTTGATGATAATAAATTTAAAGAAATTTGTCAGCTTAAGTTTAGTCTCCATGAATTCTATAACAAAAAGGCAGAGTACGCTCTTTTTCGCCTGAAAACAAATTCCTATGAAAATGGGGAAAAAACAGGGAGATTACTGGCAAGACAGCTAAAAAAAAAAAAAATGGAAAGCCAGAATGTTATCACTGCCATTAAATAGGGAGAAATAATGAGAAATTAATTTCTTCTTCCTCAGACAATATGGCCTTTAAAACATTTTATCAAAATTTGTATACATCTGAAACTAAGGCTAGTAACGAACAGCTAAATAACTTTTTTGATAAAATATCAATACCAAAGATTTCACATGAGTTCAAGGACAAGTTGGAAACTCCTATAACAGAGGTTGAAATTAGGAAAGCAATCTGCACAATGAAAATTGGGAAATTACCTGGAATCAATGGATTCATGGCTGAATTTTATCAGAGGTTCATTGACTTACTCTCCCCTTTCCTAACTGAAGTTTTAACCTAAGCTTTGAATACAGAACACTCCCTGAAACTTTTAACCAGGCAGTAATTACACTAATTCCAAAAGGTGACAAAGACACAACCGAGGTAGCCAATTATAGGCCAATAAGTTTATTAAATACTAACTGTAAAATATTATCTAAGGTTCTAGCAGCAAGATTAGAAATGGTTCTGCCACAAATAATTCATATCAAGATCAAGTTGGATTTATAAAGAACAGATCGGCCTCTGATAACATGAGGAGATTACTACATCTCTTATGGTTAAATAAAAATAATGTTGAACCTGTTCTAGCTATATCCTTAGATGCCCAAAAGGCGTTCGACAGGGTAGAGTGGAGTTTTTATTCACTGCCATGAAAAAATTTTGGTTTGGAGATCATTTCTGCAGATGGATACAAACCTTATACTCTGGGCCAAAGGCTGCAGTGTTTACCAATGGCATCCTTTCTCAATTTTTTAATATCTCCAGATCAACTCGACAGGGGTGTAATTTAAGCCCGCTTTTGTTCACAATTTTTTTAGAACCCTTGGCCATTCAAATAAGAGAAGACCCAAGAATTACAGGTGTAATCGGGGGAGGCAGGGAACATAAATTGTTTTTGTACGCGGATGACATTCTGGTGTTAAGTAAAGATCCTAATAATTCTATTACCACTTTATTAGAAGTAATTGACAACTATTCAGTGTTCTCTGGGTACAAAATTAACTGGTACAAATCTGAAGCGATGCCAGTCTCCCACACTTGCAGTGCTTTATTTGGTTCCAAATTTAAATAGAGAAAGGAATGAAATATTTGGGAATTGAGTTAAACTCAAATGTTGATAATATCATGACTGACAATTTGGGAAAAGTGCTAAACAAAATTAATGTCAATTTGGATAAATGGAGTAAGTTAAATTTGACATTGTGGGGTAAAGTAAACAGTGTAAAAATGGTCATTGCTCCACTTATAAATGATTTTTCTGGAATGCTACCTCTGTGCATCCCACCGTCAATGTTACCAAGTTATAACAATATGATAAAAACAAAAACAAAAAACAAAATAAGCACTACAGTATTTCTTTTGAGATGTCCAGATTGGCCAAACATTGGGCAGGGAAGAATGAATTGGATTGGATCTTAATAGAACAAGAGCTCACGTCCCCATTTACTCCAATTGAGGCACTCTCACAAAAGTTAACTGAAGACTATAAGATGCAAAACCCTATATTGAAATTTTCAAAAATGGTATGGAGGGAGGTACATAAGAAATACAAGCTGAGTCCATATTTGCAAAAATATGCCCCCTTGTGGCATAATCCTAGAATTAGAATTGGTAAGCAGACTGTCTTCTGGGCAAAATGGTTGAGAAAAGGAATCCGAACTGTGGGTGATTTATTGGAGGCAGGGGTATTCATGTCGTATGAAGATATTAAAATTAAATATAACTTTGAGGGTCAGGGGTATTTTTGGAAATACTTACAAATAAGAGATTGTTTAAAAGAAAAGGTCAAGTTGTTACAAGTAAAAAATCCAGTCAAGCTCTTTCTACAACTACCCCCATTGTTGTGCAGAGCCTCAAAATGGTACAATACTTGCCCTTGGAGTAAAGATAATACAGGCAAGAGCCTGAAAACTATTTGGGAAAAGGATATGAGGTGCACATTGGATGATCTTACATGGGATTCAATTATTTCAAATAATGGGTTGCACATTAGAGAAGCTAGAGGTAAATTTACTCAATACAAGATTCTCAATCGATATTATTACACTCCCTCCAGACTTTTCAGGATGGGTGTTAGCAGAAATTATCTTTGTTGGCAATGTAAAGTTACTAAAGGTACTTTGATGCATGCCCTTTGGGAATGTCCATTGGTTTCGGTGTTTTGGAACAACGTGCTGAACTATCTTCAGGGCTGGATATCTTTTGCCCTGCCAAAATCACAGAGACTTTGCCTGCTTGGAGACAGAAAAGAAGTTCCACTGCTAGACAGATATACATTTGTTGTGCTAAATACTGCATTTGTGACATGTGCCCGCCTTATTCTAAAAGTTTGGAAAAAACTCTCGTAGCCCAACGCTTACAATGTGGAAAGAAAAAATGGTCGAAAATGTTGCCTGTGAAAAGATGTTGGGAAGATTGGCTAAATGTAAAAATGAAGTCAGACTGGAACAATGGGATCATTTTTGCACCCTATATATCCACAACTTAAATTGTACCACTTTGTTAAATGCAAATATCTGCACGAAACATCACTTTTTACTTTTTTTTTTTTTATGGTTTGTCTGTTTATGGTTTCATTTAAGTTGTTATAAAATGTAAAACTTCAATAAATATTTGAATTACAAAAAAATAAAATAAAATATTTTAATTTTGGTTAACCTATGACTGACTTGCACATTTTACATTTTTGTTCCACTATTATTATTGTTATTTTTTGTGTGTGTTTGTTTTTCCCGTGTGTGTGTGTTTTTTTTTAAATAAATATCTGTAGCCTAATAATGCATGTGTGGATCCTTACCATGGGTGAATTCACAGTGACAGTTATTTATTTATTTATTTTTTATTTTTTTATTATTTCATTTCTTTGCCATAAGAGTTTGATACAAAACACACACAAACACATGTAAAGGCCTCGTGACACGGCATACGGCGATAGCTGAACGAAGGAATATAAGTCACAAATTGCCGAGAAAAAGTGGACAAATGAGCCTGCACTTCTCCCATCATCGAAAAGCCTGCTAGTGCAGAGCGCATAAAAGAATGAAACAAACAACAGAAAAAGAAGTGAATGGCGACCCTGACCCTTAAAACAAAATGTAAAAAAAAAAACATTCATGATGACGTGATTTGACAGCAGGTATCAGACCGGGCGCAGCCTGTGATCATTTCTGCAGCCAGTCTGTGGTGTCCACGGCACCTGCAGCTGCGAGATCTGGTTGTCTTGACAACAGGTCTGTCTTCACAAAAACATTTGCGCACACGCACCTTCACATGCTGTCTGTGGCTGGACAGCATGCAAACATGTGCACAGCCATCTGTGGGGCACAGCCGTTTGTGTGTGTGCGTACAGCCTCTCCATCCAGACAGCATGTGAACATGCATAAATAGTTAAAGAAGTTGATAAAACGTTCTTGCCGCTGTTGTTTCTGTATGACAACATGGACGAGTCACGTTCAGCATTGGATCTTTAGTTACTGATCCATTCAAATACTGTCAATGTTTGTGCAAGACGTCAGACTTAGGAGGTTGGACGAAGTTGGATGACAGTCAAACAGAATGCTGACGGTATGGGAACTATGCAAACGATGAGGAAGACAGAAAGCAAAACGGAATATGGATGAATTGAAGTTGTTGGGATTGGTTCACATTTATCAACAGTTTGAAAATTCTGACGCAGCGCCAGCTGCAGGAACGAAGCTGGACAACGGTTAAACGATGTCTCCGAAAGTCAACGTAAGTGCAGATTTCTTGTTTGGTTTTGGTGTCCTTCGTTAGTGCCCTGTGACCAGGGCTTTAGATTTACACATAAATACCATGGTTTCTGAGCATTTTCCGCCATGTCGGAGGGGGAGCCAGAGAGATACCAGCCAGCATATTTCACTGTACCTCTCTACTCTGATTGGCTGCCACCGTGTGCTTCCCATAATGCTTTGCACAAGTCTGGGGAAGTCCCCACGTGATCTGTGATGTCACTGTCAGACTGTATTGGTCTCAACCATTACAGACGTAAGTACTTCAAGTCCGTCTGTTCTTCTGAAAATTTATCCTTCGGGGTTACCACAGCAGATCTGAGGTGGATCTGCATGTTGATTTGGCACAAGTTTTATGCCAGATGCCCTTCCTGATGCAACTCCAGATACATGGAGAAATGTGGCAGGGGTTTCATTGGATGGACGTAAAATAAAAAAGAAAGAAAAAAAAACAAACACTGGCAGAAGAAAAGTGCATGTGCAGCCTGTCTTCATCACAATGCTCTGACCGTTAAAGGTCAAATTGATGTGGAGTAACCCGCCACAAGTATACATATATAAAATAAAAACAACTCACAAGCATTCAAAAGGTTTATTCAAGAAAAGTGAGTAAATTGATCTTTTTTTTTTAGCTGGGAATTTTTTTTAAATTGTTTATTTGTATTTTTCATTTTTTATCAACAATTCAAAGGATTCAAACAACAACAAACAAAACAAAACAAAAAAACAACAATTGTGTGGGGTGCTGTTCTATCACATTTACAATTCTACGGTAAATTATATTATTTGACAGGTCATCTTTCAAGCTTTGCTTATATTTATGCCATTTAGATCATTTTAACAAAGATATGACCTCTATGTCGAAGACTAAAAGTTCATTGCTCCATCAAATAAATGTCCTCTATTATGTTTGGCCATTGTTCTATCGGGGGGGGGGCTCCTTTTTAGGCAGTTCCTTGTTACTGCTTTCTTTGATGCAATTATGAGGATTTTAAGGATGTACTTGTCTTCACCAAAATCACATACCCATACATTATGATTTATTTCTCAGCTTGTACAAGGTCAAAAATGCAAAAGTTTGGATCAGCTAAAACACAGGTCCTAGGGGATGTCGTGGATGCAAAAAAATGGAAAGTAAATAATACTTGCTAGGAGTAAATGAGGGTTTTTTTTCCCAAAAAAATGAATTTCGATTTATGTCTTTATTTGCTTGGCGTTTCAGCTGTGATTACTTGATATGTGATTGAAGTGGATACTTTTGTAGAGGAGACTTCACTTGACATTTTGATGTATAATAAGTGTATGTTGGTGTCAGCATTGGTTAGTTATGAGTGTTCAAATGTTCCAAAACAGGGCAAGTCCCCAAATTTGGGGACTCTAGAGTTTAAGAGGTTAAGAACTGTCTCTGTGGGTATCAGACCCATAAGACAGTCCTTCATTTCAAACACACTTTCCCAGAATAGCTTTAGTTCTGTACATGTCAAAGATATGAGAGTAACTGGCGTTCGAGTAATCACACTGTCTCCAACATTGGTGAGGCCCCTGGAATTTGTTTATTATATGAGGAGTAATAAAAAACCTTATCAGACTTTTCCACCCAAATTCCCTCCATCTTTTAGAGGTAATTGATGTTTGTTGTGTGTTGCACATTGTAAGCCAATCAATGTTTGACAATGCAATCTTCAGCACCTTTTCCCATTTAGATTTTACATATAATGTGTTGTTTCCATTTCGGGCTTGTAACCCTCTATAAAGCTTAGACACCGTTTTGGTGAGTAGACATTTGTAAGCTTCTGAAAAAACTGACAAGATCAATAGTGGGACAGGATAAACTTTACTCATTTCTTTGTCATAAAAATGACGCACTTGCAAATATCTAAACAAGTCCTTATTCTCCAAATTAAATTCAGTTTTTCAAATAAGTCATTTTTCAAATGACTTAAATGTGCCTCCTTCAACAAACAAATACAAGGCAGTTAAACCCTTTTCAATCCAGACCAAAAAATGTGGGTCCAACCTACCAGGTGGGAACCACTGCTAGAAAGGAGGCCATGTCAAAATTTTTATTTCCTTTGCCAAATTGTATTTTTGGATGATGTCGTGCCAGATCAAAAATATGTTTTTTTGCAATACAATTTCCTTGATTACTAATCTTTATTTTTTTCTCCTAGCTGTAATTGGGGTGGGGCCTCTCCCATGCCTGACTCAATTTGTTTCCACTGAGCATCAACTTCAGGAGAGCACCAACCAACTATGTATCTCAAATGGGCTGTAAAATAGTACTCCTTCAGGTTGGGGAGAGCAAGGCCCCTGTGATTCTCAATGATTTGGAGCCTTTTAAATTTTATCCTTGGCCTCGCTCCTGCCCAAATAAATCACGATATTAATTTATCCCAGAAATTAAACTGCAAATCAGGAATTCTAAGAGGTAGTGACATAAAAGGTATAGAAATCAGGGCAGCAGATTCATCTTCACAATTTCTATCCTTGAACTAAAATCAAGGGCCAGTGAGGTCCAGTGAATTATGTCCTGTTGAACTGAATGTAAAGGTTTGTCAAAATTTAAGGTGAAAAGGCTATTGAAGTCCTGAGAGATGTAGACGCCTAGATACTTCATCTTTTTTGCATCCCATTTGAGTTTATAGTTTTGTTTTATAAAGTTGTTTGGGGAGTAGTTAAGTGTTAGAATTTGTGTTTTTGTTATATTTATCTGATAACCAGACAGGTGCCCAAATTCTTTCAGCATTGTCATGCCAGTGTTCGATAAGGTGATTCCCTTTAGTTCAGCATTTTGCCTTATTGCTTGAGCCAGGGGTTCTATGAACAAGGCAAAAAGGACGGGGCTAAGTCCACATCCCTGATGTGTACCTCTGTACAGTTGAAAATTAGTGGTTAGATGTACATTTATCTTTATCTTGGCCAACAAGTTACTGTATAGTGATTGTATAAAAGTAATAAATTTTCTATTAAATCCCAAATGTTCCAATACTTTAAATAAAAAGGACCAACTGACACGGTCAAAAGCTTTTTCTGCGTCAAAGCTTGCAAGTACTGCGTTAAGTTTCTGATTGTTTCCTCTATAGTATGTAGCATTCGTCGTATACTGTCATGAGTTTGCCAGCCCTTTATAAATCCGGTCTGGTCTTCGTGTATTAATTCTACCAATTCTACCTTTTGGAACATACTGATGTAAATAGTTTGTAGTCTACATTTAGAATAGAGATCCGATAAGTTTTGCGATAAGATTCACAAAACTCTTTATTTCTATCCTCTTTATGACTGATATGGTCACCTCTCGCCAAGATGGTGGCATTTCAGCCCCATCAACAGTCCAACTGAATGACTTAAGCAGAGGTGGGGCAACTTCCTCTTTAAACAGTTTGTACCACTCGCTTGTAAATCTATCACTTCCAGGGCACTTGTTATTTTTTTAAATAATTAATTGCACTATCCAATTCTTTTCTTGTTATGGGTGTGGTTAAAACTTTATTCTTTATAACCCTATGGATGTTAGGTCTAAAGATGAGAGGTACTGAATAATTTTGCTCTCTTTTATTTGTGTTGGGTTCAAATACAGTGATTTATAATAGTATTCTCTAAAGATTGTGTGAATTTCTACTGCATCATAGATCAATTTACCTGTTGAGGAGTCTCTAATTTTGAGGATGGCATGTTTTAGCTCTTGTTTCCGGAGATGTCTGGCTTGCTTTTGGGCCTGATTCATAGAAGGTCTGCTTGCAAAATCTTAATTTCCTTTCCAACTGCTCCTCCATATAAATTTTAATTTTGTTCTTAGTTGTTTATATTTCATTGATTAAGTGTTGGTCCCCGTTGTTTTGCTGAAATTGCAATTCCAGGTTTCTAAGATCTTTTCTAAGTGATCGTATGTGTTAAGGATTTTATATATATATATATGTTATCACTGTTAAACATTTGTACCTTTGTCTTCTTTCTTATGAAAACGTTATTGTGCTGTTATGCACCTGTCTTAAAAGTAACCCTGAGAATGTATTTGTTATTCAACTTTGTTTTAGCATGCTGGGGTCAATCTGAACTGGGAATGAAGAGCTGGATGTGCTTATTATTATTATACAACTTGTTTTTGTAGCCGCTAACGACTGGGAGTGAAGCATGACGGGGTCAGTCATGAACTGGGAGTAATAGACCTGAAGGTTGTTTTGACTGTTGTGATGTGATGCTTAGTGTGAAGACCAGGACACTCCAGGCAGATGCACAACAGCTGATAACTGCAACAGACGAACGAGATGTGCTGACCTCCGACGATAAGAGTAAAAGAAAGAAACTGTTTTTCCTTACAGCTGCGCTTATTGACGTATGTGTTTATGTTACGGGAAGAAACTTGTCTCGCGTTGTCCCCCCCCCCCCCCCTTAGGACAAGTTTTATGATGTAATGAGGGCTTCTCTAATAAAAAGAGCGGGAGCACAGGCCAGACTTTAGTGTAGCCTTGGTGTACAGCCTGGACTGCACTCCGCGCGTGATTAATTTGACTTTCTGTCTCACTGGTGTTTCTTGACTCTGTTTGTCTTATCAAAGGTTTTAAGAATGTTTGGAGGAGAAAATACCCAACATTGACTGGGGGCTCGTCCGGGATCTCAACAATACCAGAGGTGTCCGGCGGAGGTCGTCAAGTCCAGACGTAAATCCTTGGCCAAGGTCCGATCGATTGATCGTGTCTGCAATTGTCGACCACCGTTGGCATCGTCTGGTTGACGAGATTTTCCCGAAGAAGACAGACAGGAGGTCGAGTCAGTGAGTAAAATTTCTTTGTAACAGTACTGAGTGAGTGGTGATCAGATCACATAAAACAGTTAAACTCCGTAAGCGATGGCGTGGAATCGTCTGTTAATGTAAAGCAGTTAAAATCCGCGAGGAGGGCGGACTCCTCTACGGTTGCGAGGGACGCCCGTAGTTAAATTCCGGAAGGAGGATACGGACTCCTCTGTTTTAATACGTAAAGGAAATCCCGGGTAGAAATACGTGCACTGTAAAAAAGCAGTTAAATTTGGCAGGGACGGCGGAGTCCCCTAATGCAGGACATTAGTTAAATTTCACGGGAGGGCGAGCTCCCCTGGCATAAGAATACGCGTACGATTATTAAAAGTGTTTCTATGTGTAAATAGTGTTTTGTGTAAGTGTAAATAACTGTGTGAAAGTGTAATACTTTGGACAACGTTAGTGACAACCGTGTGTGGATGCGAAGGCAAGTGATTCCGCTTCCTACGGGGAGGTGAAAGGAATCAACCACACGACGGCAAATTAATTGTCACGTCCAAAGAAAGTGAAAACTTCAGATTTAGAACACCCTAGGTGTGCCCCCGTCTGAAGTCCAAATTATAACAAGGGATAATAAAAATGGGGGGTAAGACGTCTAAAAATAAGGAAAATTTATCAACTGACGACTGGAAATTTATGGAAGCAAAAAATCCAAAAGCAACAAGGAAATTGGAGACCTGGATAAATAAACATGACTTTGACGGACGACTGAACCTGATCAGTATACAGAAGCTAAAGAAGGAGTTAGAACAGGAACATAAAGGTGATGAGAAAAAGATGCAGAAAGTAGGGGCAGATTTAGTGGCATTTTGGGAGGAGGAAGCAGAGAACAGACGGAAGGGAGCAGAGAAGCGACGATTAGAGAAAGCAAGGAAAAAGAAAGCTGTAGGTAAGGCAGAAGAAGATGTGATAATTCAGCACAGAGAACCAGAACAGCCTCAACAACCACCGCCGGCTGGATCGTCGGTGACAACAACACCTTTATCTCCTCTACCAGAGGATGACGATGTACCGCCACCACAGTATGATTTGGCAGTAAAACCTAAGGTAAAAAGTGAAAAACCAGAAAACCAGAAAAACCACAAACACGCAGTCAAGCGAAAGTGCCCACAGCCCCTCCCATGGTGGAACACAGTGACCAGGGAGGTGCCTATCCTATGATAGAAGTACCAAATCCTCGTGCAGGAACAGCAGGACAGCGATCAACCATGCTCGTATATCGAACATGGAATGCTGATGATATCAAAGCAGCAGTCGACATGATACCATCGCCACATGTCGATATTGAGGGATTTATGCAGGATATAGAAAACATTAGAAATTCTTACCACCTTAATGGACCTGAAGTCCAACAGGTGTGGATGAAAGCATGTGGCCCTAAATGGAGTCAGATACGCGGAGACTGGAATCCTGCAGACCAACAAGGCGTACCACTGACACATGATGATCTAGTCTTGAAAACAAGAGTGGAAGCTATGATTACACGTGCAAAAGGTGTGTTAGGACCAAAGATAAATTATACTGAAATTACCAGGACAGCTCAGAAAGAAGGAGAGCCATGGACAGAGTTTAGATGCAGATTTGAGAGTGTATTTAAGGTCCACAGTGGCATATTGCCAGGAACACCAGTGTATGAAAAACAAATTGAAAAACATTTCACCTGTGAAGCTGACAATGACAGATTTGATTCATGATGGGCAACTCAACAGCCGTCATAACAGTGACAGGTGCCACTGAAGATGTTTTAAAATTGAGATTCACAGGTATGCCATTACATGTGTCACTTTGTAAACCATATTTGACAGAATGGTAAGATTTGGGACTGATAGTCATGACAGCTTTGTCAGCCACTGATTGGAGCAGAGTTGGACCACGAACGGAGTTCAGTCCATCAACTAAATTGTATAAAGTGCCAGTTAATGTCCCATTGGTGCTGACAGCTGGAACACACATTGATGTGTCCACTTCACAATCCTGAGTGTTTCAGTTGAGTCCTGAAGAGGATGATCTTCTCTCTTCTGTACCATCAGGATTGTGGACAACAGGTCCTTCAGACGTAGGACTGATAAAAAAATGCACAACCTGTAGTTATAAGACCAAAAACAGAATACAGACCATGTGTAAGACAGTATCCATTGAAACCTGATGCAATTGAAGGAATCAGGCCAGTAGTAGAGAATTTATTAACAGCAGGAGTAATAGTGCCATGTCCAGATTCACCATGTAACACACCCATATTTCCTGTGAAAAAGGCTCCGCCCTCAGTGGGGTGGAGAATGATTCAAGATCTGCAGGCAGTAAATGCTGCTGTGATTAAAAGAGCACCATGTGTCCCAGATCCACACACCTTGTTAAATTCGCTGAGACCAAATTCTAATAGTTTCTCAGTAATTGACATAAGTAATGCATTTTTCTCTGTGCCAGTACACCCAGATAGTCAATTCTGGTTTGCTTTTACCTTTAAAGGACAACGATATACATTCACCAGATTACCGCAGGGTTACGCAGAAAGTCCAACTATTTATTCTCAAGTCATGTCAGCATGTTTAGCCAATTTCATTCCACCGGCAGATAGCCAACTATTGGTGTATGTTGATGACATTTTGATTGCCTCTGACACACGAGAAAACTGCATAACTGACACAGTAGCATTATTATGTTTCTTATTTGATAATGGCCACAAAGTGAGTAAAAACAAAGTTCAGTTGTGTAGGGATAAAGTAAAATATTTAGGACATGAATTATCAGCCACAGAGCGCACGATCCTGTCTGACAGGAAGGAAGCAATTTTACACGCTCCAAAACCACAAACCAAAAAGCAGATGATGTCATTTCTTGGACTGACTAATTACTGCAGGGCATGGATTCCCTGCTATGCAGAATTGACTAGTCCACTTTCTGATTTGATGTACAAGGATGATATTTCAATGTCAACTGTGTTGGAATGGAACAAAGACGCTGAGGAAGCCTTTGTAAAAGTAAAACAAACAGTGTCATCCACAGTTTTGGCACTACCAGATTATAGTAAACCATTCATTCAAACAGTTGATTGTAAGAATAAGTTCATGACTAGTGTTTTGGTTCAAGTGTATGGCTCAAAATTAAGGCCAGTTGCCTACTACTCATCTAAATTGGATGCAGTAGCAAGTGCTCTACCACCATGTGTACAGGCTGTTGTTGCAGCCTCTATGGCTGTTCAAAGTAGCAGTAATGTTGTTCTATTCCATCAGCTGACATTGAAAGTTCCACATGCAGTTTCTGCACTTCTGTTGCAGACAAACATGAGCCTTTTGTCCCCAGCAAGACATCTTTCGTGCATGTCCTTGCTATTATCACAACCACACCTTACGGTAGAGCGCTGTACAACATTGAATCCATCCACATTGATACCCTTACCTGAGGATGGTGAGCCGCACAATTGTCTTGATGTAGCCACAGTCTGTACGAAAGCACGCCCAGACCTCCAGGACACACCCATCCCAAACAGTACAATTGTGTATGTGGATGGTTCTTCCACTAAAAACGCTTATGGACAAACACAATCTGGATATGCTGTTGTCACAAATTCAGAAGTATTGGATTCTGCTTCATTGCCATCGTCATTTTCAGCACAAGCAGCTGAATTAGTTGCTTTAACTGCAGCTTGCTATCTGTTTAAAGGTACGGCTATAACAATTTATACAGACAGCCAGTACGCTTTTAGCACAGTGCATGTGTTTGCAAAACTGTGGGAAGAGCGTGGAATGGTGACATCATCTGGAAAGCCGGTGACTCATGCCACTCTCCTAACTGCACTACTGCAAGCTGTGAAATTGCCTCAACAAATTGCTATATGCAAATGTGCGGCTCACACCAAAGGCTCTGACAGTGTTTCAAAAGGGAATTATTTTGCTGACAGAGCAGCAAAAGAGGCAGCAGCAGCTTCTTCTATTTTTGTTGTACAGGAAACCACTCCAGATTTGCATTTAGGTCATACACTGCTTGCTGACATGCAACAGCAGGCAACTGAAAGAGAAAAACAGATGTGGATAAATAAAGGAGCTACGTATGCAAATGATTTGTACGTATGACCACAAAAGAAACCCATATTGCCAAAAAATATGTTTAAATGGGCGGCTATTATGAGCCATGGCGTGACGCATGTCTCATCAGGGGGTATGATATCGCAATTGCAATCTATTTTTTGTCTTTATGGGTTCGATGCATATGCAAAACAGCATTGTAGAGCATGCATGATATGTGCAAAACACAACTCACAAGGCAATTTGAGACCCCAAAGAGGCAAATTTCCAACACCACAATATCCCTTTCAAGTGATTCATATGGATTATATACAGCTGAGTAAACATGAAGGGAAGGAATTTTGTTTAGTCATAATTGATGCCTTCTCAAAATGGGTAGAATTGTTCCCTACAAAACATGCAGATGCACTTACAGTGGCTAAAGCATTGTGCAAAGACATCATTCCACGATTTGGAATACCAGAAACAGTCTATTCAGATAATGGAGCGCATTTTGTTAATACAATAGTGCAATACGTAGGAGAAGCGCTACAGGTTAATCTCAAAAATCATTGTGCATTAATATCATTATTGTTACCAGTTAAAGCTATACCCATGACCCCTGAAGACGTTACGACATATGCAGCCTCTCTTATTCCTGAAGATTGGCAGAAAGGCATAGCCAGACAGAGTAAAAAGAGAGTGGAAAGGAGTAGGAAATCCAACATATATTGATGCAATAGGAGTCCCCAGAGGAGTGCCTGACGAGTATAAACTGGTTGATCAAATAGCAGCTGGATTCGAATCTTCCATCTGTTGGTGGTGTTCAATTAATAAAAACGTGGACAGAATAAACTACATCCACTACAATGTACAGAAATTAGGAAATTGGACTGAGGAAGGATTTAAGGCTGTCCATTCACAGTTAGAAGCCACGTCCCTTATGGCCTTCCAGAATCGTATTGCTCTGGATATGTTGTTGGCGGAGAAAGGAGGTGTTTGTGCCATGTTCGGAGAACAATGCTGCACATTCATTCCCAACAACACGGCTGCAGACGGCAGTCTCACTCAAGCCATTGACGGGCTGAGGACGTTGAACAGGAAGATGAAAGAGCACAGTGGAGTAAACACCGAAGGCTGGGATTGGTGGCTGGAAGGGATGGGAAGATGGAGGTCTTTGATTTCTTCACTATTAGTGTCTATAGCAGTATTTGCTGCAATTCTAACATTGTGTGGATGTTGTTGTATTCCATGTCTCCGAGGCCTTGTAAATAGAATGATAACCACAGCAATAAGTCCAGGACCAGGAGGGGGACCAGCATCATATCCACTCCTGGGGCAAGACGACACCGAGGAGGACGATGACTCCCATGACCTGTACCCAGACCAATGGAAGTATGATGACCCAGACACCGATGATGGTGACAATGATGACATCACCTCTGGGGTGTAAGCCTATAGAACATACCATGATGAACCTCTTAGTGAAAATCTCAAAAAGAAGTGCTAAGCTAGGTGATAACTACTACTATATGTTTAACAGGCGATAAACAGGTGGGAAATGTTAAGGATTTTATATATATATATATATGTTATCACTGTTAAACATTTGTACCTTTGTCTTCTTTCTTATGAAAACGTTATTGTGCTGTTATGCACCTGTCTTAAAAGTAACCCTGAGAATGTATTTGTTATTCAACTTTGTTTTAGCATGCTGGGGTCAATCTGAACTGGGAATGAAGAGCTGGATGTACTTATTATTATTATACAACTTGTTTTTGTAGCCGCTAACGACTGGGAGTGAAGCATGACGGGGTCAGTCATGAACTGGGAGTAATAGACCTGAAGGTTGTTTTGACTGTTGTGATGTGATGCTTAGTGTGAAGACCAGGACACTCCAGGCAGATGCACAACAGCTGATAACTGCAACAGACGAACGAGATGTGCTGACCTCCGACGATAAGAGTAAAAGAAAGAAACTGTTTTTCCTTACAGCTGCGCTTATTGACGTATGTGTTTATGTTACGGGAAGAAACTTGTCTCGCGTTGTCCCCCCCCCCCCCCCCCCTTAGGACAAGTTTTATGATGTAATGAGGGCTTCTCTAATAAAAAGAGCGGGAGCACAGGCCAGACTTTAGTGTAGCCTTGGTGTACAGCCTGGACTGCACTCCGCGCGTGATTAATTTGACTTTCTGTCTCACTGGTGTTTCTTGACTCTGTTTGTCTTATCAAAGGTTTTAAGAATGTTTGGAGGAGAAAATACCCAACAGTATGTTGCCCTTTTAGTCTTCTTTAAATATGCAGTTCTTGAGATCAGTTTACCCCTCATTACTGCTTTGACAGTATCCAAAACCATGGGAGGTCTAACCTGCCCATTATCATTGACTCCTATGCAATCTGCAATTTCCTTTTTTTAATCTCCTCTATAGTGGACTCTTTATTTAATATACTTATATTTAACCTCTATAATGTAGATTGAGAGGTTTGACAACTTTATCGCCAAGTAAATTGTATTATGGTCCAATACATCGGCTGTTCCTATTGAGCAGTCTCTTACTTTATGGTGATCCACAATGTTCATCAGAAAGAAGTCAAGTCTGGAGTGAACATTGTGTGAAAACGAATAATGGGTGTATTCACAATTTTTGGGATGGAGATCTCTCCATACATCAAACAAACTAGTTTCTTTTAATATATTGTTAAGATCCTTGGATCTATGGGACTTTTGCGTCTTGCAACTCATAGTGTCCATAGAAAAATTTAGAAGTGTATTCCAATCTCCACCACAAATTAAGATCCCCTCGCTCATTGTTATTATAGTATCAAAAAGAGACTTCAGGAAATTCCTGTCAGATTCTGGAGGAACCTACACATTTATGAATGTAGTCAGAGTGTTATCCATCTTGCCTTTAACTATTGTATATCTACCCTTCTTATCTCTGAGCTCAGCAGCACCTCAAAATTTACTGAGTTAGAAATTAGAGTTGCTACGCCTCTCTGCCTGCTATTGCTGCAGGAACTATAAGACAAGTCTGAATAACCAAAGCATTTGAATTTAGCATGTTCTTGTTTTGACAAATGTGTTTCCTGCAAAAAGGCCACATGTGCCCCATCTTTTTTCAATTTTTCCAATAATCTCTTTCGTTTAGTTGGGCATCCCAGACCATTTATATTTATAGAAACTATTTTCAAGGTATTTAGCATTTAGTCATTAGTACAAAAGTAATTGTAAAAGACACCCCTTAAACATAATTGAACAGTAATAAACAGAGTGAACAGTAACATTTTGACTTCCAAAACAGAAGCAGACTCTCGCTCCTCTTTAAAGGCCCCGTTGGTGGGAGGAAAGGAAGGCCCATTGGGAAGAGAGGGCCCCAGTTGGACCGCTATTGTGTCTATAAGCATAAACACTTCTGTCCTACATGTCCAACGTATTTCAAATACACTGAGAAAAGCCAGTTCTCCCACCTGATTATTGACTGAAAACAGGTCAGAATGGTGTTGAATAAAGGTAGAGATGCTTCGCTGTTAATTCATCGGGTCTCTCTGGAAGCCCTGTAGTTTAACCTTCGCTCTCCGTGAAACTGCGAGACTGCTTCCCACTGACTGCCAGCCCAGAAGCTTTCAGAGACGCGACGCTGCAGTTGTCCCTTCTTCAGCGGGTGCTGGTTCCTCCATCTGTAATCCTCTACTCCTTAACTCGCTGTAAACATCCTGGGCATTCTTGTATATGCGAGTGCCAGATTCCCAGTGGATCCTCATGTTAGTAAACAGAGTTTGGAAACATATGTTCTTCTCCTTGAGTATTTTCTTTATAGTGTTGTACTCTTTGCCTTTCTTAATCTCTGCTGGGTAGTCATGGTCAAAATAAATTAATCTGTGGCCCACCTTAATTTTCTTTTTCCATGCTTCCCTCAAGACCATTTCTTAAGTTGAATATTCCTCAAAGTAAATGACAACAGGTCTCAGTGGTGCCTCCAGTGGGGGTTTGTTTGCCAGGGAACGGTGCACACGCTGGATTTGCAGCTGGGCCTTCAAGAATGTTTTGATGAACTGTGGTATGGGACTTGTCTCTTCACCCTATGGCAATCCAAAAATGCGAATACTATTTCTTCACGAATGTGATTCCAAATCAGTAAACTTTTTCTGGAGGCTTTTCTGCTCCTCCAGACAAGTACTCAGTGCCACTGTCGCCTCCTCTACCCAGGTCTCTAGCTGATTTACCCTGGACTGTGCCTCGTCCATCTGCTCAGACAGGCCTTGTATATTGTTAGCAATGTTATCCAGCTTGCCATTGATTTCTTGGATCACAGTGTCCAGCTTGCCATTTATTTCCTTTGTCAGTTTGTCCATATTATGTTTGCCGTCCTCCTGAATCTCCGTTTTCAGATCCATTATGGTGCTGAGTATCTCCGAATCAGATGCGCTGTTGGCATTAGCTTGATTCACCTGGGAATTAGCTTTGGTGGTCAATGCGCTTTTCTCCTGGGATTTTGGCATCCTCATACATCTTTTATGGCCTGGTGTAAACTTTATCTCTTCATATTATAGAGTATGTTGAATAAAGTCCAAACTAGCTCGTTTCAAGAGATGTTTAGATGTAGGGGTGGGAGAGAGGCTCTTCCCTGCAACTGGTTACTCCATGAGCTAGTATTGAAGTCATTCTCGGGGAATGTTTTAACACTAAAATGATAAATGAAAAGTGCTTCTCTCTGGTTGAGTTTCTTGAGTCTGTCACACCCTCTGGTATCTCAGCTTATCCATTTAATCTCCATTAGTTTCAGTAGAATTTCAGTCATATGTCTGGCTTCTAACAATGTTTAACCATCCAAGACTGTATGTGGTCGTCCGGTCTGCAGACAACTCCTTTTTAGGGTCTGGCACTCCAGCCTCTACAAAAACATTCTCAGAACTCAGCAGTGGAAAATGAACACAGTCTCCACCCCCCACCCCACCCAAAAAAAAAAAACGACCCCAAAAGGTCATGTGTGTAAGGACCTTATTATGAGACTTGTTATTATATATATTTAAAGTGACATGACCTCTGATGGTTGGGTAAAAAAACAAAAAACAAAAACAAAAAAACCCCACAGCAACAAAAACAAAAAGTCCCACAACAGAAAAACAAAAGCTTCCAGATCATTTTGTCTCTCTCATATTCTGTCGTGACCACTTCATTTCTCGCCTCGCTGACATTCTGGTTTTAACCCCAACCCCAAACTTGAATCTCTCAGGGTTTTGACGTGTGAATGATGTTGTTTTGAATCCTGTTGCTCTGTTGCCATAATAAAGATACATTCATCCAAACAGCGTCCCTGAACATGTTTTATATTTGATGC
This sequence comes from Thalassophryne amazonica, assembly GCF_902500255.1. Classification (NCBI taxonomy): domain Eukaryota; kingdom Metazoa; phylum Chordata; class Actinopteri; order Batrachoidiformes; family Batrachoididae; genus Thalassophryne; species Thalassophryne amazonica. The sequence continues at coordinate 17,854,921 of NC_047108.1, forward strand.
TGAAGAGCACTTTTTGTTTGTTTGTTTGTTTCTGAAACAGAACCAGGAAATGCTCCTCTGGGTTGTATTTGGGAGTGTGAACAAATGACCTATATAGTCATATGGTTTGAAGGATTTGTTGGAAAAGATGATCATGTTTCTACACTCTGTGGGAGTAACTCTGTGACTGCCTTCCATCAGAAGGCATTATGCCATAAAGGGAATGGGGAGAAATGTAATCTGTGTCCTCATCCCTGGAAGACAAAAAACCTCAGAACAGCAATGAGGATCTTATCTTTGGTTGGCGAGAACTACTGTGAGAACTACCTGAAACCTTTTTTTTATGACTTGAACTTTATTTAAGTTTTAACAGAATAAAACATACAAATTATACCATGTCGCACCTTAAGTCAGTTATGTATGCAAACACTAAAGACATGGACAAAATAAAACAAATTAAACCATAAAAAAAAAAGAAAAAAAAAAAAAAAAGAAAAAGATGCCAACCGTACACATTTACCAGGTTACAGCAAACATAACCAATAAAGATCAACCTCCTGAGCTGGAAATGTCATTGACCTGTGTAGGAGAAATATGGGGCCCATTTGTCATTGTAATCATCTACTCTATTCAAATGCTGCCAACTGTCCAAGTGAAGTGTGCCACTGGGGGAAAGGAGGCGTCGATGGGGCCTTCCACTCTCTTACTACAAGTTTTCTCCCCAGCATAATGGCTGTTTGTACCCACTGCACAAGTGAAGAGGGCAAATAACTCAAAACAGAAGGATCTCCTAGTACGTAAAGCCTGTTAGTAAAGGGAATGCCCTGACCAACAACTTTCTCCACAACAGTGTGAACCAAAGACCAGTATAACTGAACTTAAGGACATTCCCAGAGCACATGTAAAAGTGAGCCACTGTCATGCTGGCACTTCCAACAGGCTTCCGAGTCCGCTAATCTCACTTTATGCAACCTAGAAGCCGTCCAGTATATGCGGTTTAGGATTGTAAATTGAACCAATCTAGATCGTAATTCCTGTGATAATTTTTTCATATTCTTAAGAATTCTACACCACTCCTCTTCTGTAAAACAGAGATTTAAATCAATTCCCCAGGCTCTTTTAAGGGACAATATATTAAGATCTGAGGATAACAATAACATTTTATAATACACTGAGGCCTCATGTCCACATCCAAAAACCTTTTTAATGTCCTCCAGAGTGTCACAGCACAAAGGGGGCTTGTGGGTGAGCCAAATGTATTTACCACCAGATGTCGCAATTGCAAATATTTCCAAAAAGTCCTCCTGGGGTAAATTAAAATCCTGAGAGTTTTTAAAAAGATTTCAACACATTATTGTCATATAAATCCCCCAACACTTTTATACCTTTCTGAAACCAGGACTTCCAAAAAAAAAAAAAAAAAAAGGGTGACATAGCTATGCGGAATTTGGGATTATTCCAAATGCCAGCAGACTGTTTGAGGTGGAGGTCAAATTTAAAAAATTTTGGACATTTTCTTCCATACTCCTTTCAAGTGAGACAAAATAGGGTGACAGGTTAGGAAGGCTGAGATTAATTGACAGACTACAGAGTGGTGTAAAGGGTAAACAGGCTACATTTTCAAGGTAGAACCAAGGGGGTGCTTTCTCAGTGGGTAAAAACCAATGTGCCAAGTGCCTGAGGGAAAAGGCATAGTGATAACAGAGTAAATTAGGCATCCTAAGTCCACCTCTGTCCACTGGTCTCGTTAGTTTTCTCAAATTAAGTCTAGGCTTCTTATTGCTCCAAATAAATAAATTACAAAGTTGATCAAATTGTTTACACAGGTAAAACTTGTAACAGATAATTAAACTTGGGTGTACAGACCATTTTTATTATATTAACCTTCCCCCACATAGAAAGATAAAGCTGAGACCAGCGGTCCACATCAGCTCTCATCCCACTTAGTAGAGGTTCAAAATTTATTTTTATCAAGTCTGACAACTGCGGTGGGAAGACAATACCAAGATACTTAATACCGTTCTGCAGCCAAGAGAACATGCCAGTTGGAAAAAGGGTCTTAGGGCAGTAGCAAGATAGGGGAAGGGCCTCTGACTTGGTCCAATTTACTTTATAGCCGGAGATATCTGAAAACGTGTTAATTATTGTGAACAGAGAGGAAAAGGGATGCTCTGGATTTGACACAAAAAAGAAGAATGTCGTTGGCATACAACATAAATTTATGACAGTCATCCCCTACGCTTACACCTGGAAATGTGGGTTCCCTATGTATAGCAACTGCCAATGGTTCGAGGACCAGAGCGAAAAGAAGAGGGGAAAGTGGGTCCCCCTACCTGGTGCCTCGACCTAGCTCAAATGGAGGACCTATTATACCATTTGTAAGAACAGAAGCCTTGGGGTGAGTATATATAAGCCTAATCCAATCGATAAAACTTTTGCTGAAGCCAAAGCATTCCAGAGTTATGAGTAAATATCGGCATCCGACAAGATAGCGGCCACAGGAGACTGACTACCCTGAACTGCCCACATGATGTTATCCGCTGAAGAGCGCATAAATCCAACCTGATCCGCATGGATGAGAGAGGTTATCACTCAATCTAATCAACTGGCCAAAACTTTAGATAAAATTTTACTGTCATAAGAGGTCAAACTTATTGGTCGGTAATTTTTACAATAAGAGACATCTTTATCTTTTTTCAAAATGAGCATAATAATAGCCTCCGACACAGAAGGTGGAAGCATTCCCTTTTGGTAGGACTCGTAGGTGTTCAGGAGTAAAGGTGCCAATTCTTCAGGAAATGATTTATAGAACTCGGCTGTAAAGCCATCTAGACCTGGAACCTTACTTAGAGGAAGATGTTTAATAACCCCAATTATCTCCTCAATAGTAATGGGTGAGTCCAAATACTGGAGATAATCAGCTGCGACTTTGGGAAGATTTAGGGGTAGCATACAATTTCTTACATCATTCTCTGAAGCATTTGACTCCGGACTGTACAGGTCCCTATAGAAGTTACTGAATGTCGTATTAATTCTCTTAGACTCGAAAAGGAGATGTCCATTACCATCTTTAATGGCCGAGACTGTTCATGGCTTCCCTCCGTTTGATATATCTTGCCAGGAGCCTACCTGCATTATCACCTTCTTCAAAATACTTCTGTCTCGTGTGAAATAAAGAAAATTCTGCTTGTTTTGACAGTACTGCATTAAATTCATATTTCAGTTTGATCAATTTGTTCAAATTTGATAAAGAGGGGTCCCTTTTAAAACTAGATTCAGTGACTACAATCTGCTGTTCAAGATCCTGGAGCATGGTGAGGCTCTCTTTGTTTTTAAAGGAAGCATGCTGAATAATGTCCCTCTTAAAAAGGACTTCAATGCCTCCCATGCCACTCCAGCTGAAGGGGCAGTGGGCACATTAGTTTCTATATACAGGTTAATTTGAGACCTAAGAGACTCTTTGAAAGTTTCATCTAATAGAAGGCTGGAGTTTAACGGTAGCGTTATAAGCAAACATGTGTAGGTAGACAGGGCTATGGTCTGAGAGAATTATGTTGCCAATAGTACTAGATGCAACAGCTAGCATCAGTGATTTGGGACATCAGGAAAAAAAAAATCTATTCTCAAGGAGTGTTGGGGTGGAGGGAAAAAGGTATAATCCCTCCCAGAAGGATTTTGCAACCGCCAAACATCTATAAGAGCACACGTCTCAGACACGCCCTAGAAACGCGTACCATTCTAGAGCTTCGGTCTAGTAGTGGATCCATAACCTCATTAAAATCGCCCCCCAAGATAACTGGATAATCCCCCATATCAATTATTTTTTTCTCAAGTTGTCCAAAAAAGTTGGATCGTCAATATTTGGAGCATATACACTGACTAAAATTAAAGTACTCCCTTGAATCTCACACAGCATTATAAGCATCCTCCCGGCGTCATCTTTACACTGTTTAAGACATTTAAACTGTAAGTGTTTACTAATCAATGTTGCCATGCCTCTGCTTTTGCCACTGCCTGCACCCACAAAGCCTACCCAACCCACACATAACCTCTGAGATTCCAGAGGCGAAAGATGTGTTTCTTGGACAAAGATGATATCGCACTTTTTAGATTTTATGAAGGACAATACCTTCCTTTTCTTAACAACATTGTTAAGGCCCTTGATGTTCCAGCTCATAAAGCTCAAATTGTTATTACTAAGACATAATGCATAAAATACATACAGATACAGAATGCACAGTAACCTACATAACTTATATGTTTCCGTTGTAACAATACGAAATATACTCAAAACCTGGATTAATCTTTTTAGTCACATAGCACTACTATTATTCTGAACACTACTGTATATATATATATATATATATATATTTCACAGTTATACAACACCGGGCGCGACTCGAGTGACAGCAGCGACAAGTTGCCATGTAATACCTATGGAAGGACGCGTTTTGGCGCCAAACCATGCAGTGCGATACGATGGAAAATCTGAACTTTTTCGTCTTGACGCGCCGCGATGACCAATCAGGGACAGAATATGTAGTGATGTGGAGATGTCTGGAGTTTGACTGAAGATGTGAACATGTCCTGTCTCTGGTAGCCAGCTTGTGAGCAGGACTTATATCCCTTAGGTCCTTCATTTCACAACTATGACAGAGTTTTTGGGGGAAGAGCGAGCAGCAGCCCCGCAGGAGGGGGAGCGGAGTTTCTTTCTTTTTTTTTTTCTTTTTACTAACGTGCACGTGAGCGAATCGTCCATGAAGATTATTTTACTTATTAACTACACAGATGTATAATAAAGCAAATGGTGACTGGTTTCTAAACACAATTATGACAGAATTTTTTTGGGAAGAGCGAGGAGCAGCCCCACAGCAAGCAGCAGAGTTTTTTTTTTTTTTTTAATTGTTTAAATTGCGCGCGTGAACGGGACAGGAGGTCCTCAAACTGGGTCCTGCAGAGGCGGAAGGACCACTGAAAGCGGCCGTCATCCAGATGCAGCTCCTGCAGCAAATGATGATACTCCCCGAATTGGGAGCTTTCCACAACAACTCGCTCTGTGTTATGATTTCAGTGGGACGTGTCCTTTAAAGCCTTCTGATTAACAAATTTAATGCCTATTTAGACTTTTTCAGGATCTGCGGGAACCAAAACCACAATATATGTGCATGTCAATGTGTCATCTAAAATGCACACATGAACACTACAACAGGCAACACGCCAACGCCAACACTACATATCCTCCATGTTGCTGCACATGCCCTCAGATGGTATCTAGCTTCTGCTTAAAGGCTGCAACTTCATCAGCAGTAGCCACAGGATTAGCCTTTAGCCTCTCGTGCTCATCTTCCAGAAAACACAGTCGGTTCTCCACCTCACCAACACAATCAGCTATATCAGCTATCTTACTTTCCGTAGCGCCTGTGCTAATCAGTATTTCCTCCAGTTTCTTGTCGTGGCCGTCAGACTTCTCCACTATAAGGGCTGAGAGCCAAGCCAATTCCTTAGCCACCTCACAAGGAATGTGCCCAGTTTCTTGTCGTGGCCATCAGACTTCTCCACTTTAAGGACTGAGAGCCGAGCCAAATCCTTAGCCACCTCACAAGGAATGTGCCTCGCTGCCACCTCAGCCTCCTCAGTGTCATCGCGTAATGGCGAGGCAGAGTTTCTGGTCACATTCGGCATGGTAGTGAAGAGAAATATTATCCAAGAAATTATAGCACAGGTTTCAGGACTCTTTGTTGCATTTTAGGTAAGAATATACACAGGGAAAGGCACAGCTGACTCTCAAGCAGCCATTCTTGCCAAGCATGTCATGTGACTCCTACCTGAAACCTTCTTTATCATAGCAAGGATCACATCTTCCAGTGCTGTTGAGGGAGTTTGGAAATCTCTGCTGCAGCAGCAGAGCTCTCTGAGGTCCAAAGACCTGGAAGAGGCCAGACCACAGTAGACAGACACACCTACTGTTAGTCTGGTCAACCCAGTGGCCACCATACTGAAGGGGTGGAGACGCAGCCTTCTGCAACTCTGGGTGTCCCATCTGTTTTGTCAGTTTACGCTCCAACTATGGTGAGTAACAGCTCGGTGAGCGAGACTTTTTCCTGACTGTTTCACTCTGTGTTTTATGCCTGCTTCAGAGGTGACACTCCTCTGGTCTCAAGTGATTTCAATGTGACCGGCGCTGACCGGGGATACCAGAACTGTACCTGTCCCCAGGAATCTGACAACTGTGGTAAAAACGGCTCAATGCTCTTGACTTCACAAAAAGGCCAGGAGCTACAACTTCTTGGATCCTAGCTTCAGTGGCCAACACTGGACACGGTTCTCCAATACCGGTGGTGTCGCTCATTAGATTGATGATGTTCTTGTAGGAAGTCAGTGGAAAACTGCCCAGTTTTTGAACTTTAACCAAACTTGTTGTAGCTTCCCTCAGGATTCAGCTGCACCTCCACAGACTTGATTCTATCCACTGTCCCCCATTTAACATGGCTAGACATTAGGATTACACTATTTCTCAGGAGCCTGCATACAATCAGGTCAATATACTGGTTGACTGTGCACCTTAATTTCATTCTACTTTGGCAATGACAATAAAGAGATTATGATTCTGAAGGACTTGCAAACACTGATGAAACTGTTGACTTGAACGCATTCTTTCATGACAAGACTCTGAAAGCTGCCAAAGATGGCACTGAAGTCACCAATGTTCACAGGAGAAAGTGTTTCCTTGCTGAAGGCACTCAGACGTGTATGGCACAGCTTGGTGGCAATTTTCAGCTGAGAAAGTGGTCTTTGGTGGAACTAGTAAGGACAGACGAGGAGACAGAGTTATTCAAAGTTTTTCAGTTCCTCAGAGTAAAGCCTGGTTCACATGGTAGAATTTTAAAATTGTCTGTAGGTTTCCAAAACCTGAGAGACCACACACGGAGAAAAAAAAAAATCTGAGATCTAACAGGTTTGGTCGTATAGCATGTGGTGTTCACCACACGGTAAGGACAACACCACAAATGAACAGATTTCACACACGAACATTCCTAGGTCAGACAGGAAATCTCGCAAAATCTCTCAAGATTAAACGTGACTTCAGAGTAAACAAATGGAGATAATTTGTGGACTATTTAAAACAGAAGGGGGAAAAAAAATGACACAAAGAAAAAAAAGAAAAGGCATTCTTTAAAGGAGTGGAGACAGCGCGACCACCGGACTTCAGGTAAGTTAGAACAGCTGTTTAATTTTATTTTCTGCTCCCTGCGTCCGTCACCTCGCTTTCTGATTGGCTACACATCACATTCAGCAGGCTGCATGCTCATTTGTGGTCGGAGGACACAACATACACTGATATCGGGCCAAAACAATCCAACATGTTGAATAGCCCAGATTTGCGATCGGAGCGCCCCTGACGTCCTTTCGAGCAGAGCAGAGCGCTCTGAACACACCACACATGGCAGGAATATCTAATAAAATTATCTTTAGCGTCATCATGATTGTCGGGGCGTCCTTAAGATTGTTGGAAGGGGAAGCTCAGGTGTGATATCGGCCTAATTATCTTGCTGTGTGAACCAGGCATTATGTGCAATATTGTCGATCTTGTGCAAATGTCTTAAAAACAAAAAACATTGTTCACTGTTTACTGTCTGGCAAAATAATTTCCTTCAGGATAAATAAAATTGATGTTATTCTTATTTGTCAGAGTAATCTGAGCAGGTGACACACCCTGTGTGGTTTAGTGACCTTCAGTCTGCTTACAGAGAAACAAAGTATTGTGTTCCTCTAAACCTATACCTCCTCCCATTGCAGTCATGACAAGTGATGACCCAGTCCTGTCAGATGCCTCTTCTGTTTTCTTCAATGGTGATCTATAAGGCTGCTCCTCCTGCCATGCTGGTGGACATCTCTGGTGACAGGGTTTCGAGTGGCTGATCCACCAGTCTGCTGTGAGCCACCAAATTTCAGTGAAATCTCAAATGTGGCTCAAGAGCTGAGGGTGAGTAAAGTTGCATGACTCTGTGGTATTGGGACTGAACTCCATCAGGTGTAAAGCCCGGACCAGGGACGCCAGACCTGACTGACCTGTTGGGTAAAATAGAGTTTCTTCTGCCAAGCAACAAATGGACCAGTCACAAAGCACATCACAATCCTAGGCTTTGTACAAAAATAATTCATGAGGGAAGAGACAAGGAGAGTGGTCAAATGTAGAAGCAAGTGTCTGGTCCACAGGAAGGCCGTCCTTCTGGCAAAAGCATCTGTGTGGGAAGCAGCGGGCAAATAATCCAGCTAAACCGACAGAGTGGTCAAAACACAACAAGCAATCATACCAATGTGGCAGAACAGAAAACAGCAGGCAAAACTCTGGGAATACAAAGAGGCAGCATAGTTCGGCAACTAACACCAGAGAAAAAACGCGCAAGAGACAGTGAGACAATCTGGCACTGGAGTGTAGGAATTGTGATGATAAACTGTGCTTCAACATCATTTAACAAGGACGTGAAAGGGCATGGTGACAGGAAGTAAAGCCACTGAAAACACAGCAGATGTTGAAATACAAGATAACGTAGGAACAACAGAGGAGAAATTTCACACAAAGTAAACACTAGAAATATAATAAACAAAAGAGACAAGACTCGTGTTGGAAACCCAGAGATCGAAAACTAAACGCCACAAACGCGAACCACTGCAAAAAACATTTGCTTCCATTTGGGAGACGGGCATCATCCAGACTGGAAAAAGGACTTCTTGTCCTTCTCTGGAAAAGGCTGCCAAATTCACAGTACAAGCAGATTACACAGAGAGGACACTTTCGAAAATCCCTGCACATGTGGAAGGACAATGCTCCGCTTCCAGCATGTTAACCTCACTAACTTAATAAATTCTATTATAGTTTTGAGCTGCATTTTTTTTTTCAGGCATCTGTTTTTGCTGGAAACAACACTGGAAAATTCTCAGAAGAAAACTCACATGCCATTATGACGTCTCGGGGTCTGTACAGTTGGAGACGTTCCAGTACATCCAAAAGCTCCCCCACACGGCCGTTCCTGCTCCCCCATTGGTTCATCACCCAGTCTGTCCGCCTGTCTCTCCTCTCAGCCAATCGCATGGCGGTCTGATCAATGAGAACTTCTGATGCTGTAACATGAGAAGGAGAGACAAAAAAAAATTAGTGAAATTATTAAGTGAAATTCCATCTGGAAAAAGACTAAAATCCAAGTAGACACCCCCCCCCCCCCCCCCAAAAAAAACAATCCCTCAGGTCAGACTCAGTCTTGTCAGTCTGTGATGCACAGCTGTGTGAACTGTGCAGCTGTATATGGGGCGTCTCAAACTCATATTTTACAGTTTAAACGTTGGTAATCTGAGTGTAAAATAGGGCAAATCTCTTAATTACACACATTTTTACCTGAGGCCATCAAATACAGCCATCAGGTATTGTGAAGACTTTGCCTCTGTCCGTCCGTCCGCCTGTCTGTCTGTGCTCAGCATAAGTCCAGTCCTGTTACTGCCAGAGTCTTCAAATTCACAGGGAACATTCTTGGGACACAGACCTTGGACAAGTTCAGAGATGGCTAACCTTGACCTATTTTAAGAGGTCAAAAGGTCACATTCTGATTCATTCTGTTCTGATTTTTTTTTTTTTTTTGAGGGATGGGGTGACTGTGAGCGGTACTGTGATGTAGATTTATTTCATTTGTGTGTAAATATATCCTCTTTGTCATATATTATGTAAAAGCTAGCAAGAAATAAACACTTCTAAAACTGAAAACACAGTTTTTGTAACCCGATAACACCTCTGGAGGGATTCATGAGACATTTTACAGATGTCAGCGTGCAGGCTAACTTCCACTAACTCTAAGCTAACTTCCGCTCGTCAAAAGCTCATGTATGCGCACATGCACGCCCTCCTGCAGACGCAGTTAATATGTAAATAAAATATTGTTTATGATTGATTGATAGATAGGGTGGCTGTACTGAACATGTACAAACTTTACATAATACAATAGGATCTTAAAAATGAAATAAATATATCTATACATACGTATACACACACACACACACATCACTAGGACACCAATTAAACAACTGCAAATTATAAAGAAGACAATGCTCATATGGCCGAGAGTTTTTGAGCATTACATTTTCTAATATTATTACATACTTATATTAATCTACAGATCCTTACAGATACAGAGACTCAAATATTCTCGAATGAGGTGCTGTAATTGTTCCACGGTGACAGTTTCACACACATATCGCCACATGTGAAGGCAGGGATGGAACGTGTGCTGCTACAAGCTGCATTTAGGAAAATGAACATCTTCATATCATCACATCTTCAACAGGGGTGTCCAACCTTTTTTGAACAGAGATCTACTTTTAAAGTTGGATGGATGAGATTTATTGTCATTTTCATTACACAAGTGCAACAAGATTACGTCCACATTTAAATTGCCACAGACAAGATACAGCAATTAATCCACAATTATTACTTGTTTGCCATAATAATGGCACACATCAGAATTAAGACAACACACATATATTTGACATTGTTTACGTGCACTAAACTTGAAACAGTCCGTTTTCCGAACTGAGATGTGAGTGTGTGGTAGCTGCAGCAACAGGAGTAGCGCGGCCGTTGACAGTGTATCGAGATTTACCAAGCCATATGAAACACCACAGCGTAGCCGCAATATACGAAGTCTGTTATAAAAGTATCGGACCGTTTTATTTTTTGCAAAAACTATATGGATTTGAATCACGTGATTGCATCAGCCAAGCTTGAACCTTCATGCGCATGCGTGAGTTTTTTCACGCTTGTCGGTTGCGTCATTTGCCTGTGAGCAGGCTTTGAGTGAGCACTGGTCCTCCCCCCTCGGCGGATTTTCATTGTGAGGAAAATGTCTGAACGGCTGGAGCAGCAATGCATCAAATTTTTCCAGAAACTGTGAGAGACAGCCAGGTGGAAACCATTCAGAAAATTCAGATGGCTTTCAGGGACGATTTTATGGGCATCACAGAGATTAAGGAGTGGTACAGCCGGTTTAAAGATGGCGCACAATGGCGGAGGGCGCGCCGCGCGAATTCCGCCGCACGTCTTTCATTACAAAATCTCCTATAACAGTGTAATGTGCTGAAAAAGTGCTATGTCCACCTCTCTTGCCATTTCTCTGGTAGTCAGACGATGTCCCGGATCAACACAGCCTTCACTTTGGAAATGATCTGGTTGTTTCAGCCTGTCGATGGCCGCTCGAAGCGCGGCGTGCCCTCAGCCACTGTGGGCCGTCTTTAATCCATTTGTAATGCTCCTTAATCTGTGTGATACCCATAAGATCTTTACCGAAAGCCATCTGAATTTTCCGAATGGTTTCCACCTGGCTGTCTCTCACAGTTTCTGAAAAAATTTTGATGCAGCAAAGTGGCAGTCCCTCAGCCATTTTCCTCACAATAAAAATCTGCAGAGGGGGCTGGACCACTCCTCCCACAAAGCCTGCTCACAGGCGAATGACGCAACCGACAGGCGTGAAAAAACTCACGCACGGGCACGAAGGTTCAAGCTTGGCTGATGCAATCACACGTGATTCAAATCCATATGGTTTTTGCAAAAAATAAAAAGGTCCATTACTTTTCTAACAGACCTTGTATTGTGCACCAATATAATAATACAATTTTCTAGCAGGTTTTAACAATAATAATGCATCACTGAAGTAAATGTGCATGGTGGAAAAGAATAAGCACAAGTCAGCCTTGGACTGGCCTCAAGTTGGAAAAGTTGTTCCCTACCTTAGTGGGACTTCTGGCCCCGAGAGGAGGAAGCTGATCCCTCATAGTCCGGACAGTAGGAGCTGAGTGCAGCCGTAAGCAGACACTCAGGCACTCTCTGTCTGCATTAGACTTCAGATTTGGACATTCATGTCAAGTGTTGCTCTCGATTTTAGCTCAATGTCATTTTTTAGTGTGAGGATCCAGGTTGAAGAGTGATGCCACTTTGGACGATATACAGTCCACATCTATATTTTTCCCAAATGGAAAACAGAGAAAGCTGACAACAGGCTCTTTGGATGCAAAGTCAGCGAAGCGCCTGTCAAATTCTGAGAAGATGCTCTGCACATGATCGTCATAACATGCACTCTTAGGCTCCATGGTCTGTGTCCTTGTGCTTAAGTTCTGTGTCCATGTGTGGAATGTTCTGCAGGTCTCACTGTTCCAACCTGCTTGATAGCACATGTAATATGCTTTTAAACTTGCTTTCAAATCCAAAAGTTGTGCATATTCAGATGATTTGATCGTTTCAGAAATTCTTTAACTGCAGGCAGAAGACTGCGCCAAAAAGATCACAGGAGTGCGCAGGAGGCCTGAAAAAGAAAAAAAAAAAACCTACTTATGTGCCCTGGTGGCTGCTGTATCAATTGTATTATGTTACTAAGTTATATATATTGATTTATAACCCAAAACTCAAAAGGAGGGTTATAAATATGAGTGTAAAGATGATTGAATATATCATCAGAGCAGTACATTGATCAGTCCATGTGAATGTCACACAGAAAGCTGCTGCGTTCAGGTATCATCAGAAATTACAGGACTTTTTTGTTGTTTCAAACTCAGCAGTTGCTTGTGGCAGGATCATGTTTTTTTGTTGTTGTTGTTAAAAAAAATTCAATGTATCCACACAAAAGATTAATTCTGGCCTATATAAGGTGCTTGAGCCCAGTGAAGCAGACCCCCCACCCACATAAAAAAATCCAAGAAAACAGGGTGCAATTTCCAACAGTACATGAATGCAGCAGCAGCAGCGATCTGCGCAGTGTTCACACGGACTGATCAATTTACTACTCTGATGAGATATTCAATCATCTTTACTTATATTTATTACCCCTTTTTGACAGTTTTGTGTTATAAATCAATATATATAGCTTAGTAATGTAACACAGTGATACAGCAGCCACCACAGCACACCAGCTGGTTTTTTTTTTTCCAGGCCTCCTGCACACTCCTGCGATATTTTCGGCTCCTGCGTGTCCTGCGTGACCTGCACCTTTCAGTCCAGCCATCCAGAAATTTACCTCTGCTGAGCCACCTAATGTCTGTGTGCAGCAGATGTGTGTCTCCTCCAGCTGCGAACAGAATAAATGCATCCTCAGACTACTGGACCGAACAGAATACTGCAGTCTTGTTCGCAACATTCATCACTCTTCATATTTATGGACCATGAATCATTGTGCTGCTCACTGACTTTTCAATTCTTGGACTTTTCGAGCGAGCAGAGAGGATTTAGCCGGGTTAGCATTAGACGTTAGCATTGTATTTCTTTTGAAATGCTGCTCCAACTTCCTTTTCTTCAGTAAAGCCACATTTACATTTCAGATAAGACAGATGGATGTGCCATTTGAATAAATGAAAATATAATACAGGATCAAAATTATAATTTTTCTTATCAACCATAGAAGAACTGTTATAGCAGCACTAGCGCCGTCCAAAAGCTCTGACTGCCAGTCAGAGACTTTACCACTGAGCTACGGAGCTGTTCTTTGAAAGCTGCAGGAATCTGCCTCATATTGGGAAGGACAAGGAAGTATTATAAAACAAATTGAAATCACACCATATAAAAACACTGTATTTATCAAGCGAGCAATACATATATGATCTGTCTGTTCCTCTGTAAATGACCCATGGTCACAGACATACAGTCATGAAGTGACATGAATGAGAAGCAGTTCACTAGTCTCAGTCATGTCCACATCTGCTGGCGCGTCTCCAACAGGCCACGCGCATGTCTTGTGGACGACGCGCCACAGGACATCTATTAACTGACATGCGCAGATGTGACCACATAACCCCAGTCCTCTACACTCTGCACTGGCTTCCAGTTCGGGCTAGAATTGATTTTAAAATTCTTATGTTTGTTTTTAAAGCTCTGAATTATTTGGCCACACCATACTTAGCTGAGCTGCTGACACATTGGGACCAAAACAGAGTTTTGAGATCTTCTAACCACTGTGCACTAGAGGTTCCGAGGTCCAGATACTGCCACTGGGGAGACCGAGCTTTCTCTGTGGCCACGCCCAGACTGTGGAAAAAGAGATCCCCGAGATCCGCACCATCACTGTCCTGGGTCTTTTTAAATCTAAATTAAAAACCTTCTTTTTTAGAATGGCTTTTGCACAACCAGCAGCGCTCTGACATTTTATTTAGTTCTGATTTGCAAATATTTTTGGATGTATATTTTTAATTGATGTGTCTGTTTTAAATTTGTTTATTGTCATAGGTTTAAGTTATTCTGTGTTTTTTATCTGACTGTGAAGGACTTTGGCCACCCCCAGGGTTGTGGAAAGGGCTATATAAGTAAACTTTGATTGATTGATTGAAATGACGGCGTGCGGCTCAGATTCTTCAAGTCAATTAAATATTTGATATCCGCTGCAAGACAACTAGATCGACCGATAACTGGGCCTGACCCGGCTACAGAAATTCATAGAATAGGTCCTGGTCCAGGTCTAACAATCTGCATAAACTGATCTGGATCTGATGGACGGAGTCTATTATAGTGCACCAGATAACTGAAATAATCCTTTAAATGGTGATACAAGCACCAAATTCAGCACAGATTCTCCTCCTTAAGGCTCCCTGGCACGAGCATGTCTTTGACTCATGCACTAGCATGACCTGTGTCGTGCTGGAGCGTAAACTCGTCTTTAACTGGTGCAGACAAGGTGCCAGTGCGTGCTATTGTGCACAGAGAATTTTGAAATGTTCAAAAAATCTTTCACACATAAATGTCGTGCTATGTGGCGCGATCTAATCACCAACACGATGTGCAGCTCGTCAAGTGAAGTAATGAAGATGTGAACAGAGTGAGTGGTGACATCAGCTGATCGCATCAGAGTGCAGCTCATCTGAACGATTATAACAAGAAGTTAAATCTCTCATAAACATACTTTAACAGCCACACACAAGAAGGGAAGAACACAACTGTTTTACCAAGCTATGACAATGTAAACATGACAAATAATTAACTTTTTAAATGGCTCAAAATGCTTTCTGCAGCTTGTTAGGCGTGCGCGCAAACAGCTGAAGCTGGAACGGTCCTCTGTGATTCAGAAAGTGATTACAGCCGTTTTCAACGGCCAATTTGCAGAGAAAATGATTAATCCGACACAAAATTATTATTTTTTATACACAGCGTCCAGTGCAGAGGGTGTGGCAGCCGGAAGAACAAAGAACGGTGTCAAGCTGGGAACACAGCGGATGGGATCGTCAGGACGACATGCGTGCTATTGTGTGAATCAAAAACATGCTTGTGTCAGGGGGCCTTTAGACATGAACTCTTGAAAAACCAACTGGCCACTTGAATTTTCAAAAGGCAGCCAGGTAGAGGTCAATTAAAGAATTACTCACACTCACTCACTCATTTTCAAACACTTACTCCAATTAAGGGTCATGGGGAGGGGGAGCCTATGCCAGCAGTCATAGCGTGGGCAGTGGTGTTCATCCGGGACAGGTCGCCAGTCTGTCACAGGGCCACATATAAACAAACAGTCACACCTGCACGCGCACCTACGCAAACAATTTAAACTTTCCAGTCCACCTAACCTGCATGTCTTTGGATGTGGGACGAAGCCAGAGCACCCGGAGGAAACCCACACAAACACAGGGAGAACACGCAAACGCCACACATAAAGGCCACAGGTGGGAATCAATCCCATGACCTTCTTGCTGTGATCAACAGTGCTAACCACTAATCTACCATGCTGACTTAAAAAATGCTCCAATCATATTGAAAACTATACCACATTATTTGTCTGATCATAAATATTCCAAAAAGGTGGTTAGGGGAGGTGATGGTCTAATGGTTAAAGCGCTGGGATCGAGACCAGAGGATCCTCGGTTCACATCCCAGCCTGCCCTTGGGCAAGGTCCTTAATCCCCTAGTTGCTCCCAGCGTTCAGTGAGTACCTTGTATGGGAGCAGCCTGACATCAGGGTGAATGTGAGGCATTATTGTAAAGCGCTTTGAGCATCTGATGAAGATGGAAAAGCGGTATATAAATGCAGTCGATTTAGCATGTGGACTATCTATGATTGAATCTTCTGGAGTTATGGGGTAAAAACAGGAAGAATGGTTACAAAGGTCAATTTCAGTTTGTACAGGGGTCAAAAGTTAAAGTTGCTCCAATTTTGGTTAAGAGTGATGCAAATTATTGGTTGAGCTAATAGAATTAATAAATGGCATAGTTCTGACTGTGTTGAATGTTTGGTCTCCAAAGTAAAGGTCTGGTGAAAATTCAAGTGGCCTGTCGGGTTCTTCCAAGGGGTAAATATCTGAGGAGTATCTGTGTTGAATTTGGTGCTTTTATCACTATTTGAAAGATTCCTCTGTAATACTCTGTTGTCTGTTGCACCATTAGGGTAAGTCTTTAAAAAGAGGGAGTGAGACAGAGAGAATAACAGACAGACAACACACACACACACACAGACAGACAGACAGACAACACACACACACACACACAGACAGACAGACAGACAGACAACACACACAGACAGACAGACAGACAGACAACACACACAGACAGACAGACAGACAGACAACACACACAGACAGACAGACAGACAGACAACACACACAGACAGACAGAAAACACACACACACACACACAGACAGACAGACAGACAGACAACACACACAGACAGACAGACAGACAGACAACACACACAGACAGACAGAAAACACACACACACACACAGACAGACAGACAGACAGACAACACACACAGACAGACAGAAAACACACACACACACACAGACAGACAGACAGACAGACAACACACACAGACAGACAGAAAACACACACACACAGACAGACAGACAGAAAACACACACACACAGACACAGACAGAAAACACACACACACAGACACAGAAAGAAAACACACACACACAGACACAGAAAACACACACACACAGACACAGAAAACACACACACACAGACACAGAAAACACACACACACAGACACAGAAAACACACACACACAGACACAGAAAACACACACACACAGACACAGAAAACACACACACACAGACACAGAAAACACACACACACAGACACAGAAAACACACACACACAGACACAGAAAACACACACACACAGACACAGAAAACACACACACACAGACAGACAGACAGAAAACACACACACACAGACACAGAAAACACACACACACAGACAGAAAACACACACACACAGACAGACAGAAACACACACACACAGACAGACAGACAGAAACACACACACACAGACAGACAGACAGACAGAAAACACACACACACACACACACACACACACACACACACACACACACACACACACACACACACACACACACACACACACACACACACAAGCCGTGACCGAGCTAGCAGACCGGATCGAGGGGGGGTTGACTCACCAAAACGGGTCCAGTCCATGTCCGACAGTCCGTCCATGACCAGACAGAACTTCCACAGCACAGATGACGGCAGACTGTACAAAAACTCTTCTCTAATGTTTCCGGCGGACATGTTTCAAGAGGAAAGTCACTTTAAAGTGTCCCACAGTGACTCACCGCTTCAGCTAAAGCTAACAGCGCGAGCCTCCGGGAGAACCGTTCACACCGGGGACCGGTTCCCGCCGTCACACTCCCACCGCACGGCAGGCCCGGTACACCGGAAAACGTTATGTAACAACAAATTCAGACGTTCGTTCTTCTTCTTCGTCGTGTTTAATGGCAACCAGCTTCAACGGAGTATTACCGCCACCAACAGGACTGCAGCGTAGGTCAGGAATCTAACAGCCCCAAAACCAAATAAAAAAAAAAAGTCGACTCATATCCTGTGTATTAATCCGGTATTCCTCAGATAGTCACAAAAGTATATGAAGCAGCTCCCACCAGACCCTAGCTGAAGTATGTCCTGTAAACTGACGAGTACTTGTCTCCCCAGCAGCCGACTGGACAGTAGTCTCAGACATTCATATCTTCCACCCTCCAGCACATCGTCACTCTGCGCTGTCAAGCCAACTGTGGTGTCACTGGACCGTTTCCGGTTTCCAATTAGTGTCCTTCAAAAATAAATGTTTGCTTTTTGGATTGCATTGTCCATGGCTCATTTGTACAGAAAATTATTTTATGCATTTGATTTACAATGCAGGGTTTGCAATCCTTACTTTGAAATAGCATGGATTCATGTTAATGGAGTCACGTTAATGTTAATTTTACTACATGTGACAAAATACAATTAAATACAATGTTCTGAGAATATTTAATGTCATTTCTGACTGGAGCCCAACCAATACAGATTTTTTGCACAAATATTAATATTAGTCAATCAATCAATCAATTTTTTTATATAGCGCCAAATCACAACAAACAGTTGCCCCAAGGCGTGAGTTAAAAAAAATCATACTGATATATCAGAGGAGATATATATATATATATATATATATATATGTGTGTGTGTGTGTGTGTGTGTGTGTGTGTGTGTGTGTGTGTGTGTGTGTGTGTGTGTGTGTGTTGTTCTGTAAATTGTGTGGGTAGCATGGCCCAAGCAGAGGGTCACCCCTTTGAGACTGGTCTGCTTGAGGTTTCTTCCTCAAATCATCAGAGGGAGTTTTGTCTTACCACCGTTACGTGTTCTTGCTCTTGGGGTTGGTAAGGTTAGACCTTACTGTGGCACTATATAAGTGAAAATAAATTGAAATCCGGGTGCGATTCTACCTCTGCAGTCACGTCCCCGATCGGTAAGTTCACCAGATCTCAACTCCATCTGTTTCAGGCTTGAAACGAGCAGTAAAAATGGCTTTCTGGCTTCAACTTGATGCTGGATATTCCCTATTTTTCCTAATAACAATAGCTTTTTTGGCTGAAACTGATCTTCTCTCAGGCTGTTTGAAGGTCTTGTACATGTGGATGAGATCAGCCCTTTGGTGACAGAACTGCAGTGCTGGTAGCTGAGAATGTTTTGAGTACAAGTGTGACAATCTTTGGATGAATCTTTCTGGTCAACGCTGTACTTGCTGGAGGACATCTTTATCTCTCTTCAACTCTTGATTGTAATTAAATGCAGGGATGGACCTGGGGGGCAACTGCACACTCACAGCAACTTGAAGAGACAAGAACTCACTTAAGGACCCTTCAGAGTCACAAGCTGGTCTTCTCAAACCTTTTCCCCACCACTTATCCAGCAAGCAGTAATGATTATAGAGTAGAATATGTGGTTGTGCAAATGCAGAGGTGGAAAACCCCGGCTTCAGTGAGTAAACGTCTGACCATGTATTTGTTCCATCCTCCCACTAACCAGCTGATTTCACTGATGAGCTTGTGGGCCTCCCTAAAGAGTTGAACTAATTAGAATCAGCTGATCAGTGAAAGGATGGAAGAAATACATGGGCAGAGGTTTATTCACTGAAGTTGGGGTTTTCCACCTGTGCAAACGGGAGGAGACTGTTTAATTAATTTTTATTTATTTATTTATTATTTTAATTTTTATGTATAAATCAAAGTAATTTAATGGGGCAGCATGGTGGATTAGTGGTCAGCACTGTTGCCTCACTACAAGAAGGTCATGGGATCAATTCCCACCTGTGGAGTTTGTGTGTTCTCCCCATGTTTGTGTGGGTTCCCTCCGGGTGCTCCGGCTTCCTCCCACATTCAAAGACATGCAGGTTAGATGGACTGGAAAATTTAAATTGTCTGTGCTGGGATAGGCTCCACCCCCTGTGACCCTTCATTGGAGTAAGTGTTCGTGGTTGAACGTGAGTGAGTAGTAAAACTTGCCTAAACCATCATCGTATAAATCGGATATTCGCACTCACCGGACAAAAGCAAAAGTCCCAGTCAATGCTTTTGTGTGGTTTTCCATGTCATAAACACTGTATATACAAAGAAAATGTCCCATCCCTTCATAATCTATTTCCATTAAAAACCCCTCGCATGTACCAGACAGAGCAGTCTGGACGTGTCCAGTAACAGAGGTACGAATCAAGTTCAGCACTGACACTCGCCAATTGGAGGAGGTGTGCCGTACCGTGTGTACCGTGTGTACCGTATTTACCATATTTTTCACCATGTGTCACGCTCAGTTGTCACATTACAGGGTAACATAGAAGCCAATGTACGTCGACATTGTTTGACATGTACTTTGCAAACCAAGCATTCAACACAGTCAAAACTATTCCATTTATTAATCCTATTAGATCAACCAATAATTTGCACCATACCAAAACTGGAGCAAGTTTAACTTTGGACTCCTGTAAAAACTGAAATTGACCTTTGTCACCATTCTTGCTGTTTTTACCCCATAACTCCATAACTTTCAGTCATAGTTAGTCCAAACTATACCTTTTTGGAATCTTTGTGAGCAGACACATAATGTGGTATAGCTTTCAATATGATTGGAGCATTTTTATTTTTTAATTTTGACCACTGTGCAATTCTTCATTGACCCCTACCTGGCCACCATATTGGATTTTCAATTTTCAGATTTTCAATCTGATGCTTGTATCATCAAGTGAAGGACTGTTTCAGTTATCTGCTGCACTATAAAAGGCCGGCCGTTTTTTTGTTTTTTTTTCAAACCGTGTTCAGACCCGGGACTCGCAGCCTGACGTGCACCTGCTAAATTACATGCCGCCATAGGCGTAGGAGGTGGGGTCTATTTGGGGGGGCGACACCAAATTTGCCCGAATTTCAGAACCCCCCATGACTCTTTAATTTACCATATATTTATATACCCATATTTATATTTATATTGGTGATCAACTAGCGGTTTGATTGTTTGCATTAATTACAAAAGCAAGTCTGACATTTTAGGTCGTTCTATTCTGTATTCAGAGTCTGCATGGCCCATGCCCAAATTTCCCAGCCCATCTGCCCAAATTTGAGCATTTTCCCAAGCCCGGGGGGGGGGGGGGGCGGTTGCTCCCCCTGCTCCCCCCACCTGCTACGCCTAGGGATGCCAAAAGACTTGGTTTGTCACTTTTCACTCCTTCCTCTCCCGTCATATTTTTTAAGTTTTTGCAGTGCGCACATTGATTACATTTCGATCGTGGATCAAATATGTCTGCCAGAAAAGTCTGCAAATATGACAAACTTCACAAAACAAAGTGAGAAAATGATCCTGAAATGACCCTCAATTCATAGAGGAAATTGTACACCTAACCTGTGATTTGGAATTAGATGATTGTAGAAAGAGGAGCTTGTTGAGGGACAAATTATTCCAGAAAAAGCACAAGCCAGATAAACTGCATAAAGACGTGACAGAAAACTTTAAAACTGTCGCGGACGTTGACGTCACTGCATGGCACGGAGTTATGGAGCTGTAGAAGCATCAGGATTTTATACATATACATACATAGCCTGCTAGCTATAATTTAATTTTACTACTAGTCTACAAAGTAAGTATAGTTATACTACAATCTTCTCCTGTATTAATATTTTAGTATTAATATTTAGGTTTTAGAAACCTACTCCTATAATATTATATAATAACCATATTTCTTGTATATGCTGTTTATTACCCTTATTATATAAATATCACTTATATACATGAATTCTGTTTTCTTAATATATGTCTTATGATATATGATTATTATATGTCCATTTTCTTGAGCCGCTTAGGTGAGT
Source organism: Thalassophryne amazonica (assembly GCF_902500255.1). NCBI lineage: Eukaryota > Metazoa > Chordata > Actinopteri > Batrachoidiformes > Batrachoididae > Thalassophryne > Thalassophryne amazonica. The sequence goes on from NC_047108.1 coordinate 17,876,542, forward strand.
AGGGAGAGTTCCCATGGGATAAAAAAGCTTTTCAACCTACCACCCCTGGTTTTCAAGACCAGGCACCTAAGTGTCTCTACTTTACTCTATTCTACTCTTCCTTTTTTAGATATTTAGATATACCTTAGTATACACCAGTAGAGTTCTACCTTAGAAATGGAATATATTCTAGAAGACATACCTTACTGAATTTTCATATAACAGATTTTGATTTTAACGGACAAAATTCACTGGTCCACATGAATTCATTATATGCGTGTTTTAGGATTGGCACTCAGGGGTGGAACCAGAAATTTTTGATGGTGGATCTGAATCATCACAACTGGGCATTTCACTCATTCAAGGAATGGTAGTGTAATAATGTCACTGATATTGAAAAAAATAACTAGTAGTAACTCTTTTCATTAAGAATACTAATGTAAAAAAGTCAAATTTGCAATGTAAACTATTCATTTTTATTGTAAACGAGATCTTTCATTACTCCACAAGACAATAATATACAATTGTTTGTTTTTGTAACTGCTGACAGTTATGTCAACAGACATTTTTGTCAAACATGAACAATTTCAAAAAGTCAGAAATTTTATCTTAATCTGAGTATTTTCCAGCACCTAACATGAGACTTCAGTACAACAGTTGGTCTAACTTGAAAATTTAACTCTGCAAGGATGAGAAATATCAATATGTGTGACACCAATACAATGATGTTCAGTACAACGATCGATACAGTGATCAGTACAACGACCAGTACAATGAAAATTCAGTAAGGTATGTCTTCTGTAATACATACCAATTCTAAGGCAGAACTCTACTAGTGTATACTAAAGTATATCTAAATGTCTAAAAAAAGAAGAGTAGAGTAGAGCCACTCAGGTGCCTGGTCTTGAGAACCAGGGATGGTAGGATGAAAAGTTTTTATCCGATGGGAACTCTCCCTACCCACCTAAGCGGCTCAAGAATATGGACAGCATGTATATAAGTGACATTTACACAATCAGGGCAGTAAACAACATATACAAGAAATATAGTTACTACATAATATTATAGCAGTTAGCTTCTAAAACCTAAATATTCATACAGGAGAAGATACGTATACCTAGTCCATAGACTTGTAAAATTAAATTGTAGCTAGTAGGCTTAGCTATAAATACAGTTATTTTATTATAGAAACAGAAGCTATGATGTAATATGATGTAATATGTAATATATGTAATACAACGATCAATACAATGATGAGTACAATGACTAGTAAACAAATCTTTATTGAAAAAGATTTCATTTTGATCACGAGGTTCGATCCGTTTTTTGTTTGTTTGTGTTTTTTTTTTTTTTTTTTTTTTTTTTGCAGATTTGTTGATGTTACGTTCTGGATAGATGTTTATCTTTACAGGGCCCCCAGAACATAGAATGAAATCAGAACTGGATTTGGCCTGCAGGTTCTAGGTCTAGTCCAGAGTCACTTCCCAGGTGGTTGTACGCAGAAAACTCCAAAGACGGGCTGTGTGGCGTTGTTGGCTCCTTTGTGAGTGGAGTTTACATGTTGTCTTTGCGTTTGCGTGGCTTTTCTTCAACCTCTCGTGGTGACAGTGAGTCCGACTGAGTTTGTTGTGAATTCTTACAGTTGATCATGGATGGGGAGGAGAAAGGATCCAGTCAAGCTCAGGTGAACATGAAGACGCCACCATGTGGCCATCTTAGCCATATGGTCGGGCATCAGGTCACCTTCATTGCCTGCACAGATCTACAGGCATCATTAATAGTAAGTCCCTTCGGCTGCTCCCTTGTTTGCATCACCTTGGATTTCCACAGCAAATCCAAGGTGGATCTGCATGTTGAATTGGCACAAGTTTTACGCCGGATGCCCTTCCTGACGCAACTCCACATTACATGGAGAAATGTGGCAGGGGTGGGAACCTTCTGAACTGAAACCAAGCACATTAACCACTTGGCCACTCCCCCCCCCCCCCATCAGGCATCATTAATACAGAACATTTATTTTACTGTCTGTGATGGACGGCAGACCCGTGTCGGCCTTCAGTGCACTCTGGGACAGACTTCAGCCATAAAAATGAATGAAAGGAATAACTGATTTTCATTAATATTTTAAATGTATTTCATGTATTAATTATTTAAAAAATTCTCACAATTTGTTTATTTTATTGTGGTCATTAACTTAACCTTACATTGAACTGCATTAATGTAGATTTTACAAAACCTGTATAACTTTAAGTTTATTTTGATTTTAAATCCCATTTTGAACGATTTGTTCTTAATAATTTGAAATTTGATGGGATTAAAAAAAAAAACACTTATTTTAAGTGCAGAAAAAAGGGTAATGTCTATATTATAATACTCAAGTGCCCTCTGGGTGTGTGTGTGTGTGTGTGTGTGTGTGTGTGTGTGTGTGTGTGTGTGTGTGTGTGTGTGTGTGTGTGTGTGTGTGTGTGTGTGTGTGTGTGTGTGTGTGTGTGTGTGTGTGTGTGTGTGGACAATTTAAACTTTCCAGTCCACCTAACCTGCGTGTCCTTGGATGTGGGAAGAAGCCAGAGCACCCAGAGGGAACCCACCCCATGACCTTCTTGCTGTGAGTCAACAGTGCTAACCACTAATCCACTGTTCTGTCCATTATTATTATTATTATTATTAGTAGTAGTAGTAGTAGTAGTAGTAGTCGTAGTAGTAGTAGTATTAATATTAATATAAATAGTATTAAAGGAGTCCAGTTGTGCAAAATCTTTTTTATCCCCTTGTCACAGTTAAATACTTTTGGAGTTTGATGTTAATCATCCTTAAAATTCCACAGGGTCTGTGCATGTAGGAACCACTACACTGTTATATATAAAAAATATTATTCCTGAAAAGTTCATTTAGGACTTCTGTGACATATGTTACAAAAGTCCATATATGGACTCCTGCTAGTTCACTGAGGGGGGGGGGGGTGTCTTCAAAGATAGGAGGCGTGGTCAGGAGCAGCTCCTTTGCATTTAAAGCAAAAGACACAGAAACCAGATGAAAACATTTTCATGGGGATGTTTTTGGCGTCAAACTTTAAATTTTTTCAAGACATGCGGTGGCCTATATGAAGTTCTTGATGTGTGTCATATACACCCTTTAAAATTATATTGTTTATTTCTTTGTTTTCAAGAAGCTCGGGTCTTTATGTAGGCTTCAAGGTCTGATCGCTGATGCAGGGTCTCGCGATAGCACACCGCCCCGGCCTGATGCTGGACAACTAATCTCCCAGACGGTCTCGCGACATTTCAGTCCTGACGGCTGTTGGAAATGGAGTCCGAGGGGGCGGGGCGCAGGCAGGAGGCATCAGAGATGTTTGGTGGCTTTTTTTGTAATATAAAATTATTTATTTAAATAAAAATGGCCGCCGCGGAGAGCGGAGAGGAGAGACCGTAAGTGGTTTTTCACGTTTTATCCTCCTTAAAGCGTCGCCGTTGCCGCCGCCTCCTCTGACAGCTGCGCAGCTTTTTCCGATGTGCGCTTTATTGAAGTAAAAGTGCGTTGATTTTTACTCCGGCCTGTCTCGGCGGAGCGGGGTTAGCGGGAATACGTCACCAAGTTAGAGCTAAGTGCACTTTAGCAGGCTGCGCCGCTGCACCCGGAGCCGCTGCGAAGCTTCGGCCGCAGTCGGTGAGCTGCCGAGCGGCTGTGACTTTGACAGCTTGCCGGGGAAGCGGGGCGGGGTGTCGGCGGTGCTGTGGCCGTCGGTAGCGGCAGAACCCTGGTCTGTGGTTGTGTGTCAGTGCAGCTAGCTAATTAGCAAACACACGACGAGCCGTTTAGAAATAATTCACATTATAGTCATCAACAAACAAATTATGACTCATCAAAATTTCATATATGTCGTTACATCATAGTATGTATGTCATTTTAAAAGATAAGTCTAATTAGGTGAATGGCCAGTTTCATTTTGGCAAACACAAATGCAGTTTTCAAAAAAGATTTATCCCATTTTTTCAATCGTTAAAATTCTACATCAAAAAGTATTATGTACTCTGCAATTACATTATTCGGCCATTTAACTGAAAATAAACAATGAAATACATAGATTTTATTTGTGTTTAAATATTAGACTTGAATTCTGGTTGCAAATATACATTATTTAAATACAAAGTTTTTATTAGTATGTTAAATTTGGTATTGAATTGTTGTTATGAGTATTTACTTTTGGTCATCCTTCTAAGAAGTTTTAACTATTTTTTTAACTCACTTTTGAGACTTTATAGTTGCATTCACTTTTTCATTGATTTCCAAAGCCAACTGTAAGCGTCCTAATTAAAAAGGACATACACCATCATTCGTATGTACACAAACACAAAGTTCTAATGTATGTAAACTCAATAATGCACAGCCACAAAATTGCAACAATAAACTGGAGAAAATTGTTACAAGTTGAATTTACATACCTAACCCAGGCATCCAAACAAAACAGGATGTATTTGTTAGCAAAAAGAGTAGTGTGCTTTAAATTTTTATAGTCATACACCATCATTCGTATGTACATAAAAGGAAAGTTGTAACATACATAAAATCAGTCATGCACAACCAGAAAGTTGTAACAACAACCTGGAACAACATTGTTATAGCGAGTTGTAACAATTTACATACCTAGCCCAAGAGTCCTAACAAAAGGACATATTTGTTCCGAACATGCAAAATGTGGCATGCTTCAAATTTTGAAAGTCATACATAAAAAGAAAGTTGTAACGTACATAAAATCAGTCATGCACAACCAGAAAGTTGGAACAACAACCCGGAATAACATTGCTATTGCAAGTTGTAACAATTTACATACCTAACCCAAGGGTCCAAACAAACGGATATATTTGTTAGGAACATACAAACAGAGGATTTGTTAAAAAAATAAATAAATAAATAAAAGGTAAACAAGGCTCTAAATCTGCTTTGCCTGAAGCAAAGCGATACTGTATTACACCATCTTCATACTAATGTACGCCATAATTAGTCCATACATAAAAGAAAAGTCATAAAGTATGTATAATCACTGAAACTATAACTGGAAACCTGTAACAATGACCTGGAAAAAATTGCTACATGGTTAGTCATAATTTATGTACCAAATCCCAAACATGGTAACAAAAAAGGATATATTTGTTCTGAACATGCAAAAATGGAAGTGGGCCTGAAATACTAAAACAATCAAAACAACAAATAACTACATGAAGACTACAACATGCCTTGTCTGAAGTACAGCGCTACAGGTAACTACTACAATGTTAAACGTGTACGCCATCATTTGTACATACAGAAAATCAGTGAAAGCGCAACAAAAAGTTGTAAGAATAATCTGGAAAAGCTTTTTACAGCGCGTTTAACAATAGCCACTTTGTAATGTTTGTTTGCACTGACTCCCTCCACTCCTGATTTTATTTCATTGAAACCCTCAGATGTGTAAACAAAGGCATTTTTATAATTCTTCTTCGTCACACCTTTAAACCTCTCACAGTTTCAGGTAAATGTCTTTTTTGGTATGGCTAAAACTGACATGTTAACAGTCAGCTTGTAGGTACGACTAGTCAGAAGTAAACTGAATATAACTTTAGCTTAACATCCCTTTGAATATCTCCATAGGAAATTGCCAAGAGTGAGAATTTTTTTAAATGTTCAAATTACTTACTGAGACCAAACAACAAACCCATATTCATTATTATTATTATTATTATTATTATTATTATTATTATTATTATTATTATTATTATTATTATTATTATTATTATTGTGACATTTCCAAGCAGAAATGCAATCAGGCTAAAGGTTCTTGTTGTTCTCCTTCATGGATCTTAAATCATTTAATGTAGAGACAGAGTATCTTGTAGTTCTTGAAGTAGTACTTCAGTCATTCTGAGGTGTTCATTGTCATTTTGATCAGATGATAATAATAATAATAATGACGTTTGTTTTGATCCTGTCTGGTTTGCATCATCTTGTTCCCAACTGATTTTGTAGTGTGACTCTCTTAAACTGAGCTGTTGGACTCATTAACCTGGTGCTGCTGAGCCAGGCACCTCTCACTGTGCCATAGTTTGGCTTCAGATGGGAATCGAACATTCATCTGTGTGTGTTTGTGAGCTGGCCCAGTTTTGGCAGCCGCTCGCTGTCTTTTCCTGTTCCTGTGGCTGCTGCAGCCGTCGCTTCTTCATGCAACAGCAGAAAAACATGTCTCTCTCTCTCTCTCTCTCACACACACACACTCACTCACTCACTCCCTGACGTGGATGTCGTACTGACAATACAGACGTGCTGATCAGGGCTGGTTTTTATGATCAGGTTCGTCACTAATTACCAATGATGGGAGGAACATTTAGGGGAAAAAGTATTCTGTGATAAAATAAACAGATAATCCCCAAATTCATGTGACTACTTTCTCTTCCTTCCAGATTATCTCAACGCTAAATGCACATGAAAAAAATTAAAAGGTCCTTCAGTTTATTTTAATTGAGATAAAGAGATAAAATCCATTTAGTCAGATATATATTTAAAATTAAATCAGTTTAATCACTGTTTGGGTGCAGTCAGTGGTGGGCACAGATAACCAAAAAATTAACTTCGATAACAGATAATCAGATAACTGAAAAGTTATCTTTGATAAAGATAAAACGATAAACCACCCAAAAATGTATCGGACATTACAGATAACCGATAAATTCCAGTATTGTCTCTGGTACATTTGCAACTACTAACAAACTGAATTTGAGTTTTAATACCACAATCACTTCTGAAAGCATCAAAACTGACAACAGACCCAAACCCAGACTACACAGCTTCCAGGACAGCCGCAAGCTTTGAGCAGCCAAAGCCCAGCTCTCTACCAATCACAACGCTCTGGTCAGGCAGAGGTCTTGGAAAATAAAACAGTGCTGACTTATGGTTTTGATTTATAAATAACATTAATACCGATAGAATAACTCCATTAATGTCAATTCTGTCATTTGTACAAAGTTAAAATATAACATATATCTTTTAATGTTGAATAATGCACTAATTCTGAGGTTTTATAACAAACACAGACAGATCGCAAAGGATTCTGGGTAAAATGTGCCTCTGCTAAACACTGATTGGTTCAGTCATTCATTATGAAAACCAACACGTTAATGTGACGTGTGTTGGTGTTTACAGATAAATGTGCTTTTGTAAAATATTCCATTTTTTTATTTGTAAAAACAGGCATTTTTACAGAGCCCTGGAAGTATCATCACAAAATATTTTGTATGTGGAGAGAATCTGTGCACGTTTTATTATATAGTGCCTTGCGCTTTATGATGTTGTGCGCACGTTTTATGATGTTGTAAAACATGCACTCAATATTGTCTTGACACATAAATGTTGGCTTTACACTGTGCGAGTTTTGGCCCTTTTTCAGATGATTTTTTCATTTGTGCGAGAATTTTTTTTGACCAAGTTTCAGGTTAATCGCGTGTCCTGCATCGTGTAGTGTACATGGAGTAACAAGCTGCGTTTAACATCTCACGACCACCTCCTGATCACCGATCATATGGTCGAATGAAAATCAAACCTGTTTGATATTATTCTGGTCGGCCGTCGTGAGGGTATCCTGCTTCTAAAGACCTACAAGCGTCCAACCACTCCCACTGTGCATGTGCAAACACCGCAGAGCTGTCTTGTAATGTTTTTTTTGTTGTTGTTTTGTTTTTAAACTTTGATGTCTCCCATCGAGAGTTTTTGTAAATTAAGTGTGAAAAAAAAAAAGCTTACGTTTTGCATCTGGAAACACGAGTCGACGTGTGGTTTTTGAACATACAATGTGTGTGAGAACATAAATAGGGCGCTCTGAACTTCTACACCATGCAGTTCTGTGGTACGGTTTGAACTGAAACCGAGTACAGTGATTAAAAATATCATACAGTGTCTGCCCAGCGTAAGGACGAATACTGCCATGAACTGCCATGAACACTACTGGCCAGTAGATGGCAGTAGAGACCGTGAAAACTCGCCAAAACAAAATTCCAGATAATCCGTGTCTGCTACATTTAAGATGCGTGGAATTTAACAAACGCAAATACAATAACACCGTCTATAAACCCAGAAAATATATTCACAAGAGTTTTAGGCACTAGAGTTTAATGCTGTTGTCCGTGGAGCCTGATCAGAGTGTCTGAAATGCATTTGTCCTGTTGTGAACGTACTGAGATTACCCTATCCTACCCATAATGCACTGGGCACAGCATGTGCTCACCAAAACCTTAAAAATTAGCGCATTACTTTAAAACTAAAACATATGTCTTATATTTTCACTTTCTAAAACTTCAGATGTGACAGTAATTTTAAATAACTTGTCCGAAATTAGTTTGGTTAAAATTTGAACCATAAGTTAAAAATGTATGCCTCTGGATGACTTGGGTGATATTGCCAGCATATCAGTATGGTGTTAAAGGAAATGATATATATATATTTTTTTTTGTGACCAGTTCACTTTAGCATGCAGAGAATAGAGCAGTTTCTCATAGAAGCAGCTCTCTTCTGTTTGCATAGGATAGAACTATACATCTGTTAGGAAGCTTTTAACAGGTAGGTGCTCGACTGATTTTAAAAATGTTTGTCGCTGTTCAGCTAGAAGCAGCTCTCTTCTGTTTGCATAGGATAGAACTATACATCTGTTAGGAAGCTTTTAACAGGTAGGTGCTCGACTGATTTTAAAAATGTTTGTCGCTGTTCAGCTTTGTTTACTACGTTATTGGTCTAAAAGTTATCGGACAAATATTTATCGTAAGATAATTAGTCCGATAATGGTTTTTAAAGTTATCTAAAAAGATAATCCGATAATGAAAACATTATCTTTGATAATGATCTGTTATCGGATTATCGGAACTATGCCCACCACTGGGTGCACTGAACCACAGATGCGTTCTTTGCAGGTTCCAGGTGGTTTTGTATTAATAAAATCAATCAGGTCAGTGTAAAATAAGTCAAATCAATCAAATTTAAAGGCTTACACAATCATGTCATGACTGAGGTCCAAGCAACTTAGTGATGTAATAATGGCTTCATGCTTTTTTTCTCTGACTCTGATCTACATCTTAAGGGCTCTGTGTCATGTTTTCCTTCAGTTGCGCACATTGAGTTAGATTTCTTTCAGTTTGCACATTTTGTGTTGTGGTTACTGTTTGTGTCGATCTGGTTTTGTGCCATTTGTACTAAGATGGTCTTGACCGGACTCATTGTGTAAAGTGCTGTGAGATGAGTTCTGTTGTGATTTGGCAAGACAAACATGTTTACCACCCAACATCCGGTTTGAGTCCGCCCATGCTCCATTCTCCTTGTATATCTGGCACTGCATCAGGAAGAGCATCCAGTGTAAAACTTGTGCCAAAATCAACATCCAGCTTCATACCGGATCTGCTGAGGTGACCCCGATCAAAAAAGGTCAATTCTGTTGTCTGAGAGCAGAATAGGTTTGTCTGCTTTTTGAGTGATATAAGCTTAGTAAAAATAAAGTTGGTAAATTATTAGAGGTGGAACGATACACTTGCTCCAAGATACAGTATGTATCACAACACGCGTATCGCAATATGATAGATATCACAAAGGTAATAATGGCTAATGGTGAAAGTAATCTGTGGTGAATGTTTAAAGAAGCAAATTATTCTGAAGTATAAATTGTACAATTCCAATGAAGTTGGGACATTGTGTAAAATGTAAATAAAAACAATACAATGATTTGCAAATCCTCTTCAACCTATATTCAATTGAATACACCACAAAGACAAGATATTTAATGTTCAAACTGATAAACTTTACTGTTTTTGTGCAAATATTTGCTCATTTTGAAATGGATACCTGCAACATATTTCAAAAAAGCTGGGACAGTGGTATGTTTACCACTGTGTTACATCACCTTTCCGTCTAATAACACTCAATAAGTGTTTGGGAACTGAGGACACTAATTGTTGAAGCTTTGTAGGTGGAATTGTTTCCCGTTCTTGCTTGATGTACGACTTCAGTTGTTCAACAGTCCGGGGTCTCCATTGTCGTATTTTGTGGTTCATAATGCGCCACACATTTTCAATGGGCGACAGGTCTGGACTGCAGGCAGGCCAGTCCAGTACCTGCACTCTTTTGCTACGAAGCCACGCTGTTGTAACACATGCAGAATGTGGCTTGGCATTGTCTTGCTGAAATAAACAGAGACCTCCCTGAAAAAGATGTTGCTTGGATGGCAGCATGTGTTGCTCCAAAACCTGGATGTACCTTCCAGCATTGATGGTGCCATCACAGATGTGTAAGTTGCCCATGCCATGGGCACTAACACACCCCCATACCATCACAGATGTGTAAATTGCCCATGCCATGGGCACTAACACCCTCCCATACCATCACAGATGCTGGCTTTTGAACTTTACACTGGTAATAGTCTGGATGGTCTTTTTCCTCTTTTGTCCGAAGGACACAATGTCCATGATTTCCAAAAACAATTTGAAATGTGGACTCATCAGACCACAGCACACTTTTCCACTTTGCGTCTGTCCATTTCAAATGAGCTCGGGCCCAGAGAAGGCGGCGGCGTTTCTAGAGGTTGTTGATGTATGGCTTTTGCTTTGCATGGTAGAGTTTTAACTTGTAGATGTAGCGACGAACTCTGTTAACTGACAGTGGTTTTCTGAAGTGTTCCTGAGCCCATGCGGTAAGATCCTTTACACAATGATGTCTCTTTTTAATGCAGTGCCACCTGAGGGATCGAAGGTCACGGGCATTCAATGTTGGATTTCAGTCTTGCCACTTACGTGTAGAAAGTTCTCCAGATTCTCTGAATCTTCTGATTATATTATGGACTGTAGATGATGGAATCCCTAAATTCCTTGCAATTGAATGTTGAGAAATATTGTTCTTAAACTGTTGGACTATTTTTTCATGCAGTTGTTCACAAAGTGGTGATCCTCACCCCATCTTTGCTTGTGAATGGCTGAGCCTTTTGGGGATGCTCTTTTTATACCCAGTCATGACACTCACCTGTTTCCAATTAGGTGTTCTTTGAGCATTCATCAATGTTCCCAGTCTTTTGTTGCCCCGTCCCAGCTTTTTTGAAATGTGTTGCAGGCATCCATTTCAAAATGAGCAAATATTTACACAAAAACAACAAAGTTTATCAGTTTGAACATTAGATAAATTGTCTTTGTGGTGTATTCAATTGAATATAGGTTGAAGAGGATTTGCAAATCATTGTATTCTGTTTTTATTTATATTTTACACAACATCCCAACTTCATTGGAATTGGGGTTGTAATTCCTGATGTTCAATGTTTCCAATTTGTAAATTTTATAAACCATTTATTATTCTTCTGCATTTCTTCCATGCAGAAGTTGACTTTTCACGTATCATGATATTCATTTTAAAAAGATATGATTTGATACAGGCCCCAAAATATGATTATCAGGATATGCGATGTATTGTTCCGCAAAATATATTATTTAGTTGTAAAACAGAATCATTTAAGGGGGTGTTTGCAAACTGAGGTTTATAAACTGCCCCCTGCAGGCCGTCTGCAGCAGCACTTCATTTCACTGTGTTTCATGCAGATGACAAAACATTTTTAAAGCTTTAATTGGATAATATTTTTCTACTGTAATAGTAATAAACAAATGGTGTATTGAGAAGCTCAGATTATGTGAAAGAACAGCAGATTTTGAAATGTTCTTGTGTGTGAATTTATTTAATCACTTTAAACAAACATCAATATCAAATTACATTACAAATAATAAAAGAAAAAAAATCTACCCCCTGCTGAAATGACATTTAACCTGGTGATGTCACTAATGAGTGGCAGGGTTTATTTCCTACAGGGGGGAGGGTCAGGGTGAAGAGGGACCTGCTGAGCCCCAGACCCCCACCAGAGAGAAAGACAGACCTCTCAGCAAAATGAAGAAGGCCAAGAAGGAGCGTCGCCATGGTGACCGGGGGGCAGAGACCGCTGCCACAGCTGAGCCTGGAGAGACGGAGCTACAGTCACGCAAAGAGGCTGGGCCAAAGGTCCAGGTAAGGAGAGGTGGCGTGAACCTGCTGATCACAGAGGCTCAGAGGTCATTGTGTTTTGTTTTCATCGCAAGTGGAAACCCACCCTACAGGCAAAGCCTGTGCATGTGCCATACATGCCGTACACATCATATGTTGGTGCCGTGTGTCACCTTATTCATACTACGGAACCGCTCTGGATTCTAATTGGAGACCAACCAGACAGGCAGATCTGGATCTCAGTGGATTTGGTTTCATGTTTGTACTGAGACCCGTCTTTACGTTTGGATAGAAAGCATTCCACCAGTTTAATTAATATTTCAGGTTTTTGGTCAAGATCAGCTATTCTGTTCTGTTCTGTCATGTTAATTTCAACCACTTTGCCAGTTTATACCATAAAATGTTCCAGTTTCATCCAACAAATTTTGATATGGATGTTGACTTTTGCATGTTGGTAGTATGAAAACCATGGAGAGACATTAGATATGCTTATGTGGATGTGTATATGTCTGTGTGGGGTTTTCTCCTCACCATCTGGAGATATGGTGGAATTGCATCTGAAGCATCTTCTTCAGGTATTATAGCAAAGACAAGGTTCTAACTGCTGTGCCCCCTAAAGGAATACTAGATCATTATTATTCCTTATTTCACAACCACCTGGCAGTTTAGTGATATCCCGCCCAAAACACGACTGATGTCTTTGGCACCGGTGTTCTCTCGAGATGAGGTGCGTCGTCGAGATGAGGTTCCTCGCGTAACTGCATATGTGCGCACTGAAAAAAATTACTTGACGAAGTTCGCTTATTTTGATGGGCAAGTAAATGTATAAATTGTTCATCCGAACGTAGTAATGTATAAAATCTACTCACTATAAAATGATAAGTATTTTTAACCTGGAGTTAGCTTATTTCGACAGGCAAAATATACATATACGTACATTTATGCTCCTAACGTAAAATACAGAAAGTGTTTTACTTACTAGGCTATAAATACACTGAATACAATTAATAAAAAAAAAACTTTGACGGAAAAAAACAAAAAAAAATGCGCATGCGCAGTTGCACGTCGAGCGAGTTACATCATTTCCCCATGTGCAGTTGCGCGAGGCACCTCATCTCGACGGGTGACGTCTTCAAGTCCGGGGTAGAGCGATGTGCGCATGCGCATGCATGCGCAGTAGCGCGACACACCTCATCTCAACGTTCACCTCATCTCGACGGGACACCGGGTCTCTATGGAGGATCCTTGGGTTCCGTTGGAATGGCTGTGTCAAATGAGCACTTACTTAGCGATGAGGTGAGGAGGAGCATTGACACTGTGAGGGAACATCAGCTACCCCAGTTTGTTCATGTGGTGCGTTTCTTAGGACATGATCCAGCACACAGGTGCCTCATTGTTGAGGACCCTAGTGGCTGTAGAAGGTCAAGGACATGCCCACATTCTTTTTTTCTTGCTTGTAAATAGTGTAATCTATTTTACTGTATATATTGTTTTTCCGGACAGAACTTGACTTCTGTATTTAACCTTATTTTTACGTACTTTGCGCTGTTGTTCTGTGACGGTCCCTGTGCTGCTGTAGCATTGTAAATTTCCCATTGTGGGACTATTAAATGATTATCTTATCTTATTTCACCCTTCTGCAGCAGATAGATGGTTACTTTGGTGAGATGGGGATGGAGTGGTTGTCTACCTGGGTGTTTGCCATCCAGGACATGGGGCCGGGGGTCATGGGGCAGGGGATATGGCAGTGCATGCTTCCAGACCTGAAACCAAAAACATCCATTTCCCAATGGTTGCACCTTCCTCTTTGCAGGTATCAGAGCCCATTGCAGGCCCGTCTGAGCCCGGTGCCGCTGTGGGCTCAGAGTTGGAGGGCGCCAGTGAGACTGCAGGCTCCCCCAGGCAGCGCCGCTCCATCATCCGTGACCGTGGGCCCCTGTATGATGACCCATCGCTCCCTGAAGGGTGGACACGCAAACTCAAGCAGAGGAAGTCCGGACGGTCAGCGGGAAAGTTTGATGTCTACCTGATCAAGTTAGTCACGACGACATTCTTCTGTCTGAACCTAAAAAAATTATTTTCTTTTAATTCATGTGTCTCTGAAAATAAAAACAAACCCACGGTAAAGGTGTAGTTTCTGGACTGATGTTTTCTTCTGCTGCTTCTTTTTTGTTTAGCTCAGAGGGAAAGGCATTTCGTTCCAAAGTGGAGCTTAGTGCCTACTTCCAGAAGGTCGGTGACACGACCACCGACCCCAACGATTTTGACTTCACTGTCACTGGACGTGGAAGCCCTTCCCGCCGCGAGAAACGTCCGCCCAAGAAGCCCAAGGTGGTGAAACCATCAGGGCGAGGCCGTGGGAGGCCCAAAGGTACAAAGACTTCTGGCACAAAAACTTTAATGAAGTAACCAGTGAGGTAATTTTTTTTTTCACTTTTTGCCCAAATTGTAGCAACTTTAACTTTTGACCCCTCTACAAACTGAAAATAACCTTTGTCATAATCTTTGCTGTTTTTACCCATAACTGTATAAAATTCAGTCATAGATAGTACAAATTCTACCTTTTTGGAATCTTTATGATCACACAAATAATGTGGTATACATCTCAATATGATTGGAGCATTTTTCAGTTTTGACCCCTACCTTGCTACAGCTGCCAGTCAGTCATGGTACACTGAGGCTGGATTTAGTCCCCTTAAGTGGTAATGATTTGGTCAAAACTGCCTACTGTCTCATGGACTACTACCTGACTTTAGACGTAGCAACATATCAGGCAAAGATCTTGACTTGCAACATTTCAACTTCATTACATTCCTGCTGATGATGGGATCCCATTGTCATGTCTCCCAAAGAGGAAGCAGAGACTGGGGACTCAGAGGCGGACTCATCCATTACCCAGGCCGAAGTCACCGAGGTGGTTAGAAAGCTCCTCGGTGGCAAGGCTCCTGGGGTGGATGAAATCCGTCCTGAGTACCTTAAGTCTCTGGATGTTGTGGGACTGTCTTGGCTGACACGCCTCTGCAACATCGCGTGGCGATCGGGGACAGTGCTTCTGGATTGGCAGACCGGGGTGGTGGTCGTCCCTCTGTTTAAGAAGGGGGACCGGAGGGTGTGTTCCAACTATAGGGGGATCACACTCCTCAGCCTCCCCGATAAGGTCTATTCCAGAGTACTGGAGAGGAGAATTCGACCGATGGTCGAACCTCAGGTTCAGGAGGAGCAGTGTGGTTTTCATCCTGGTTGCGGCACACTGGACCAACTCTACACGCTCCATCGAGTGCTCGAGGGTACATGGGAGTTCGCCCAACCAGTCCACATGTGTTTTGTGGATCTGGAGAAGGCGTTCGACTGTGTCCGTCGGGGCACCCTGTGGGGAGTGCTCCGGGAGTACGGGGTCCGGGGTCCTTTGCTAAGGGCTATCCGGTCCCTGTACGACCGCAGCAGGAGCTTGGTTCGCATTGCCGGTAGTAAGTCAAATCTGTTTCCAGTGCACATTGGCCTCCGCCAGGGCTGCCCTTTGTCACCGGTTCTGTTCATTATTTTTATGGACAGAATTTCTAGGTGCAGCCAGGGTGTAGAGGGGGTCTGGTTTGGGAACCACAGAATCTCGTCTCTGCTGTTTGCGGACGATGTGGTTCTGTTGGCTTCGTCAAGTCAGGACCTTCAGCATGCACTGGGGCGGTTTGCAGCCGAGTGTGAAGCGTCCGGGATGAAAATCAGCCCCTCCAAATCCGAGGCCATGGTTCTCGACCGGAAAAAGGTGCTTTGCCCTCTTCAGGTCGGTGGAGTGTCCTTGCCTCAAGTGGAGGAGTCTAAGTATCTCGGGGTCTTGTTCGCGAGTGACGGACGGATGGAGCATGAGATCGATAGACGGATCGGTGCAGCATCTGCAGTGATGCGGTCGCTGTATCGGAGGGTCGTGGTGAAGAGAGAGCTGAGTAGGGGGGCAAAGCTCTCGATTTACCGATCGATCTACGTTCCGATCCTCTATGGTCATGAGATTTGGCTCATGACCGAAAGAACGAGATCATGAGTACAAGCGGCCGAGATGAGTTTCCTCCGCAGGGTGGCTGGCCGTTCCCTTAGAGATAGGGTGAGGAGCTCGGTCAGTTGGGAGGAGCTCGGAGTCGAGCCTCTGCTCCTCCACATCGAAAGGAGTCAGTTAGGTGGCTCGGTCATCTTTTCCGGATGCCTCCTGGACGCCTCGCTAGAGAGGTGTTCCGGGCACGTCCCATTGGGAGGAGGCCCCGGGGAAGACCCAGGACACGCTGGAGGGACTACATCTCTCGGCTAGCTTGGGAACGCCTTGGGGTTCCCCCGGAGGAGCTGGGGGAGGTGTGTGTGTGGATCGGGAGGTCTGGGTGGCTTTGCTTGAGCTGCTGCCCCCGCGACCCGACTCCGGATAAAGCGGAAGAAAATGGATGGATGGATGGACATTCCTGTTTACAACAGAAAAATAAACCAGTTCTACTTTATTTTGTTTAATTTTGTGTTTGTGTAGGCAGCGGAAAAATGCGACAAGCAACAGAAGGTGTGGCAATGAAGCGTGTGGTTGAGAAAACTCCTGGCAAACTGCTGGTCAAGATGCCCTTTGGCAAGGCAGAGTCCGCCAGCACAACTTCCACTGCCTCGAAGGTACGAACACTCCAACATTCGACCCACAAACATTTCAGTCACATGGTCTTTGCACGGCTTGCGGTGATGAGTGGGATTAGCCCAAATAGGCCTGTGAAGAAGCTGCAAACATAGACTTCCTGTTGGCCTTGTGGAGGCTTTGGTAAATCCTCCAAAGGTAATCTGTGTTTACAAGCAGTGTGTTTGATCAAAGTTTGAGAAGAGTCCACTGGAAAAAAAAAAACCTGTTGCTGTGACTTTTGCCTGTGGACTGTCTGAAGTCGAGGTCATATCTGGTCAAAGATTTAGTCTGTTCCAATGTTGGAGGATGTTCACAAAGTAAAAATGCTGCACTTGTCCAAGACTTTGGACACAAATTTAAAACCTGTATGGCTGAGTAAATGTGATTTTCACTTAAATGGTTTAACATTTTATTTATAATACAAACAGACTGCTGGGATAGACTCCAGCCCCTCGTGATCCTTAAATGGAGTAATCAGGTATGGAAAATGGATGTATTTATGACACTAACATCTCATTAGTAAGCAGAAGCTAATGGGCTAATTAATGTTATTGCACCAGGCACAAAAATCTCAGTGAAGTGCTTTTTGTGGCCACTGAACAAACAATCAAGGGTAAGAAAAGCTGCAGTGCAATTAAACATGTAAATTACTCTGTGTATTATTTCTTTATAACTTAAACACTGTGTTAGTGAGTAGAAGTTAATGGGCTAATTAATGTTATTGCATCAGACAGAAAAATCTCAGAGTGGACTGCTTCTTGTGGTCACAGAACAGCCAGAACCTTCTTCGGTAGCTCTGTTCAGTGTCATTGAACATTTGAAAATTCTCTTGTTAGACATTTGTAAAACATAATAGCTTTACCTTATCCTAGTTGTCCTGCTTGGTGCTGTTCTTGTTGTCTCACACAGTCCAAACAAATGGAGTGTCAAATGGTATGAAAGTGAAATCATGTCTTTTTATTCCAGACTGAGGTCTTTCAGTTTGAGAGCATGCTTTATTAAATTCACTCATGATTCACAACATGATTTACTAAATTCACTCTTTCTTATATTGGACAAGGCGTAGCCGAACTCAGCAAACCTCGCTGGCAGACGATTTTCTGTTGTTGTTGACATGTTTGTTGCCATTTTTTCAACCAGTGTCTGTCAGCTAGTTCCTGACCTTCATATGCTGCGCTCTGATTGGCTAGCTGTTGGCAGTAAGCTCTAACGCTATTGGTCAGTGGGAACCGATCCAATATAACTTTTGGTCCTAGCCTTTTTGGATCCTTTTGGATCCAACATAACTTTCTGGCGCCAAGCATGCCAAAATACAGGTAAATGATGGACAGAAAGGCTAATCTGTCAGCCTGATCCCGTCAGATCTCAGAAGCTGAGCAGAGCAGGATCTGGTTAGTACTTGGATGGGATACCTCTTTGGAACACCAGCGGCTGTGTGTGTTTCTCCAGGTGAAACTGGAGTTGCGTCAGGAAGGGCATCTGGCATAAAACGTGTGCCAATTACCAATGCGTATGTGGCTGTATCTGCTATGGCGACCCCGGGAGCAGCCCGATGAACAATGACATATATATATATATATATATATATATATATATATATATATATTGCTTTCCATTTGAGTTTAAGTAAGATAATTGTAGAAATGTAACTTTTTTGTATTTTTTGTGGGGGTTTTTTTGTATTTGAAATGCCATATATATATATATATATATATATATATATATATATATATATATATATATATATATATATATACGAGGTCTGTTAGAAAACTATCCGACCTTTTTATTTTTTGCAAAAACCATATGGATTTGAATCACGTGTGATTGCATCAGCCAAGCTTGAACCTTCGTGCGCATGCGTGAGTTTTTTCACGTCTGTCGGTTGCGTCATTCGCCTGTGAGCAGGCTTTGTGTGAGCAGTGGTCCACCCCTCTCGTCGGATTTTTATTGCGAATAAAATGTCTGAAGGATTTGGAGCTTTGCTGCATCAAATTTTCCAGAAACTGTGAGAGACCTCCAGGTGGACACCATTCGGAAAATTCAGATGGCTTTCAGGGACGATTTTATGGGGCGCGCACTCTGAGCGCCGATCGACAGGCTGAAACAATCAGATCATTTCCAAAGTGAAGGCTTTGTTGATCCGGGATGTCGTCTATCTTCCACAGAAATGGCAGAAGACGTGGACATCAGCACTTTTTCGGCACATTCCACTGTTACAGGAGTTTTTGTCATGGAAAGAGAAGCGGAGGGATGCGCCACGGAGCCGCTCATGGCGCGGGACAAAAGCACCTCCGTGTTGGTCTCACAGGACGGCTTTCAGATGGCTTTCAAACGGCTTTTGGTGGCTTTTCAGTCATGTGACTATCCGAGAAATTGTGGATGAGCTGGACATGCCAGAACATGTCCTGTGAGGCTTCATCACGGCGTTGCTTTGCGCCATGCGGCTCCGTCCCGATGCGCGAATTCCTCTGCTCCTCTTTCCATGACAGAAACTCCTGTAACAGTGGAATGTGCCATTCTGAAAATTCAGATGCTTTCAGGGACGATTTTATGGGGATTACACAGATTAAGGAGTGTTCCAGCCGGTTTAAAGACCGCCCACAGTGGCTGAGAGCGCGGCGCACTCTGAGCGCCGATCGACAGGCTGAAACAATCAGATCATTTCCAAACTGAACGCTGTGTTGATCCGGGACATCGTCTGACTACCACAGAAATTGCAGAAGACGTGGACATCAGCACTTTTTCGGCACATTGAGACAGACGTGCCGAGAATTCGCACGTCGGGACAGAGCTGCATGGAGAGTGGACGGAGTGTCCTGAGCTATGCATGCATGATGTGGTTCTACAGCTGCACCTCAGAGGAGGTGCATTGGGTCACCAAGTCTGCACAAGAGATCATCGGTGCTCCTTTTCTACCCCTGGACCATATCCACTCAGCCCAAACCCCAGAAACTGGTGTAAGCACAAAAAAAATTCAAATGTATCAACGTGTGCGTACGCATGGATCCAAGCATGTTCCGTTTGTACATCCCACTGAACGTGGAAGTGGGTGCACATGCACACGCACCAAACTCCTCCCTCTCCACACCACCATTTAAATATGCTAATGTATTTAAAGGGGACCTGGGGATTCCCCTCCCTGTCAGGAATGATCACGGTAAGAAAAGGAATTTAACAAGAGTGTGAGCTGCAGATGAAGTGGAGAAAATGAAATAAATGAAATGGAGATATGCAGGGACATTTAGCGTACGTCACGCTTTTGTGCGTACACATCCTTTGTACATGATGCCCCTGGTGTTACATTTTGCAGTATCTGAATGAACCTAGTGTGCAGGCAGCAACCAAACAGCTAATATGATGAAAAGGGGATTTAATGACAAAACTTGTGAGAACAACAGTACAGTAATAACTAGGGTACAAAAATCCAAAGACAAGAAAAACAGTCCAAAAACAATGTATGTTCAAGTGGGGAACAGAAGAGTCATCAAACCAAACCTAATATGTAGTTAACACACCCAGTTATTAATAAAAAAGGAAAAGACAAAGACTAATAAATGAGAAACGGCAAAATCCAGGACGTGAGAAAAGTGAACTCATATATATATGAATATACTCATATATATATATATGAATATACTCACAATGCAAATGCAAGTACACCCGAAGAACAAACCAGCAACTAAACAAGGGCAATGCGAGGGATTAAATACACACAGGAACTAATGAACAAACAAAAGACAGGTGTGGGAAACAGACCACAACTGGGAAGAGACACAGGAAGAAAGTTAACAAAACACACAAACCAAGATCACCAAAATAAAACAGCAAGAACTAACTACCACAAATGTAGAAACACAACCAAGATAAACACAGGAATGAAACAATGAGACAAGACCACAACAACTCAGACACTAAACTGCCAAACAGTGACAAAATAACCAAAGACAGACATGGCCACAGACAAACAGACATCAAAGCTCACAGAGAGAAAGACAGTGACAACACTAGGAACAGTCCAAACACAAATAAACCCCAAACACAAAACCAAAGACAGGCACAAGGGGGAGGTAGAGGAACATGGCAGACAGGAACGAAACTTAATTAAGAACACCACATAAGCACAGACAGTACTGTCAAGACCACAGACACATATACCAGAAGTCAAACGATAACATGGGATGAACAAACCACAACACAAACAGGAGACTGGACACTGAAAAGACAGACACAGGACGCAAATATGGACACAGGACACACCACAACACCTAGTCTGACTGCACACACCCTGGACAATATCTTTTTTTTTTTGACACCCTCCCCTTAGCTGGTCCTTTGCACCTTCACACTGCACTTGAATGAACATTCTATGCTTTACATTCCAAACTGTATTTTATTTGTATTACAACCCCAATTCCAATGAAGTTGGGATGTTGTGTAAAATGTAAAAAACTGAATACGATTTGCAAACCCTCTTCAACCTATATTCATTTGAATACACTACAAAGAGAAGATATTTAATGTTCAAATTGATAAACTTTATTGTTTTTGTGCAAATATTTGCTCATTTTGAAATGGATATCTGTAACACATTTCAAAAAAGTTGGGACAGTGGTATGTTTACCACTGTGTTACATCACCTTTCCTTCTAGCAACACTCAATAAACATTTGGGAACTGAGGACACTAATTGTTGAAGCTTTGTGCAGTAGTGTTCAGAATAATAGTAGTGCTATGTAGGGATGGGTATCGAGAACCGGTTCCTTTCGGGTATCGTTAAATTATTCGATCCACCGACATCAATAAGCTTTTTGCTTAATGATTCCGTTATCGGTCCTTCAGAGTGGCCGGTGTTCTTGGGGGTGTTTGTCAGGAAATGATAATTTCTCTACATTGATCACGGACCCTGCAGCGGGTCCGTAATCAACTTTTCTGCAGCGCGGCTTTGCTTTGAACCTTGAACCAATCGAAGCAGTGGTTCGCAGATTGAAGCAGTCCTTAGATCTATTGCTTCGATTAATCATTTTTTTTCTTTCACTGTATCTTAATTTTCCCCCGCTAAACCCTAAAGAGCATACGTCTGTGAGTATTATTTACCTTTTTTATGTTAAACCGACCTGTTATGGTCTTCTGAAACAGTTGACAGATGTATTTTATAATTTAAAAACTGGAGCGATGCTAACACGTTAGCATGTCTATGGCATTTTCATTGTTAACCCCTTAACGCCTGAATTTATATAGCTGTATATAAAAAAATGTTTTGTGTGTGTTTTTGCCTTTAAGTAGATGGTAAATAATGTTGAGATTATTAATTTCACTTATGCACAAAAAATAAATAGTAATTTTGGTATTTTGGTAATTATGTTATAATGTTATAATAATAATACTGGTATGTTGCAAATTTGCGACAACAGGCATACTGGTCAGTTTGGTATGTTGCATATTTGAGTCAAATATTGTAGCATATATGCGACAATAGGCGTTAAGGGGTTAAAGTTAGCATTAAGCAGTTGCAGCTGTCATCACGTTCGGGTGCATTTTTCTGTATAATAAGCATTTGTTGTCGTAAAAAGAGTCAAATGTATTACAAATTGTATTTTTTTTTATTTATTTTTGTTCATATATTAATAATCTAATGATTAGTTATTATATACAATTTTAGAGAAAGAGACAAAAAGAACCTGAATAGAAACACAACAGAAAATATAAAACCAACTAACAGTGAACATACATAAATAAATAAATACATACATACAGAAATAAATAAGTGTTTCCTGTGAACACCTAGTGACTCTTACACCTCCCTTTCATCCCTGTCTTATTTACATTTAATGACAGTTTGTTTCAGTCAAACCATATTTTCAATGTGTTAATTTCTTCAGTGATTTCCTCCAGAACTATCTGCCAAACTAGAAAACTGCTGCATCCTATTAAGAGCAGAATACTACTGGAATGAATATGAATAAGGAAAGATGTTTTTTTTCTCACTAAATGGATGCTGCACTCACTCCAGTTTATTGTCTGGAATAGTCCCAGATTGCATTTCAGAGCTTCTAGAATTTAAACATTTTCGTGCAGGTGGTGTTGGGGGGTAATTTTGGGTTTCAGCTTTTTTTGTTTTTCACCACTTTCATCCCTGAATATGTGAAATCGTGAGTCACGTTTGTACGGATTAAAGTTACTAACTGGGACTCCTGTCTTGTTGCGAGAAAGAAACGAGAATCGTCCTCCGTGCTGTTCACACAGCTCCAAACGCTGCACGGCTCTCTGCCGAGTCAAATTAGAATGACAGAATCCAGTCGGAATTAATAACTTCAAAGCGAAACGCCGTTTTGTTTATTTTTATTTATGTCCAGAGATCAAGGATACAGTGACCAATTTCATTTATTTTAAGACTCAATGAAATACATAGAAAACCTGTAAAGCCTACTTTTAGTACAAAATTCACAAGAGGTTTTTGATAAGGGAATCGATAAGGAATCGGATCGATAAGCAGAATCGATAATGGCATTGATATCGATAAAATCTTATCAATACCCATCCCTAGTGCTATGTGACTAAAAAGATTAATCCAGGTTTTGAGTATATTTCTTATTGTTACATGGGAAACAAGGTACCAGTAGATTCAGTAGATTCTCACAAAACCAACAAGACCAAGCATTCATGATATGCACACTCTTAAGGCTATGAAATTGGGCTATTAGTAAAAAAAAAAGTTGAAAAGGTGGTGTTCACAATAATAGTAGCATCTGCTGTTGATGCTACAAACTCAAAACTATTATGTTCAAACTGCTTTTTTAGCAATCCTGTGAATCACTAAACTAGTATTTAGTTGTATAACTACAGTTTTTCATGATTTCTTCACATCTGCAAGGCATTAATTTTGTTGGTTTGGAACCAAGATATTGCTCGTTTACTAGTGTGCTTGGGGTCATTGTCTTGTTGAAACACCCATTTCAAGGGCATGACCTCTTCAAGTATTTTGGCATATCCAAACTGATCCATGATACCTGGTATGCGATATATAGGCCCAACACCATAGTAGGAGAAACATGCCCATATCATGATGCTTGCACCACCATGCTTCACTGTCTTCACTGTGAACTGTGGCTTGAATTCAGAGTTTGGGGGACGTCTCACAAACTGTCTGCGGCCCTTGGACCCAAAAAGAACATTTTACTTTCATCAGTCCACAAAATATTCCTCCATTTCTCTTTAGGCCAGTTGGTGTGTTCTTTGGCAAATTGTAACCTCTTCTGCACGTCTTTTATTTAACAGAGGGACTTTGCGGGGGATTCTTGCAAATAAATTAGCTTCACACAGGCGTCTTCTAACTGTCACAGCACTTACAGGTAACTCCAGACTGTCTGATCATCCTGGAGCTGATCAATGGGTCAACGCGTCTCTGTTTTTTTGTCCATTTTAAAGCATTGGAGATCATTGTAGATGAACAGCCTATAATTTTTTGCACCTGCGTATATGTTTTCCCCTTTCCAATCAGCTTTTTAATCAAACTACGCTGTTCTTCTGAACAATGACTTGAACGTTCCATTTTCCTCAGGCTTTCAAAGAGAAAAGCATGTTCAACAGGTACTGGCTTCTTTCTTAAATAGGGGACACTTGATTCACACTTGTTTGTTCCACAAAATTGACAAACTCACTGACTGAATGTCACACTACTATTATTGTGAACACCCCCTTTTCTACTTTTTTTTTACTAATAGCCCAATTTCATAGCCTTAAGAGTGTGCATATCATGAATGCTTGGTCTTGTTGGATTTGTGAGAATCTACTGAATCTACTGGTACCCTGTTTCCCATGTAACAATAAGAAATATACTCAAAACCTGGATTAATCTTTTTAGTCACATAGCACTACTATTATTCTGAACACTACTTCGGTGGAATTCTTTCCCATTCTTGCTTGATGTATGACTTCAGTTGTTCAACAGTCTGGGATCTTCGTTGTCATATTTTGCGCTTCATAAAAATGTGTCACCCATTGACACATTTTCAATGGGCAACAGGTCTGGACTACAGGCAGGCCAGTCTAGTACCTGCACTCTTTTACCATGCTACCATCTTTTGCCATGCTATTGTAACACGTGCAAAATGTGTCTTGGCATTGTCTTGCTGAAATAAGCAGGGACGTCCCTGAAAAAGATGTTGCTTGGATGGCAGCATGTGTTGCTCCAAAACCTGAATGTACCTTTCAGTATTGATGGTGCCATCACAGATGTGTAAGTTGCCCATGCCATGGGCACTAACACACCTCCATACCATCACAGATGCTGGCTTTTGAACTTTGCACTGGTAACAATCTGGATGGTCTTTTTCCTCTTTTGTCTGGAGGACACAGCATCCATGATTTCCAAGAACAATTTGATATGTGGACTCATCAGACCACAGCAGACGTTTCCACTTTGCGTCTGTTAATTTCAAATGAGCTCGGGCCTAGAGAAGGCGGCGGCGTTTCTGGATGTTGTTGTGGCTTTTGCTTTGCATGGTAGAGTTTTAACTTGCATGTGTAGATGTAGCAACGAACTGTGTTAACTGACAATGGTTTTCTGAAGTTTTCCTGAGCCCACGCGATAAGATCCTTTACACAATGATGTTGGGTTTTTAATGCATTGCCGCCTGAGGAATCGAAGATCACGGGCATTCAGTGTTGGTTTTCAGCCTTGCCACTTACGTGTAGAAAGTTCTCCAGATTCTCTGAATCTTCTGATTATATTATGGACTGTAGATGATGGAATCCCTAAATTCCTTGCAATTGAACATTGAGAAACATTGTTCTTAAACTCTTGGACTATTTTTTCATGCAGTTGTTCACAAAGTGGTGATCCTCGCCCCATCTTTGCTTGTGACTGGCTGAGCCTTTTGGGGATGCTCCTTTTATATCCAATCATGACACTCACCTGTTTCCAGTTAACCTGTTCACCTGTGGAATGTTCCAAACAGGTGTTCTTTGAGCATTCATCAACTTTTCCAGTCTTTTGTTGCCCCGTCCCAGCTTTTTTGAAACGTGTTGCAGGCATCCATTTCAACATTAGCAAATATTTTCACACAAACAAAAAAGTCTATCAGTCTGAACAGTAAATATCTTGTCATTGTGGTGTATTCAATTGAATATAGGTTGAAGAGGATTTTTAAATCATTGTATTTTATTTACATTTCACACAACGTCCCAACTTCATTGGAATTGAGGTTGTACTTGGACCTTTTATTCCTGCTGCTGTGAAAAGGACTGGACTCACAGAGAATTTTGTTGTAGAGAAAAGTGCAATTACAATAAAGCATCTATGTATCTCAGATCTGCTGAGGCGACTCCGAGTGAAAACAAGGGAGCAGCTGATGGAACTCATGTATTTACATTCATTCATAAATACAACATATTTAGCAGGTTTGATTATTTTTAAAAGTCTGAGGCATAGTGGTGTCCAGGAGCATTACTGTTCATATATTTAAGTTCCTCAGGTGTAATCCTCCACCTAACAGTACACTGCGCAGTGTTGGTGTCCTTCTTAGCGTACAACTGTTGTCAAGAACTGTTGCCAAGTGTCCTTGGCAAAGGTCATTTACACGCTGTGATGGCAGCATTAATGCAGAAGAGTACACTGAGATTTTAGAGCAACATATGCTGCCTTCAAGAGGACACCTTTGTAGGGATGTCAACGCATTTTTCAACAAGACAACACAAAACCGCATTCTGTACATGTTACAAAGACATGGCTGCAGAAGCAGAGGGTACGGGTACTGGACTGACCTGATCCCCATAGAGAATGTGTGTTAAATGTAACAATGATGACCCAGTAGTGTTGCACACCTTAAGATGTGTTTGCAGGAAGAATGGGACAAAATAACACTTGAAAACACTTCACCGTTTGGGCCCTCAACACCAAAACATTTTTTTTTAAGTGTTCTGAAGGAATGGTAATATTACAAATTGGGAAATGTTTCAGTGTGCCAACCATTTTTATGCCCCATGCAGTGCTTGCGCCGCGAGGCGGGGCATATAGCATCCGGATTGTCCGTCCTTCCGTCTGTTAGTCTGTCCGTCCGTAATTCGTTTGCCACAACGTAGCTCGGCACCTATTGCTCGCGGAAACTTCATATTTGGTGGGTACATGCCTTGGAGGAGTACTTCGCATGGGTTTGAAGGCCAGTGACCGTGACCTACTTTTGGAGGTCACCAATGGTCGCAACTGTCATACCTTTGCCGGAACGTAGCTCGGCATCTTTTGCTCACAGAAACTTCATGTTTGGTGGGTATTTGCCTTGGAGGAGTACTTCACATGGGTTCGAAGGTCGGGGAACTTGACCTACTTTTCAAGGTCACCAATGGTCACAACTGTCAAATCCTTTGCCACAACATTGCACGGCACCCATTGCTCGCAGAAACTTCATATTTGGTGGGTACATGCTTTGGAGGAGTACTTCGCATGGGTTTGAAGGCCGGGGACCTTGACCTACTTTCCAAGGTCACCAGTGGTCACAACTGCCAACTCCTTTGCCGCAACGTAGCTCAGCACCTATTTTTCACAGAAACTTCGTATTTGATGGGTACATGCCTTGGAGGAGTACTTCACATGGTTTCGAAGGTTGGTGGCGTGACCTACTTTTCAAGGTCACTAATGGTCACAACTGTCAAATCATTCGCCGCAATGTACCTCGGCGCCTATTGCTTGCAAAAATTTCATATTTGGTGGGTACATGCCTTGGAGGAGTACTTCGCCTGGGTTTGAAGGCCGTGACCTTGACCTACTTTTAAAAAATTACCAATCATTACATTTGTTCGAAGGCTACCGACTTTTTATGGTCACTGTTGGCCACATCCTCTAAATAAATATAATGCCAATCTCAGATTTTTCCACTGTGTATCCCAGTTTACATCAAACACATGAGGGTTCAACCAAATACCTACCCCACATGTACATATTACTGCACTTTACATGGAAAATAGTACTGCGCGCGGGGCATTTCGTGACGAATGTCTCTAGTTGTAATATGTTTCAGGCCTTAAATGCAAGAATGGGTGAATATTAACAAATTAAATTAAGTTGACCAGGAAAAAAAATGGAAATAGCTTTGGTTCATGCTGTTTGTGGTGAAATGTAAGTTAAAGTAAATGTAACGAAGTACTCTTGAGCAAGGTTCATAATCCCTAAATTGCTCTTGATGCACATTTGAGCTCCTTGCATTGCAACATGCTGACACGGGCGTGTGAGTGTGTTAATGGGAAAATGTGAGGCATCATTAAAGTGCCTTCAGCATCTGCATCCTGGGTGGCAGCACAGCTCTTTTACCACTGAACTACCTGATCTGCACTTAAAAAATTATCTCTGTCAAAGTAAATACTAGTAATTCCTGTTGTCACTATTTTGCAGGCCTCTCCAGCACTTTCCACCAAATCCCGTCCTGGTAGGAAGAGGAAATTGGAACAGGAACCTCCTGCTGTACCACAAAGTGCTCCCAAAAAACGAGGCAGGAAACCAGCCTCTGCTTCAGCAGCATCAGATGTTGCCATAGCATCCACTTCCTCAGCGTCCACCTCTGGAGGTCCAGGAGCAGGGAGCTACACTGCAGCTGCTATCTTAGCCGCCGAGGCCAGACGGAGAGCAGCCAAGGAGTCTTCCACCAAACCTGCTGTCCAAGAAACCGCCCTGCCAATCAAAAAACGTAAAACCCGAGAAACAATTGAAGAGCAAGAGAGTGTTCAGGTTCCAGCAGTTGCAAAAGTGGAGAGTGGAAGTGGAACATCTGCAGAAGGACAGGGAGGTTTAGGGGAAAGAGCCTCGACTGTAGAGTCTCATCCTGTGCCCTCTGAGCAGAGCCAGTCACAGAAACAGCCACCCGGTTCGGAAGAAAGCCAATCACATGGACACAAGTCGCATAAAGGGAGGAAGCACAAGGAGAAAATGGGAATAAAACCAGGAGAAGGACAGAGCAGAGGGGAAGAAGGACATGGAGATATAGGTGATAAAGGAGGAGAGACAGAAGGAGGAAGGAGTAGCAGCAGCAGTAGTAGCATTAGGTCATCAAAAAGTCACAAGAGGAAGGAGCGACCACCTCACAAACACCACCATCACCGTCACCACCACCACCACCATCACCATCATCATCACCACCAGGAACCTCCTGCCGCCACGCTGGATCAACCTGCCCCTTGTCCTCCTCCACCCTCTGGACAACCAGCACCCCCTGGTCAGTGTACTGCAGAAGTGCAGGCGCAGACTGTGCCCCAGCCCACCACCCTACAGTTGCAGCACATCCAGCAAGTTCAGTCCAAGGCACTGTCTGAACCGAGGAATCTCCCCCCCCAACAGCACCACTCACCACAAACCCATCCCCAGCATCAGCCGCACACTCAGTCTCCCAGTCATCCTCAACCCCAACCTCAGTACACAACACCACAGTCCTCTCCCACTAAGCATGCGCCGTCCCAGCCACGGCCCCAACACTCCCAGCATCAAGCCCCCAGTCAGTCCCAGCCTCACAAAGCCCAGACGCACCCTGTCCACTCCTCACCCCAGCACCGAACCCAGCTTCATGTTCAGCAGGCTCCACCTCAGTCCCAGTCTCAATCAGTCTTGCACATTCAATCATCCCATAGTACACAGGCAAGACTCTCACAGCAGCAGCCTCAATCCCTCACAGCACACCAACTTCAATCCCACCCCAGACACCATCCTCCACCGCACCTTCAACCTAAGCAACCACCTCAGCCCCAACAGTCAGTACAGTCTCAACTGGAAAGCAGGCCCCCAACTCAATTACACCTTCAACCACAGCCCAGAACCCAAGCCCAACCTCAGCCACGGCCCCATTCAAGGACCCCAGGCCAACATCACACACAGCAACAAGTGAGAATACCGACCCAACCTCAGCTACAACCCCAGCCTAGGTCCCCAAGCCAGCTTCATCCTCAACCACAGGCCAGAATACCAGGACACACTCAACCTCTACCCCAGGCCAGGATTTCATCCCAGCTGCAGCCTCAACCTAGAACCCCAGCACAAACTCAACCTCAGCCCAGAAACTTAGTCCAACTTCAGCCTCAAACCCAATTAAGAACCACAGCCCAACCTAAGCCTCAAATTCCAGCCAGGTACCAAATGCAATCCCAACAGCAAATAAGGCAGCCATCACAACACCAACTCCAGACACAGTACAGATCACAGCCCCAGTCACCCCAGTCCCAACCTTTGTCTCAGTCCCAAGCACAACCACACTTTCAGCGAGCTCCATCTCAGCCATGCCCTGACGCCCAGTCCCATCTACAGCTCACCAGGTCCCATGGACAGCACATCCCATCCCACCGACCATCTGCTAGTCTAACCAGACCCAATGTAGTTATGACTCAGCCGATCCTAAGTGAGCAGCCCCAAGATCTGAGTACCACAAGGCCTGCTCGAGGGAGCCTACTGTCAAGTCGAGATGTTGGCATGGAAGGGGTCAGGATGGAAGGTCGAGGGGAACCATCCATGGCCTCAGAAAGCAGAGAGCTATTAGGGGGAGGAAGAGGGTCAAACAGCACTTCTAGAGCTCCTAGCTCCTTGCAAATGGTCACTGGGCCTCCAGGAGGAACTGGGGCAAATCTTGCACCTGGTTCAGAAGGTCGGGCAAGGCATCGAGCTGAGCCAGAGGTAACAGGTGAGGACAGAGAGCTCAGAGACATTGTGCCTCAGTCTGCTGTTCCTTGCCCCAGCCGAGAAGAAACTGTAGAGTCACGGACTGTTGTCAGCGAAAGAGTCAGTTGATTGGTCAGCTGACTCAGTAAGAGGTTGACTTAATCAGTAGACTGACTGAGTCACCATCAGGTGGAAGAGAATTTCTACTGTCCTGGTCATGAAAGTTTGATGGAGACTTTGTAAAGTTTTGGATCTGAGAACCAACTTGGCACTGACGGAACCCGAGAAGAGTGTCTTTTTCTAGGAAAAACAAAACACATAGGAGAAATTGATATAAAAAAGTATGTACATATAATCAAAAGGCAGCTGTTGTGTCCTGCTAGTCTCCGTGCTGGGGTGGGGGTGGGGGTAGTTTGGAACTAAAAAAAAAAAAAAAAAAATAGAAAAAAAATCCCCAATGCTTAACAACACATTATTCTGAAAGAAATGTTGCTTCCTGAATATAACTTTTTTTATTTTGGTATTTTGATAGTTTTGTCTGTTCTACAGCTTTAAATGCTGATATTATTGACTGACAGCCTTTTACTCATTGCTGTGCTGCTGACTGACAGTCCCTTATTTAAAGTCTTGCTATTGACTGACAGTCCCTTATTTAAAGTCTCGCTGTTGACTGATTGTCGCCACCTATTGAATGAGATTAAACGTCCCTGGCCCTCACTTAAAGCACCTCAGAGGTGATGTGGGGGTGTCGATTTGCACCTTAAATTGGGTTCTTAAAGACATTTTAACTTTTTTCATCCTCATTTCTTGTAAAGAAATTAATCAACTGACATTAATCAAAGCGGGGATTAGCTGTTTTTCCACATCCACTTCCACAGCGCCCCCTACAGGTAGCTATGCTGAATATTTCTTAAAAAAATTTAACACCTCATCCTGAATTTCAGTTTTATATTTGAAATTTGTTTCTGAATAATTTACCAGACACTTTAACAGCCTCAAAAAAGTCAGTTTATTAACTTGGAATACTTGTTAATTTTTAAAAAATTTATGTCAAATTAAGTTCTTCCAGGTGTGGTTGTAGGTAAACTGCTGGTGAGACATTCTTCCACACAGTAAACCTTCTTTGTCTTTTTGTTTCCTGGTTTAAACATCAAACCAAACCCACTTTTGAAGTAGCTTTATTTTAGTTTTGTTGTGGATAACAAACTGTTTTTTATCGTGACAGATGTCTTTGTGTTGAATGCCTGGAACATTTTGCACTCCTCCACTTTGTACAATCGCCTGCACGTCGCTCAGAGAACCTGCAGGCATCCAGTCAGAGCCGCGCGTACGCAGAGGTCCCGCAGAAGGCCTCAGGTCCAGTCATGGGCATCTGTCCGCTCTCACACAGCCTTCAGATGTTCCCAGATTTGAGAGTCGATATTTAAGTGTAAACAGCAGAACGAGGCACGAATGTAGCTGATCAAAGCAGGTTTTATGGTTGTTGTTCTTGTACTTATTCGCACCTTTTGCACCTACACGCAACATGGAACTACTTAGAAATTATTTTAAAACAGACACCTTTTTGAAGAGTTTTGAAACAATGTGAATGTTATCTTGAGGTTAGTGCACAGCCTACTGTCAGAACCTGGTACTACATCTGTTAGCAATTATCTAAATGCTGTGTTCATATGTTATAGTAAACTGGAAGTTTCATCTTTTTCAAAAATTAAAAGCCAAATTAAAATAATAACAATAATTATAAATAATAAAAGAAACTGAAAAGTCAGAGAGAAAAGAGTTTTTAAGCACCGAACAGAACCAGTACTTCCTCTTTTAAAAGAACGCTGAATTAAAGGCTAAAATTCTCCTGTATGTTCAGGGGTCGACTGATAATCAGCACCCCTAATAGAGTCAACTGATTATGGGCCTGGGGTCAACCGATTTGCTCCCTTTTATTGAAAAATATGAGATGAAATAATAGTGGCCAAATCAAAATTTTTTTCAAACCAAAATAACTTCTAAAAGTTTCCCAGCCAGATGTCTTCAGCCAGAACCAGAAACACTGACCAGCTGTCAATCAGCATATTAGAGCTGAAATAACACCAGCTTCAGTTTAAATGCTAAAGACCTGTTTTATGTGCAACTGTTTTTATTTGGAACTAAATTCAGGAGGATCTGAAATCAGTAATTTGATCAATCTTGCTGAAGTCTACAGTGGACAGCTTTTGGGTGAACGTCAGCTTTATTTTATGTTTCATGTTATTTTTAATGATCTCTGAGAGGTGTGGTGAGAGTCTTGATGGCTTCCCTCACCTGTGTCCTTTGTGCACTCAGTTTTTGCTGCAGACAGATTTACCATCCTGTGTCACACACTTTACATTTCTTAATGAAGTGAGTCCAAAGGACGCACAGCACTTGAACTCACCTTTTACTTGCTCACGTTTCTATGAGCTCAGCAGACAGACGTCTGGTAACTATCAGTCCAGACACCAACACCAGACTGCACCTTCTTCAACAGTCACATTATTTGGTTGTAATCACATCAAACTAAATCTGCACTGAAAGCTGAAAAGGTTTTCAACTGTAATATTCTGTGATTGACAGCTAAAATAAAGTATTTTCCAGAGTATAAGTCCCTATTAGAGTATTTACTAGTTTGCGAGGCCCTGCGACTTACACTCCAGTGTGACTTATATACCTAAATTCAACAAGTTTGTTCGTAATAACAGTCATTATAATGACTATTTATGTAGAACTTTCCCAAAAATCAAATCACTGAACAAAATAAACTCCAATAATAAAATAAATGTCAGTAATAAAAAAATACACTACAGTAATGCACAAAAATCCCAAATTAAACAACTGATAACACAGGAAAAGGTGTGATTTGTAGTCTGGAAAACAAGACAGGTGGTGTCCAAATATATATGGACCTAATTTGACATAGTGCCAAAACCATCCAGTAAAGGCAGCGAGTCTGAACCCTGATACGCACATCCTGATCTGTTGCATCATTTGAGATCTGACAGAATAATTCAATATTTGTGCTCAATATTTCTGATTGATAAACATTTATTTTTTTGTTGATTTTTGGAAAAGCCTTCACACCTACAACATTCCTGATGGAAAACATAATTTATGTCCCCGAAACAGGAATAATAATCTGATGGTAATTCTGGCAGTGTGAAAAAATGTATCTGACTTTTATGTCATTTTGGCTCCTGCTCATCCAACTCGACACAAATCAATAATCATCATGTTTAAATATCAAAACTGACTGTGTGAAGTCTAAACAGACTGTTACACCTGGCCTGGGTCGTGGTAAACTCTGGGGAAGGCTTCAGTTACAGAAGCTAGAGGTCCATTGTTACCCCGGGCTACTGGAGTCAGTCCAGGGTTTGACAGAGTTCCTGACTATTTTGATCACGTTTAAAGCCAGCAGAGGTTTAACGGATCGGCACCGAGCCGTGCTGGGTTCCACCTGAAGCACACACCGCCACTAAAGAAAACTCTGTGCCAAACCCAGCCGGGTGTGAGAGCTGTTAATGGAAATATACACTTATTTTCTCAAAATTAATCAAAAACATTTACTGTTATACTAGCTATACGCTAACTAGTGAGCATGTCCAGACTGGAATTGGCGAGTTAACCTAGCTCACCTAGCTCAGTCGGAATGATTATATCTGCGGTATTCAGTCTCAGCACTGACGCCAAACTATATCCTTCGTACTGGTTTTTAAAAACCAGCTTAAAGTCCAGTGAAGAAGGACTTGAGCTTATCTCTTTACGCCACACAGCTAATATGATAGTGACTGTTTTCCGCTTGTTACTGTGCGTCCGTCCGCATGTGCTTTTCCATGTCAGCGTTCACCGAAGTGGAGTCGAAGCAGCCGAGTGAATGTTTTCCTGATGGCACTGAACCTGATTTGGCTTTGATAATCTGCTTCCAAAGGCGGGACCTCTGTGTACATGCGCTCAGTGTGTATCCGCTGGTGCCGCCCAGCGGACTCCCGGTTCGGGGTCAAACATCCCTGCAGACTTCCATCACAATTCTGGCCCCGGCACAAACTACCGTAACCAGCCACCGTATTGCATGTTCCAGAGTTTAGTGCCTATATTATTGTACGTCTTGCCAGAAGCCACCATGTCAGCCGAGCCATGTCGTGTTTTCTAGACTTAGTAGTGATGTGTGTGGTGACTTCATAGTTGCTATTGAGGATGAATATTCTGCTTTTACTCTGGTTGGAATTCAGTGGAAACTCCAGTACACTGTCGCTGTAGACAAACTAGTTTTTACCTGTTTTGTTATTTTTGTTTCTAACTAAAAGCGTTTGTTGTCCTCTGGTATGCTTGTCTGACTGATTTGTGGCCTGTCTTTCTCTCCTGGAAACGAAACTGTAGAAACCGATGCCTCCAAACAAAAAACAATCACCAGGAGCTGAAGTCAGAAGTCTCATAGAATCCAGGCTGTTTTTTTTTAGACGCCAGGTCCCTTAAAAGACGCTGACCTCAGTCCTGGATAGACTGAAGAACATCTGTTTGTGTACACGGTGGAAGCCCGGGCCATTTTGGGAGCAGGTTTTAATGGGATGTCACTGCCTTTATCTGGGTCTGGGTCATGGTGGCAGTAGACCAAGCAGCTTATCCCGCACTTCCCTATCCTCGGCCAAGTCCTCAAACTGTTCCCCGGGATCATGAGGTTTTCCTAAGCCAGTTGGGAAATATAATCTCGCCAATGTGCCCTGGGTCTTTGCCGGAACATCCTCCCAGTTGGACATGCCTGGAAGACCTCCCAAGGGAGACCACAATTTGGCATCCTCACCAGATTCCCGAACCACCTGAGTTGGCGCCTTTTGATGTAAAGAAGCAGCAGCTGTACTCAGAGTCCTTCCTGGACAGTCGAGCTTCTCACCCTGTCCAGGAGTGTAACTCCAGTTCCCCAACATGATATTTCTAACCCTGCACCAGAGTATAAGCCCAGACACCCGATTTACAGCAAAAGAAAAATCTCCAATATTTCTCGCTTATCTCTCTGGAACTGAGAACCAGGACATGGTATCCTGCAGCAGACGTTTGCGTCACTGAATGAACAAACTCTGCTGGCTTCCTAGTGAATTTAATTGTCATTTACAGACTGTTAAAATTTTAAAGGTTCCTTTAATTTTCTGGCATCAGGAGCCACCTGAGATGGTTCGAGCATCTGGTGAGGATGCCCCCTGGTGGTCTCCCTCGGGAGGTCTTCCAGGCATGTCCAACTGGTAGGAGGTCCTGAGGAAGATCCAGGACACACTGGAGGGATTATATTTCCCAGATGGCTTGGGAACACCTCCGGATCCACCAGGAAGAGTTAGAGGAGATGGCTGAGGATACGGAAGTTTGGGCTGAGCTGCTTGGCATACTGCCACTGTGACCTGGACCCAGATAAATGTCAGAAAATGAATGAATGAACAAACAAACCGAGAGTTACCTCAAAGTGTTACACAGGAGTTTAGATCTGACCCAGACCATGAGCAAGTACATCAGCGAACAACAACAGGACCCTTCATCTGCCCACAAGACGCACCGTCACTCAGCAAGAGTGTCTGAGATCTAAGGTTTTGATAGAAACTGAGCACCTACTGAAGTTCCATCTCAGGAAACATGGGTGGAGCTAAATGTTGCTTGGTAGCACATCAAGTTCAGTTGGCTGCTGTCATCAGGTGTTTGGGCTAGGCCTTGTCTATGAATTCCAAAGGCAGAGGTCATTTGAACTCAAGTGAATGAGGAGTTCAGGTTAGCATGAGAGCAGGGAAAAGTGACTGCTGGTGGAGATCAAAATGGCAATGTGGTGATGGACTGAGAGGTCAGGGTAGGCAAGCAGGGTCGTATATAGGAATGTGAAAGGGGGTGTTCAAATCCTTGAGTTGGGGGTCCAGTGGGCCGCAGGGCCCCCAGTGGGGTCAAGGGGCAACGCCCTCGTGGGGGGCTCAGGTGGGCAAAGCCCCCGAAGCAGAAGCCTTTTGAGGATTTCGAGGGATAAAAACCTACATAAATTTCATTTGAAACCCAAAATGTATCATTTTAGGAAATACATTTTTATATACAAATAGTCCTTGCTTGGGACTGGATCAGTTGCCATAAGAACCACCCAGGAAGAACCAAGATAACATTAATGCAAACTTTATACCTGCCTGTCGGTTGCGAATGATGCAACCGACAGACGTGAAAAAACTCACGCATGCGCACGAAGATTCAAGCTTGGCTGATGCAAGCGCACATGATTCAAATCCATATAGTTTTTGCTAGAAATGAAAAGGTCGGATAAAGTCTAGCACACCTCGTAAAGGTCTAACAGACCTCGTATTTAGCGGTACTAATATTCGCGTTTACATTATGAATATGTACGTTATGTATTAAAATAGCGGTATTTAATTTGGCGACCTTGTTTAACTTGCGAAATTCGCATAATAAATCCCACGCAAATATTTGCACCTTTACAGTATTTGCAACAGGAAGGAGAAGCTCCCTTTATTTCTCAGCTTATACATACAAACATGTTTTTACAAACCAGACAAGTGTAATTGTGTGTCTACATGGGTATTTACAAGCCTACTAATCTGTTTGATATCAGAGGAGGATAGGGACCAGGGAGCAGAAATTCTCAACCCCCATGGGAAAAGTTTATCTAGCAGTTTCCCCTTTCATCACTTAAGGGATTACTCTGGCAGAGGAAATTGAAACTTGAGGGTGTGTGATAACAGCTGTGTAACAGTTAGTGCTTGTTGCTTATTATCAATGAAAAGAAAATACATAACGTTGATATCCAGATCAGAAAAAAAACAGCAGAAAAAAATCAGCAGAATTCTCGGGGGGTCGGTTGAACCCAGGGGAGAAGATGTGATGAAGTAAAAGAATAGACGGGAAAGGAAGTGAAGAAGGCAGTGGCATGGACATTAGCAAGCGGTGCTGCTGCATATCAACATGTTCTACACAATACAGAACCACTGCGGGCCCTTAATGGTACAGCCCCTCCTCTCCAAAGCCTATCTCCTGCAGCCAGGTGAAACATGGATGAATCCATGGTCTTCTCCAGCACCTGGGATCCTCAACACTGAGGTACCTGCAAGAACAACATCTTATAGAAGACCAGGTCAAAATGACAGACTGGAGCTCAGCAAGGAGACGTGCCCATCTACTGAAGCTGAAGACTACAGCCTGAGTCAGCACCAGCTCCAACCACAACCACAGACAGGAAAGACTTTTTAGAAGAGCAAAGGCTAGAAACATGGTGAGGAAGCAAGGAGGCCAAAAACAGCATGCAGACCGGAGAGGAACCTGGACCAGATGAAACACCAAAGGTGGTACAGAGGGACCAGATCTGATGTGAGCAGGACACCATGTCAGAGAAACCATGTAAATGTTTAGGAATCTTTAGGGGTATTATAGTGACGTCACATGATTTAAACTGGATTTTAATTCAGATTTAAATTCATCTTAAAAATATTTTGATTTTCAAACGGTTTAAATTCAGTTTTTAAACCAGTTTAATTTTAACTAGATGGGTTTAAAGATACCTATTTTTAAATTGGATTTAATCCAGTTTAACTTTAATTAGATGGGTTTAGATATATCTTTATCTTTAAACTGGATTTAATCATTTATTTAGATGGGTTTAGAGATATCTTCATCGTCAAACTGGATTTAATCCAGTTTAATTAGATGGGTTTAGAGATATCTCAATCTTTACACTGGATTTAACTCTGAATTTAAATCCAGTTTAACCCTGATTAGATGGGTTTAGAGATATCTTTATCTCTAAACTGGATTTAACCAGGAATTTAAATCCAGTTTAACTTTAATTAGGATGGGTTTAGCGATATCTTGATCTTTAATCTAGATTTAACTCTGAATTTAAATCCATCTTAACTTTAATTAGATGGGTTTGGCGATATCTCAATCTTTAAACTGGATTTAACTCGGAATTTAAATCCAGTTTAATTAGATGGGTTTAGAGATATCTTTATCTCTAAACTGGATTTATCCTGGAATTTAAATCCATCTTAACTTTAATTAGATGGGTTTAGCGATATCTTGATCTTTAATCTGGATTTCCACTGGCTAAATGTGAGATGATCCGGCTTGTGCTGATTTAAACTGCTTCTGAGTGGTTTATAAATGTGTTGATCTAAAACCTGTTCTGTCTATAAAGTTTGTTTTTCGATTTTCTCAGAATTTTGGGAAGAAATTTTAAATATTACAACAGGGGGAAAAATTCCTATTCATTAACTTACGCTCTATAATGTATCAATATAGGTGATTATGACCATAGTAAGTTATTGATTAAGCGCAGAGTTCACCTGTTGTGACCTCCGGCTGACCTTTGAGCGGGTAAAATCCGGCCCTGTGATTGGCTGAGCAGCGGGGCTCCGGAGAGGGACGATGGTGGTGTCCGTGTTTTGCGTGCTGCTCCTCCTGAGTGGTTCCGTGTCGCTCGAATTCTCCGCCACAAGCGAACCGGACTCTTTGGCGCGCGGTAGAGCCGAGCTGCGGCGCGTGCGGAGCCTGACGTCACAGCAGCCCTACGGAGAGTGCTGGGCGCGCGCGCTGGAGCACCTGGACACGCGCTGCCAGGAGATGACGTCAGAGAGCCAGAGCCGCGTGGCGCTGAGGTTCACGCGCTGTCACCTGCACAGGTACGACACACACACTGTCGCTCTTCAGTTTTGGTTATTCTAACAAAAATACTGTCTTGATAAAATGAAACATTTCTCTCAAAACGAAACATGGTGAAATATAACATTGAAGCTTTACAGTATCAATATTAATAAAAGCTTTAGAAAAAAATTAGTGCTGAGCATAAAGTTCTCCTGACCTTTTTACATTTTTTTTAGTGTCGATGTGATGCGTTTGTGTGGAAATATTTACTGCTAATTTCTCACAAGATGATGTTATTTAGAAATGGTAATTATTAAAAATGTTAAACAGGAGTGATCTGAAAACAGACGAGTCATGTTTCATTGATCTTCGTCCTATCAATAATGACACCT
The DNA here is from genome assembly GCF_902500255.1 of Thalassophryne amazonica. Classification (NCBI taxonomy): domain Eukaryota; kingdom Metazoa; phylum Chordata; class Actinopteri; order Batrachoidiformes; family Batrachoididae; genus Thalassophryne; species Thalassophryne amazonica. The sequence goes on from NC_047108.1 coordinate 17,915,812, forward strand.
TTACTCAGAAAGATTAATTTAATGATTGGCAGAAGTTTGCGCTCTCTGCTTTGGTTTTGATCCGTTTCTCAGCCAAAATAAGACGTGATGATATCACAGCCTGCGTGCTCCTCTCTCAGCTCTGGCAGGGATTTCCCATCATGCCCTGAAGAGTCTGAGGTCCATAGGTGTACAGCGGGCATGGACGCTGTGGCCTTCCACACCTACACAGAGTTTTTCACGCACGCGCACTCCATGTGTCACTTCCTGCAGTCTGAAGCTTGGCAGAGCAGAGCCGAGACCACCATGCACAGGTAAATCCACACTGTTGCGCACCTTCTGATGGGTCCAGAACCTGCACCTGTTCTCAACAGGATCCAGAAACAAATAGTTCATCCATCTCTTGTTTTCTGCAAAAGATTGAGACTCTACTCATCCACCACCAGATGGTGCTGCCATCAGCGACAGCAGCAGAAAGTGAAGTTGTAGGTAGAGAAGGAAAGATTCTCCAGACTTCTGCCAGCCCCAACAATCCAGTGCAACCAGGTCAGGACATGTAGAGAAAAGGAACGCCGGGGCAACAACAAAGACTAACATTTTATCTTGTTGGACTTTAAATAAATAATATAATTATGCAGACACGCAGTAAAATCACCAGTGTTAAATTAACACTGCCAGTGAACATATGGTCCCACTCTGACCATTGTAGGACCATATGTTCACTGGCAGTGTTCATTTAACACTGTCAGTCTTAGTTTTACACTGGTGATTTTACTGTGCATCTGTGTTGCACTGGCATTCCTTTTCCCTGGATTTGCAGGTGTTTAGTTTGACGTGAGGCTCGTTTCCACTGCAGGAACCAGGGGGTCCTTTTTGGGGGTCCAACACCTTTTGCACATGTCTCCGCTGCAGGGACCAGCCCTGAAAGGTGATGATGATATTATTATTATTATTATTATTATTTTATACCTTTTGTCAGGACTAGGAGGACTGACCCTGTTGTGTACTCAGCGGCCCTGACCTGTCTTTGGGTTGCATTCAGTTCACACTGAGCCTGAAGTTGTGAGCTTCACATCGATTTCTCATTTGTGTCCTTAAACACAGTAGAAATGTTCATCATTTTCTGCCATTTGTCCGGGTTACAACTCGTCCCACGCTTTCCTCAGCCAAGTCCTCTTATAGTGCAGCAGATAACAATATTTGCAGAGGATTCCTTCAAATCTGGTTACAAGCGCCAACGTTTGACTGTGTATACCTTTTGATACATACAGTAGTGTTCAGAATAATAGTAGAGCTATGTGACTAAAAAGATTAATCCAGGTTTTGAGTATATTTCTTATTGTTACATGGGAAACAAGGTACCAGTAGATTCAGTAGATTCTCACAAATCCAACAAGACCAAGCGTTCATGATATGCACACTCTTAAGGCTATGAAATTGGGCTATTAGTAAAAAAAAAAGTAGAAAAGGGGGTGTTCACAATAATAGTAGCATCTGCTGTTGACGCTACAATCTCAAAGCTATTATGTTCAAACTGCTTTTTTAGCAATCCTGTGAATCACTAAACTAGTATTTAGTTGTATAAGCACAGTTTTTCATGATTTCTTCACATCTGCGAGGCATTAATTTTGTTGGTTTGGAACCAAGATTTTGCTTGTTTACTAGTGTGCTTGGGGTCATTGTCTTGTTGAAACACCCATTTCAAGGGCATGTCCTCTTCAGCATAAGGCAACATGACCTCTTCAAGTATTTTGACATATCCAAACTGATCCATGATACCTGGTATGCGATATATAGGCCCAACACCATAGTAGGAGAAACATGCCCATATCATGATGCTTGCACCACCATGCTTCACTGTGAACTGTGGCTTGAATTCAGAGTTTGGGGGTCGTCTCACAAACTGTCTGCGGCCCTTGAACCCAAAAAGAACAATTTTACTCTCATCAGTCCACAAAATATTCCTCCATTTCTCTTTAGGCCAGTTGGTGTGTTCTGTGGCAAATTATAACCTCTTCTGCACATGTCTTTTATTTAACAGATGGACTTTGTGGGGATTCTTGCAAATAAATTAGCTTCACACAGGTGTCTTCTAACTGTCACAGCACTTACAGGTAACTCCAGACTGTCTTTGATCATCCTGGAGCTGATCAGTGGGTGAGCCTTTGCCATTCTGGTTATTCTTCTATCCATTTTGATGGTTGTTTTCCATTTTCTTCCACGCGTCTCTGGTTTTTTGTCCATTTTAAAGCATTGGAGATCATTGTAGATGAACAGCCTATAACTTTTTGCACCTGCGTATAAGTTTTCCCCTCTCCAATCAACTTTGTAATCAAACTACGCTGTTCTTCTGAACAATGTCTTGAACGTCCCATTTTCCTCAGGCTCTCAAAGAGAAAAGCATGTTTAACAGGTGCTGACTTCATCCTTACATAGGGAACACCTGATTCACACCTGTTTGTTCCACAAAATTGATGAACTCACTGACTGAATGCCACACTACTATTATTGTGAACACCCCCTTTTCTACTTTTTTTTTATGAATAGCCCAATTTCATAGCCTTAAGAGTGTGCATATCATGAATGCTTGGTCTTGTTGGATTTGTGAGAATCTACTGAATCTACTGGTACCTTGTTTCCCATGTAACAATAAGAAATATACTGAAAACCTGGATTAATCTTTTTAGTCACATAGCACTACTATTATTCTGAACACTACTGTATTTTAGAAAAATAACATTAGCCATTTGAATTTTCAATAGGGGGCCAAGTAGGGGTCAATTGAAGAACTGCATAGGGGTCAAAAAAAGTTTCAGTCATATTGAAAACTATACCACATTATGTGTCTGATCACAAAGATTCCAAAAAGTTATAGTGTGGACTATCTGTGACTGAATGTTATGGGGTACAAACAGCAAGCATGGCGACAAAGGTCACTTTCAGTTTGTACAGGGGTCAAAAGTTAAAGTTGCTCCATTTATAGTAAAACATGATGCAATTTATTGGTTGAGTTAATAGGGTTTTAAAAAGGAATGGTTTGCACCATGTGTCATGCTTAGTTATCATGTTACGGAGTAACGTATGTCACATGTCATAGAATCCAATGGACGTCGACATTGTTTGACCTTTACTTTGGAGACCAAACATTCAATAGAGACAGAACTATTTCATTTCTTAATCCTATTAGTTCAACCAATAATTTGCACCATGTTTTACCAAAACTGGAGCAACTTTAACTTTTGACCCCTGTACAAACTGAAACTGACCTTTGTCGCCATTCTTGCTGTTTTTACCCCATAACTCCAGAACATTCAGTCACAGATAGTCCAATCTATATCTTTTTGGAATCATTATCATCAGACACATAATGTGGTTTCACTTTCAATATGATTGGAACATTTTTTAATTTTGATCCCTGTGAAATTCTTCAGCTGACTCCTACTTGGCCCCCTATTGAAAATTCAAATGGCTAAAGTTATTTTTCTACAATATGTACCAAAATGTATACACAGTCAAACTTTGGTGCTTGCAACCGGATTTGAACTATTCTTACAGTTACCTGCTGTACTATTACTCTTCCTGGGTGATCCCGAGGCATTCCCAAGCCAGCTGGGAAATATTGTCCAGTAGAAACAACAACCTACTTGTATGCTGACTCTCAGCTGTCTGCGGTGAGTGCTGTACGGTGGAAGTTGTGTGATTTGATCCATGCACATGTGAGAGCACTGAGTCACTCGACGTGTTCACAGATTAGTCTCAAAAAGTGAGCACCGTCCCAAATATACCAGGTGACAGAAAAAAAGTTGTGTTCCCCTGATTGTAAATCGAGTCTCTTTAAGGACGTCGTGCACTGAGCCTTAAAAAAAAAAAAAAAAAAAAAAATCAGAAATTGTCCAATGACACGCAACAAATTATTGTTTCAGCTTCTAGTAATGATGACATGAGATCAGAGATGATGGCAGCTGTTTGTTTATTTGTGTCAGGTTGACGGAGAGCTCAGAGGGCGTGGCCGACCAGCTGCAGTCCACCCGCCAGATGGCAGAGGACCTGATCGAAGCCCAGAGTGCCACCTTACAGGCTCAGCAGGAGATCCTGAACAACGGGGACGAGCTGAGAGAGACCCTGAGAGACTCCACACAGGGTGACGACATTAGAGACCATGGATCACAGATCCAACGGTTTTAGTTCCAAGAGCTCGTCCGCTGCGTGACAACACCTCAGGGGGGTTTGGACCTGGGGTGCTGTTGTGCAGCGGACGACTTTGCAGATGATGCTTTACACCCTTTCACGTCGTGTCACCGCTCAGGTCTCAGGTCGATCTTCTCGGAGCTCAGCAGTGTGTCCAGAGAGCAGCAGGTGGCGCTGTCCGAGCTCTTCAGCAGAGTTTCGTTCCTGCAGAGTTTTGTGGTCTTGGAGGCACACAGTATGAGTTCCTGCCTCTACAACGCCGCTGCGCTGTGTGCCTCCTACCTCCTCACCTCCACCCAGCGCTCCTCCAGAGCCAGGTACCTCCTCCTGACCACTGGCCACTAACCCACATCCTGGAGTCCTTCTCTAAAAACCGTCCGTTTGAACTTGGTATGTTTGCAGGTTGGTGCTGTTGGTTCTGGTGTGTTTGAATTTCTACCTGGAGAGGAAGATCCACCAGTTCATGCTGAGTTCTGACCGTCCAGAACACAAACACACGGTCAGTATGTCACTGTGGTGTGGCTCTGGCCCTTTTTCAGAAACCTCGAGTGACTGAGACTAGTTGTCTGGAGGGAGTCGAGTGGGCTGTTGGTGTTTGTGGGGTCAGTCTCAGTCACCGGGATCTAATGTGCAGCAGCGCTTCTTGATGTCTTGGGGCGCCAAAGCTGTATATTCTCATCACTGTAAGCTTGAAACCATAAAATGAAAGTTGTTTCTGCACGACCTGTCCTGTGTTTCACCACGTTTGGTCAGTAGTTCTGTGTGGGGGTCCACCAACAACAACTCAGTAAATGTCACTTTTACAGATGAAACAATTAACTGATTATTAAACTGACATCAACTCCTCATCGTCCTCCCGCTGGTCAGTTAATTTGAAGTTGCTTTATTAATAATAAAGTTGTTTAAACTGCTTTTTGCGGTCAGTCCTCTGCGGTGTGCTTTTTGTCATGTTGAACTGTCGCCCCCTTGTGTGCAGGAGCTGGTCGGTGTGTATGTGAGTGTGTTGCGGCGCATCATGGTGTGTGTTGGTGTGTGTGTGCTGGTGTGTGTGTGTCTTTGGTACAAAGATCCAGTTCAGCAAAGTCTGGAGATTCTGCAGCAGCTCCGTGAGACCCAAAGAAACCTGCAGGAGGCGCTGCAGCACGCAGGTGGGGAGGAGGAAGCACTGCAGGTCATGTTCTCTGTCTGTTGTCAAAATGGACACAAATATGACGATTAACCTTTGACTGACTGACAGCCAGCAGCTGAAACTGACTTGGTGCCCATCTGTCTCTCCTCTTCTTGTTTTTTTTTTTTTTTTTTTTTAAGAGTGTTTAGGGAGACGAGAAGAAAAACAAGAGATTTGTTTGGATTTGAAGGTGAGTGTAAAATGTTTCAGCTAGGATCCACACTCACTAAAGGTGGACCGGATCACATCAGCACGACAGTCACTTTGAAGCATCATTGGAAGCTCCAAAATCCCAAATTTCTTTCGTAGAGGAGAACAGGAAGCAGGAGAAAAGAGGAGGACATGGGAGGAGCTGAAGAACCACATCCTGTCTCCATGGTCGCCACCGTCTCACACAGCGGTCAGTAAAATCCAGGCCTTGTTGCTATGGTTACACCGACAGATCACATGAACATTTTAACTTTCTGATGGTCTAATCAGCGGCTGGCCACGCCCCCTCTTGGCCCAGGTGACACTATAGTCGCTGTACCTCATCACGGATCAAACTATCAGTTCAGAGAACATTTTACGTCCTGAAATGACTTCAGATTGTGATGAATTTATCTCAAAATGAACTGAAAATTGGTTTGCAGTGTTTCTGCAAAAATACTCGTGTGTGTGTGTGTATTTCTGTGTTCTGCAGGTTGGAATGGCAGTACAGTCTCCACCTCTGTCTGTGGTCCTGAACCCTGCGGTGCCTCGGTGCAGGGTGCTGGTACCAGTAGGCCTGCTGTGAGTCCAAGCAGGCGCCCTCGTCGCTTCTCATCCTCACGGCTCAGCACCTCCTCCTCTCCTCTGATGTACAACATCCTGGTGGACGGGAAACAGGTTTGTGACACTTTATTTGTTTTGTTGACCTCTTCTTCTTATGCCTCGTTATTGTACGTTTACGACTTTGTCCACTTGGATCAAAGTTAAGATGATGTAAATTTGTCTTGGTTTAACTTTAAGATGAAATTTATGAGTTCCTCACAGAAAAAAAAAAAAAAAAAATTATCAGTGAAATAAAAGGATCAGAAACGAAAGCAACTGAGCTGAAATCACGCTGTCCACCTGGGACTGAGGCTCATGGTTCCATGTGGCTCTTTGTAAAGAACGAGATTGGTTCCGTAGCATCGGAGTCCAGACTGGACCAGAGGTACTCACTAGTGGTTCATTAAGTGGGCAGAATTCCTTTTTGTTAACAAACTCTGAAGAGACGAGTCAGATTTTTAAATTACCAGTTTATAATTTGGACAGGAAGCAGTAACGGGGACTCAGGCTGGGATTAGCCTCCAGAATGCTGCTGAGTGGTGTAAGCTTGAAAGCATCACGTTGCACATGCGCTGTAATGTGTTCCCGTCAGCAGCAGGTGGCAGTATTGAGGGAAAACTCAGTGGAAGTGGACATTCGTAAACAGAACTCGAGGAAGAGGATCTCCTCTGACCTTTGCTCTTTTCTCCTTCTGCATTGATCATCATCCTCCTGGTGTCTGTTCAGCCACGTTACAGCCTGAGGAGCCAAAGATCGGAGACGACCTGACGCTCGGCTTCCCGCTGACATCTTTTGCTCATTTTTCACTGTTTGAATCAGCAGAAGCACCGTGTGCTTGTAGATGTTTTTAAATGATTATTTCCTGAATCTCAATAAAACAGAAGTTCGTATTTTAAAAAATTGCTTTTGTGAAATGCACAGCACCGCCCTCTGCAGGCCACTAATAGAATCAGTTTCATTGAAAAAAATATTGATGTTATGTTTAGTTGTTTGAGGGATCATTTTGTGATCTTGTGGTTTTGATTGACAAAAAGTTTACTGCAAGTAACAGGGTTTACAGGCGCGGGCCCCGGGGCAAGATAAATGGTGCAGCAGATAAGAGAATATTGACAGAACAATCCTTCAAATGGTGATACAAGCACCAAATGTAGCACAAATACTCCTTATGCTGCATTTACACATAGGCAAGATGCGTTTCGAATGTCATATTTGCGTCATTCATGGCACATTCTTAACATGACTTAAGGCAGCTGAATAGGTTTCTTAATAGTGAGTGATATTTGTGATTTTCGTGGAGCATGTTTTTGGCTGTCAAAAAATCTTCCACGAATGTCACGCACCACCCTCATTTCGCCTCATGTCATGGAGGTTGCAACTGAGTGTGTTGATCTGTCTTGATTAGTCGTGATCCTTAATAGAGCGTGACAACGTTCTTCTCTGACATGCACACAATTATACCCTGCTGCACCACATTCACTTTCATTGCTGCAGTATGCTGAAGAAGGACAGTGACGCCAAGTCGGCTAAAAGTTTCGTTCCAGGGCTCCTCAGCAAGCTCCTGCAGGTGTTCGACCTGCTGCTGTGCCTGATGTTTGGGAAAACGAGCGAGATGAGAGCAGCGTGGAGCCACACACTGAGGACAAGCTTTGTTGAAGCTTTGTAGGTGGAATTCTTTCCCATTCTTGCTTGATGTACGACTTCAGTTGTTCAACAGTCCGGGGTCTCCGTTGTCGTATTTTGCGTTTCATAATGCGCCACACATTTTCAATGGGTGACAGGTCTGGATTGCAAGCAGGCCAGTCTGGTACCCACACTCTTTTACTACGAAGCCACGCTGTTGTAACACGTGCAGAATGTGGCTTGGCATTGTCTTGCTGAAATAAGCAGGGACATCCCTGAAAAAGACGTTGCTTGGATGGCAGCATGTGTTGCTCCAAAACCTGGATGTACCCTTCAGCATTGATGGTGCCATCACAGATGTGTACGTTGCCCATGCCATGGGCACTAACACACCCCCATACTATCACAGATGCTGGCTTTTGAACTTTGCGCTGGTAACAATCTGGATGATCTTTTTCCTTTGTCCAAGGACACGACGTTCATGATTCCCAAAAACAATTTGAAATGTGGACTCATCAGACCACAGCACACTTTTCCACTTTGCGTCTGTCCATTTCAAATGAGCCCGGGCCCAGAGAAGGCGGCGGTGTTTCTGGATGTTGTTGATGTTTGGCTTTCACTTTGCATGGTAGAGTTTTAACTTGCACTTGTAGATGTAGCGATGAACTGTGTTAACTGACAATGGTTTTCTGAAGTGTTCCTGAGCCCACGCGGTAAGATCCTTTACACAATGATGTCGGTTTTTAATGCAGTGCCACCTGAGGGATCGAAGGTCACGGACATTCATTGTTGGTTTTCAGCCTTGCCACTTACGTGTAGAAATTTCTCCAGATTCTCTGAATCTTCTGATTATATTATGGACTGTAGATGATGGAATCCCTCAAGTCCTTGCAACGCTGAGAAACATTGTTCTTAAACTGTTGGATTTTTTTTTTTTTTTTTTTTTTACTCCACGCAGTTGTTCACAAAGTGGTGATCCTCGGCCCATCTTTGCTTGTGAACGACTGAGCCTTTTGGGGATGCTCCTTTTATACCCAATCATGACACTCGCCTGTTTCCAATTAACCTGTTCACCTGTGGAATGTTCCAAACAGGTGTTGTTTGAGCATTCATCAACTTTCCCAGTCTTTTGTTGCCACTGTCCCAGCTTTTATGAAACGTGTTGCAAATCATTGTATTCTGTTTTACATTTCACACAATGTCCCAACTTCATTGGAATTGGGGTTGTATAATAATCTGAATCATCTACCTGTTGCCACATGTACATAAGGGCTGGATTGTTATTCCTACACTCGTATTGTTATATTTAGTAAAAAATAATAAGCGCATGCAGGAGGCGATGGCTGCTGCTGCGTTCAAGTACCATCGGAAATTACATGACTTTTGTGTTGTTTCAAATTCAGCAGTTGCTTGTAGCAGGAGCGTGGTTTTAATTTTATTTTTGGTAAAATAATTAAGTGTATCCACACAAGATTAATTCTGGCCTATATAAGGTGCCTGAGCCCAGTGAAGCTGACCCACCCAGATTAAAAAAAAAAATCCATGCAGGCTGAGTTTGCCCTATAATTTCCGATGGTACATGAAGGAAGCAGCAACAGCAGCACTCAGAAATGGCTTCTGTACTGTATGAAAACATTCAGCTGGTCGAACAAAGTCAAACTAAACAATAACGTTACAAACACTAAGCAAACAATTAAGAGAAAACTGTCAAGAACTAAAGCAAAATGAAATGTGGACGAATTGAGGTTTTCTGCGGCAATCCTGACGAAACGCCAGCTGCAGGAACGAAGCTGCGTGAAGGTTAAACGATGCCAACAAAAGTTCAGATTTCTTGTTTTGTTTGGGATTTGTTGCCCTTTGTTAAGTGCCGTGTGACTGGGCCATTACAGATAATAAATTTGTAGCATTCATCAGAACAACGATGGAGAATTTCCTTGAGATTAATAACAATGAGATGTCTGATTCCACATTACTGGGAGTCTCTTAAGGCAGTAATACACATAATTTCTTTGAGTCAGCTGCTAAAAACGAAAGGGAAAAACATTTATTTGAAATTGAAAATTGCCTCCCAGTTTTGTAATTGGCATATCAAAGTTCAAAATCTTTTGATGATTGCAAAAGATCATGAAACTCAAATATGAGTACAACTGTATCAAGTTCAAGTCAAAATGCTCTTCTAAGCTAAGACTAAAGCCCCCGTCACTCATAGCAAGAATGTGCTGGAAGCATGCCCGATACAGCAAATATTGCCATAATCCCAGAAAAGAGGCACGGCCAGCTCTGTCAGAACGCAGACTGCCTGCCTCGTCCACACCACTCAGCTCGCATCCAGAGTGCATGTAGACGACACAGACTGCTGGCAGATGGCCATCAAAAGGCGCTGCAGACTGCCTGATCTCCAAATTTCTGGATGACAAACACAGACCGGAGTGCTGTGTTCCTCCCTTTGCACAAGACCTGTACTGGACATCAAAGAACAACCAATGTATGGACCGGACTCACGCCATATGTGTCCATCGCTGCGGTCACTCACTCCCATTCAATCACTCCTTCACTCGTCCTATTTTCCCCAGGCTCACTGACCTCACGTGCGTGTGTGTGTGCATAAAAGTGCTTGACACGGCTGGACTGAAAGGCGCAGGACACACAGGAGTTAAAGTATCACAGGAGTGCGTAGGAGGCCTGAAAAAACAAAACAAAAACAAGATGCTGGTGTGTCGTGGTCACTGCTGTAATACGTTACTAAGCCTTTTGACCTTTGGAAATTACAGCTTGTTTGCTTGGATGTTTTTTTTTTTTTTTTTTTATGTGTGTGGGGGTCTGCTACAATGGGCCCAGGCACTTTATATAGGCCAGAATTAATCTTTTGCGTGGATACAATGAATTTTTTTTTTTCAAAAATAAAACAAAAACCACGCTCCTGCCACAAGCAACTGCTAACTTTGAAACAAAAAAATCCTGTAATTTCCAACAGTACATGAAGGCAGCAGCGTTCTGTGCAACATTCACATGGACTGATCAATTTTCTGCTCTGATGATATATTCAGTCATCTTCACACTTATATTTATAACCCCTTTTGACAGTTTTGTGTTATAAATCAATATATATGGCTTAGTAATGTAATACAATTGATACAGCAGCCACCATGGCACACAAGCTTTTTTTTTTTTTTTCTTTTTTTTTCAGGCCTCCTGCACTGATATTTTCAGCTCCTGTGCATCCTGCACCCTTCAGTCCAGCTCTGGGCACACGGCGCATGTGCTCAATTGTCAGTGGACAGTTTTACTGCCAGCTAAGCTTCGCTGCATGTGCGCGCATGTGTATGTGCATGCACAACCTTTGCTTAAAAAATTTTGCAGCAAGCACCCCCCCTCCCCCACAAAATAACTCCATATGGTGATTTCTGGTTGGATTGTCACATGGGATTTATGTTTGGGGGCGTCGTTTCCAGCATTCCACCCCAGGCTGTGTGGTCTTGGCTCCTGCCGCTGCTAAATACTCCTGGAGGTGAGATTCATGTTTCATATGTTGTCATGGCACCACAATTCCATGTCATATGTACGACAGAATTAAATGTGATCAAGCAATAATTAGTTTATTACAGTGGTGAAATCTGTTCAGCTCTGAGCCTCTGACGTGAGATATGACAGCGTGCACAGCTGCCCACCAGCCGCCGTGGTGTCACAGATCTGATGGGCACATTTCACATTATTTATGTCACCCATGGGGAGGAATATTATCTCCACTGTAAGGATTATTATGGATATAATAGCCTGTCCAGATCTGCAGTGCTGTGCGCCGTGCCACACATTGACCCGCAGTGGACACAGTGCTTTCGGTTTGTTTGCGTTCCTTTGTGCTCAGTGAGGGGCAGTGGAGGTGGACATTATTATACATAGCCGATGCAGATACTAGCAGGCTTTGCACCGTGTCAGGTTCATCTCCAGGTTCCATCGTATGCGCTCAGATCATTTCAGATGCTGTTTTGTTCCCATCAGAACATGTAAATTAGATGGTTCATGGACCTCCATCGGATGGGTGTCCCATCTCGACCGCACCCAGAGAATTTTGAACATGTGCTTCACACTCGGGGCCGCTGGCAGATTTTAACGTTTTCAGAACGTTTTGGAACTGAAATCCAACACCTTTTGGATGTGCACTGATTCATAAGTCTGACGCTACTCTGCGAGACTCCGGCTATGTGTGACGGGGGTATAAAACAATTTGAACTTGGGTATAAGACCTGTAGACTCTTGACAAGGTAGCTAGGGGGCGCACAGGCCTCCAGGTCAATCCACTGTATTAAATCTAGGACAGGTACCCTGTTAACTCCCCCTAAGGAAATTAATGATTGTTTTAGAGAACAGTATAGTGAACTGTATTCATCAAAGTAGAGCTCAGCTCAGTCAGATTTGGATCATGTTTTTGGCACTTTATCCAAACTAAGTCAGGCAGCGAAAGAGGAACTGGATTCAGACTTTACACTAGAGCAGGGGTTTTCAAAGTGTGGGAGATTGAGCCCCCCTCAGAGAACAAATGAATCGCTCCAGCCCCCATGACACATATACACACAGTTTCAACATCTTTGTGTGTTTCTTTTACACATTTTAAACACATTATAAAAGTATTTGTGTGTTTTTAAGGAACTGTCTATGCATTTACACGTTTTATAGCCTTTTTAAACATTTTAAGCGTGTTTTTAAAGAACTTTCTATTCTATTTTATCATCCATCCATTTTCTTCCGCTTTATCCAGAGTTGGGTCGTGGGGCAGCAGCTCAAGCAAAGCCGCCCAGACCTCCCGATCCACACACACCTCCCCCAGCTCCTCCGGGGGAACCCCAAGGCGTTCCCAAGCCAGCCGAAAGATGTAGTCCCTCCAGCGTGTCCTGGGTCTTCCCCGGGGCCTCCTCCCAATGGGATATGCCCGGAACACCTCTCCAGTGAGGCGTCCAGGAGGCATCCGAAAAAGATGCCCAAGCCACCTCAACTGACTCCTTTCGACATGGAGGAGCAGCGGCTCAACTTATTGCTCCCCAGCTCAGTCGCCATGTGTTGGAGTTCACTCCAGTGAACGAGAGGGTCCCTACGCCTTCTATTTTATCTTTTGTCATATTTTAAACATTTAATCACCTCTGTATGTTTTTACACGTCTTAACTAACACATTTTAACATAAATAATAAGGGATGGGTATTGATAAGATTTTATCAATATTGATTCCGCTTATCAATACCTCCTGTGAATTTTCTGTGTGCTAAAAGTAGGCTTTACAGGTTTTTTATGTCAAAAACATTTTATTGAGTCTTATAGTAAATACATATGAAATTGGTCACTGGATCCTTAAACTCTGGACATAAATAGAAATAAACAAAATCTGTAGTTTTTATCAAAAGCATTTCCTTTCAGACATTAATGGCATGAATGTCACTCCATACCTAGGAGCTGAGCTCAGCCAGCTGCACGTCAGCATCAAAGTAATTCATAAAGAATGCAGGATGTCTCATTTTGGGAGGAAAAAAACATTTTAGTCTGTTTGTTCTCTGTGTGACAGCGTTTGGAAAGAGGTGTCATTTGATTTAAAACAGCAATTCACTTTTAAGTTATTAATTCTGGCCAGAATCTAACTTGACTTGGCAGAGAGCGGCGCAGCGTTTGGAGCTGTGTGAACAGAACGGAGGATGATTCTCGTTTCTTGCTTGCAACAAGACAAGAGTTCCAGTTAGTGACTTTAATCCACAAAAAAGTTACTCACGATTTGAGAGGGGTTAAGAAGCGGATTTGTCACTTCTGAAAAGCAGTGACGCAATGAACCAAGGAAGCAGCAGAGCGGAGCACTGTTTCGTTGTTTCAAGCTTCAAAGCGGAGCCCTTACAGAAGCGGTTGATTACAGACCCGCTGCATGCAGGGTCTGTAATCAACGTAAAGAAATAATATTTTTTTCCAATAAAACACCCTCAAAAACACAAAGGGCTATTGATCCCGGTGGACTGAATCATTTATTAATGATTCTCGTAAAGAACCGGTTCATGATACACATCCCCTGAAGAACTCTGGCGCCTCCCAGGGGGGAAAACCACTGCACTAGAGGAAATAACCTCAGCTATTAATTCACGTCCTTCAGCCAAGGCCCCCGGTCCAGATGGATTTGGTTGCGAGTTCTATAAGAAATTTTCTGACATCCTTGCCCCACTTCTGTGTGACTGGAAATTCCAAAAATAATAGTATGCTACCTGAAACATTGTATGAGGCTAACATTTGTCTCGTTCTTAAGAAGGGGAGGGAAGGAACTGATCTGGCTAGCTATAGGCCTATTGCACTCCAGAATGTGGACCAGAAAATAAGTTTCTTTACCTTTGTCAAAACTACAAAAAAAAAAAAAACTACTGGAGGAGAGAATTGGGTGAATGGGGAAACTGCCCAAGTTCTGGGTCCTGTTACTTACATGGTGTCTAAGAATGAAACCTGTATCAAAAGACACGTAAACCAATTGTTGGAAAACACAAAAAAGGATGTAAACTCAGAGAGCACGGTCACAGATGTTGTGCATGATCATTACACTTCTGATTTTGATTGTGGACTGAAGGAATCTGGGAAAATGACAGTGTCTTAGGAAACTGAGATAGAAGAGGCAGTTACAGTTCTTCAGAAAGTGGTGGAAAGTTCCCACTACACAGACTGTGGAACGTCCCAAGAAGAACACATGCCCTCCACAAAGACTGAACTTATAAAAGGGATAAAAAGAATACTGCACCTATGTGTATAAAAGTGCAGTATTAATTTTACAGGGGAGGACTGTGGTGTCTGAAAAGTACCACTAGGGGGCAAGCGCTCCGCCTCCGAGTCCCCAGTCTCTGCTTCCTCTTCGGAAGACATGACGATGGGATTGAGGAGATCCTCGAAGTACTCCTTCCACCGCCCGACTACATCCCCACTCAGGGTCAACAGCTCCCCACCCACACCGTAAACAGTGCTGGTGGAGAGCTGCTTCCGCCTCCTGAGGCGTCGGACGGTTTGCCAGAATCTCTTCGAGGCCGACCGATAGTCCTCCTCCATAGCCTCCCCGAACTCCTCCCAGACCCAAGTTTTTGCCTCTGCGACTGCACGGGCTGCGGCACGCTTGGCCTGCCGGTACCTGTCAGCTGCCTCTGGGGTCCCACCTACCAACAAAGATAAGTAGGACTCCTTCTTCAGCTTGATGGCATCCCTTACTTCCAGTGTCCACCACCGGGTTCGGGGATTGCCGCCGCGACAGGCACCAGAGACCTTGCGACCACAGCTACGAGCAGCCGCATCGACAATGGAGGTGGTGAACATGGTCCACTCGGACTCCATGTCTCCAACCTCCCCCGGGATCTGGGAGAAGCTCTCCCGGAGGTGGGAGTTGAAGACCTCGCTGACAGAGGGTTCCGCCAGTCGTTCCCAGCAGACCCTCACGATACGTTTGGGCCTGCCAGGTCTTACCGGCTTCCTACCCTCCCAGCGGATCCAACTCACCACCAGGTGGTGATCAGTCGACAGCTCTGCCCCTCTCTTCACTCGAGTGTCCGAGACACGTGGCCGAAGGTCAGATGATACGACTACAAAGTCGATCATCGACCTCCGGCTCAGGGTGTCCTGGTGCCACGTGCACTTATGGACACCCTTGTGCTCGAACATGGTGTTCGTGATGGACAAACTGACTAGCACAGAAGTTCAACAACTGAACACCACTCGGGTTCAGATCGGGGAGGCCGTGCTTCCCGATCACCCCCCTCCAGGTCTCACTGTCGCGTTGAAATCTCCCAGGAGAACAATGGAGTCCCCAGTCGGAGCGCTATCTAGTACCCCTCCCAGGGACTCCAGGAAGGTCGGGTACTCTGCACTGCCGCTCGGCCCGTAGGCCGAGACAACGGTGAGAGACCTGTCCCCAACCCGAAGGCGTAGGGACGCGACCCTCTCGTTCACCGGAGTGAACTCCAACACTTGACGACTGAGCTGGGGAGCAATAAGCAATGCGACCCTAGCTCTCCGCTTCTCCCCGTGTGCGACGCCAGATAAATGAAGCGTCCAGCCCCTCTCCAGGAGTTGGGTACCAGAGCCCAAGCTGTGCGTGGAGGTGAGCCCGACTATCTCTAGTCGGTATCTCTCAACCTCCCGCACAAGCTGAGGCTCCTTCCCCCCTAGCGAGGTGACATTCCACGTCCCAACAACCAGGGGCTGTGAGCATGGACCGGGCCGCCGGGCCACCCGCCCTCGACCGCCACCCAATCCTCTCTGCACCCGACCCCCATGGCCCCCTCTGCAGGTGGTAAACCCACAGGAGGGCGGGCCCACGTCACTCTTTCGGGCTGAGCCCGGCCAGGCCCCATGGGCTAAGGCCCAACCACCAGGCGCTCGCGCGCGAGCCCCAACCCCAGGCCTGGCTCCAGGGTGGGACCCTGACTCCGCCATACCGGGCGACGTCACGGTCCTTGATCTTTTACTGGTCAGGGCAGTTCAGAATCGCCCTCAGAGTAATTGTGTTCAAATTTAAATGACTGGTTAATACCTTCTTTCAAATCAATGGACGCGCCGGATAAGAGAGGCAGGGGGAGGCGAGGTCACTGGAGACCCCTGAAATATCCCAAGAATTGGTGACCCCGACATGATTTGAAGAAGGTAATTACTGGATTAATATTGTAATGATTATTTCAGCGATGGTGATTGTGCCAATGTGAATGACATTGAATCCCTTGGGACATCAAAAGGACCCTATCTGTAAAAGGCAAGCACAAGCCTAATAAAATTAATAAAATTGTGCATTTTGGACATTCTAAAAATTGATGTCTGTAAGTGAGGCAAATGTCCCGTCGTTAAAATAGTGAGTGAGATTGTAAAAAAAAGATATAGGGTTAAGGTAACCCACAAAAAGAGATCTCAGGTTAAGGTAACCCACAAAAGATGTCATAAAAAAACAATAATAAGACTAAGAATAATAGACTAACATTGACTCTTTTAGAATCAGTGTTATCATTGATGACTCTGATAAATGTACCGCGGATGTGTGTTGTTGTCATATGTGTATGTGCATGTGTGTGAGACGGTGTCCAGGGTGAAAAGAAAAATTCTTTAAAGGGAAAATTCTGAGAATGTTGTGAAAGTGTTGTGACACGGACCCACAACAGGGGGCGTTAACGAACGGACAATGGATAAGCCAAAAAGTAACAATTTAATGTTGTGAATCGCACAACGAAGTACAGACAATAACAATATGGTGGAATGTCAATTATACACAAGATGACGTGTGGGCAGGCTCGAAGATAGAAGACGTCTGGCGAGAGAAGAGCCGGATCCCACACAGCTTCCACCACCAACGGATCTGAAGAACACCGGAGCCGCCAAGCCCTGCGCCCCAGGTGGCCACTGTCTTCAGCAGTCAGACCCGGTACTGCTGGCAGAGAACAGAAACAGTACTGATGAGTGTGAGTTTGCACACTCAGTAATCCCACAGTCTAAGTTCCTCCGGGAGGGAGAACCTCCACCTCCAGAAACAGAAACACCCGTGCAGCTCCTGTCAGTCGCTTCTCTGGAAGGAGTGAGAGGCGAAGACGTCGCAACCCACACTGTATGCCAATCCAGTAGAAGACTGTATCCACAGGGCGAACGGCTGCACACAGAACAATATTCAATAAATCACAGCAGAAAAGGTTACAGCAGAGAACAATTACCTGGATGGTAGCTGATTTCTTGGCGGGGAGGTGGAGTTGCAGTCCGGCCTTTATGATGGTGGTGATGTGTAGTGGATGAGTGACAGCTGGTACGGATGATGAGTGACAGCTGTCACTCCCGGTCGCTCCGATGCCCTCTCGTGTTTGAAGCCCGCACTTCAAGCAGGGCGCCATCTTGTGGTGGTGGGCCAGTAGTACCTCCTCTTCAGCGGCCCACACAACAGAGAAAACCCTATTAATGAAGTAAATTTATTCAGCTTGGTAAGATGATAACCCAAAAACAATAAATACCATTACCTTCTTACTTTCTATACTGAATGATCAAATAACTTGGATAAAGTGGTTAAAATATTAACTTTTGCGCACCAGATTAGTGGAAAAGATGGTTAGTTTCACGTATTCTATATATTTCAAGTAAAAGGCAAATCAAATTACATACCAGTAAAACAATTAATGATTGGATTTATTATTGTGAATATTTTCATGTGGTGTTGGATTATGTATTTGTACTCTGTAAATGTACTTGGGGATATTGAAATTTGTGTGGGCTGGATCTTTTCTGTCTGGAACAAAATTCAGATTGTTTTAATTGAACACTGCAGTATTTGGCTTATTTTTGCCTCAGTTATCATGAATGAGGTACTGTGGAACTGACCAATTAGATTAATAAGTTCCAGCGGGTATTTATAAACTCGTTTGGAAACAGGCTCATCTAGGCAATAAAGAATTTGTGTTATAAAACATTTCTATGAATCAGTTCCCCAGTATACATATTAAATACTGCTAAAAAAAATGTTTTTAATTGACTGATCAACTAATTATGTTTGACTGAAATAAAAGACAGAATTGCCTGTGTGGGTAGATAGGATAGAGTGGGTGGTTGTGGTAGATCCTCTATGGACTATTTAAAACTGATTGTGAGACTGTGAATTAACACCCAGTTCCCGTCCTCCAGGCCCTAAAAAGGTTGGTGGACAGGTCTCCTATCAGGGCACTGCGACCAATAGCCCCTTTGAGTTCTATGTGTATACATTTGTATATAATATGTCAAGTGTAATAGGACCCAGGTCATTTTTGATCTGTGGACATCTTTTTCTAATTTTTATTTGAGAGGAGTTTCCACAAAAGACTGTGACTCCGTGAAAAAAAAAAAACTTGAGGGGGTGAAAAATAAACTATTAAAATACTCAAGTCAGGCTGAAGGACAGGGAGTTGACTGAAAGGTACAAGAATGATTTTCAGAATGCACGTGCAGGTGAAAGCTGGATTAAGAAAGTTGGAAGTGCAAGTTTGAGTAGGTGGAGAGCGTGTGGTTACATGAAGGTGTGTGTGCAGGTGGAGGAAAGTAAAAAAAGGGTGGGCAATTATAACGTGTTTATAGAGCTCCTGGTGGAAGATTAATATTGTTGAAGGTGAATTGACAACAATGTAGAAACAACAAATGTAACAATAAGCCGATATCTTGATCATCCTGTGTTTTTCAATGGTACAAGGTAAACCTTCATGAGGTGTCCATCTTTCCTTTATATAATTAGTATTTTTCCAAAGTATGATTTTTTTTTTTTTTTTTTTTTTTTTTTTTGCATATCCGCATAATAGTTGTTAATTTCTTTTTATAGTACTTGTATATAATCTTTGCCTTCCAACATGTTCCAAATGTGTTTAAAATGAAGAATTCCAGTTACAACTTGAGAGGAATAATATTATTTGGTAATCCGAAGATGAAACTACAAAAAAATATATATAAATAACTAGTGAATCCAATGTCTGCATTTTGCTATTGCTGTATCCCTTGTGATGAGTGTAGTTTCCCGGGGTAAAAAGGGGGTGGCTGATGGATATAAATTGAAGGATCAAATTGTAGCGGGATTGAGTCAACCATCTGTTAGGGGTACAAGATAACCAAAACATGTAGATAGATTTAATTATATCCATTCACTGTTAAAACCGAACACTCCATTTTCAAATCAAATCAATTTTATTTATATAGCGCCAAATCACAACAACAGTTGCCCCAAGGCGCTTTATATTGCAAGGCAAAAGCCAAACAATAATTACAGAAAAACCCCAACGGTCAAAACGACCCCCTATGAGCAAGCATAGGGGGTGTATTATTTTAATACAATAAGTTAATGAAACTCAAACTTTGAAAAGATTATAGTCACTCATTTCCATTAATTAAACTAACTCAAAAATGACTTGTCATAACAGCACGGTTCCTTTAGGTGCATTTAAAGTTTTGGGGCATTTAAGTGTTGGTGATGTATTTCCAGTGCATTCCATTCACTCATTTTAATTGAGTTTATGTAATGGAGACCAGCAGGTGTCGAATGGACAGTCATAACAACACAATGTAGAGTCAACAAGTAAACTAAGGAATGCATCAAAAAATCTAATCCATAATGTAATTCAAATTTTTAGGCAGAAAGTTATTTGTTACTGCAACTCACTCGTTGAGTTCTACAGTGATTTCAATGTGCAAAGATTGAATAATCTGACCAGAGACACTGTGACTGGACCACATGAACAACTTAAAGTTATATTGATGGATTACCAAAACAGGGACATTGTTATAGCCGAAGGGGGATGTATGCCACATGTTTGGCCACAGAGTGCTGTGCATTTATCCCAAAAACAGTGTTGTATTTGACGGTTCTGTAACCAGAAGCTGGACGGGACTAACAGACACTCTCTGAGGAATTGGCTGAAAAATCTGCAATTAATAACATAATAGTTGACTGGTTCCTGACAATTCCAATTTCTCTGACTGTATCAGTAACTGTACTGGTCCGTTGTATAAGACACTTGTCTCTCAGATGCATCACTGCTGCCTTACACAACAAATTGTGGCCCCTCACCCATAATAAATGTCACAGCACTCTCCTAATGAAACCAGACCTTCAGTGAAGATCGATATGTTATTACTGCTATTACTATGTCCTATGTTTTATTTTTCTCTTTCTTCTTCTCACAATTTTTATTTATTTTTTACTTTTTAGTGAGTCACTGATACGCACTGTAGATGTTTTCCATAATGCACTGTGCAGTGAAGAATGCTTCCTGTTCTTAAATCTGGCAACAAAGAACTGCTTACATCCTTTTTTGTTACCGATATAGGTGCTGCAGTGAAGTAACTGCTTACACACCATCCGGGTGCAGGGCTGGGGGCTAAACTGAATGGGGGCCTTAGATCCTGTCAACATAATGGTAATGATATATATCTGATCCTGTCCTTGTTCACTTTTTATTATTATTATTAATATTTCTTATTCGTATTATTATTATAATACTACTGTCATATTTTGTTTAACCATTGATCGATCCAACAGATCAAATCTGAGATAAATTATTAAAGAGGTACTTCAATTCACTTTCAGTGATCCTACAAATTTGATGATCTGTGAAAATTCAAAACTGTTTGGATATCACACCTCAAATGGTTGTTTCCCCTCCCCTTGGTACCTGCCCAGTTGGTATCCTTTTTCAGGTGAGTATTGGAAGGCTGGATGGCCCATGACGGGTAAGATCCCATCTTAAATCCTGGGACAACTTAAGGCAGGCACAGTCACGATTACTCATCCTTGTCTCTGTGGGACTCTGACTCACTAAGTCTGGTTATAAGGGTACGGCACAGGGGTAGTGTGGTGGGGTCAAATTGATGGTTGCCTATATGCCTACATGTTTAGCAGTAGTGCTTTGATTGGAGTATTGGATCATTGTCGGGAATTGAATTATCATATTAAATTGACCTGAATTGGAAACCATGCCTTAAGGCAGGGGTGGGCAATCACGTGCCATGAAGGGCCGAAGCACTGCAGGTTTTCCTTGCTACCAATCATCTCAGCAGGTGATTTCATTAATGTTCAGGTGTTTCAGCAGGTGATTTCATTGACAACCAGGTGTTTATGTTCAAGGGAGAAGCTCATCAGCAACCCACCTGCTGAGGTGATTGGTTGCAAGGAAAACATGCAGTGTCTCGGCCCTCGTTGCCCACCCCTGCCTTAGGGTATTGACCTCTGGTATCAGAGATCAAAAGGGGGAAGTGAAGAAATATATCCTAAATGTGCTTAAAATATGCATTAACCTTTTGTGCTTTTCTCCCCATTCAGTATCATCATAATGTTATTTATCTTTTATTAGAAGTCATCATTTATATATTAATATTGCTGTTGAAGAATATATTACTCATATGCTCATAGTGATCAATATTTATCAATGCTTTTTAAACACGTAATCAATAGCTAAGGTTAATTACATGATATCTATATATTCAAATACTCTTGGGTTATATGTTCGAATGCTGTTGAATTGTGTATTGTGTCTACCAAATTAAAGGCATGTTATGTTTATGATTACATTTGCTTTTGCTCAAATACGTATTAGTTTAATTTCTTAGCAAGCTGTCATGAAGATATGTTACTTATATAATCATTTTCAGAAGTCTTGTAAATGTGATGTGTCACTGTTTTGGTGAGGCCCTGAAGATATGCTGACAGTTTTTCAGTTAGCAGTTGTTGCCCAAAAACCTTAACAGAAGACTTCACAGCGCATGTGGGCAGGACCATGGCATGAAATAGAGGAATCAAGACCACCCAGATGAAGGACAACGCCCAAGATTAGCAGAAAAACGTTGTAGTAGCATAGAGTATAAATACAAGGCCAGCCCACTGTTCAGGGTTCCTGCTTGCTGTCAGCTTGCTGGAACACTAGATTGCTGGTTGGAAGCTCGCAGCTCCTGGGACCCTCAGAACTTCTGGGTATGTTCTTGTTCATCTCACTCATTCTGTAAAACTTAAATTTTGTCAAAATTTGTGACATTTAAACCCTGTTCAATAAATCTCTGAGTGGTGGACTAGCCCTCAGAGTAATTGTGTCCAAATTTAAATGACTGGTTAATACCTTCTTTCAAATCAACGGACGCGCGGGATAAGAGAGGCAGGGTTAGGCGAGGTCACTGGAGACCCCTGAAATATCCCAAGAATATATAGCTTAGTAACGTAATACAGTGATACAGCAGCCACCACAGCACACCAGAGGTTTTTTTTTTTTAATTGGAGCAAGATGTAGCGCCCAGCGTTTCGACAGACAGCGTGGCTTCTGATGACGAGGAGATGATCCCTCTTTTGTTCTGCACAAGGAACCAGAGTAGGTGGGTCCACCGACATACGCACAATTTCTCCAGGACTCAGGTGGTATGAGCTCCGTCCTAGTGCCGAGTCCTAGAACTCTGAGATGCAAACACGCACTGCTCCAGCTATGGCTCCAAGGCGCATTTCGTTTAAACCATTGTGATCGTTAGCTTCAGTTTTGTTTAGTTCCTCTTTCGTCCCTTTTGCGCTCTTGCTTCGCAGGCTATTCGGTAATAAAGCTCTTTTGTCCACGTTTTCTCAAGGAATTGTCACTTTTTTTACTTTTTTCCCTTTGTCCAGGAATCGTCATGTGCCGTGTGACTGGGCCATAAGACAACGGCACAAAATGACACATCTTTGACAGACGATCAACCACAGTCATTATTACCATATGTCTTTTAAAGGGCAGAAGTCCAGTGAAGAAATCCATAGAGATATGAGTCCAAGGCTGCTTAGGAACAGAAATTGGCAAAAGAGCACCAACTGGAGGACTTGTGCATGGCACATACCTGACAGGCATTCACAAACTCAGTCATATCAGAAATCCTGTGAGGTCACCAAAATCATTGCTGAACCACAAACATTGTCTTCTTTATGCCCGGATGACAGGAAAAGCGATTTCTGTGGGCCCAATCAATGACCTTTCCCCTGAGGGGAACAGGAACAAAGAATTTCCCCGTGGGACATTCATTTGGAAGTGACTCGTTTTCTAGAGCGGCTTTGCTTTGCTTTAGCTTTGACTCAATCTCCCAAGTGATGCTAAGACAAAGCAGGAAGCAGGTACTATATTGCCAGAATCTATCGGGGCCTTGGGCCCATCATACTGTCGGGACAACGCATCAGGCTTACCATTCTTTGAACCTGGTCAGTAGGTGATGACAAAATTGAAGTGACTAAAAAGAAAAAAAAATCACCAGGCCTGACAAGCGTTAAAACGCACAGTGGGTGGTGGCAGAACTGTGGTTAGGTGTAGAGGCACATCATGCAGGTTAGCGCATCTAGCGACATGGCCGTTCTGCCAACTGTCAATCCCGACTGCGAGAGCAATCAACTTGTCCAGGTCATCAGGAAGCTCAGCAGCGATGAGTTGATCTTGAACATTGGAGGCCAGCCCCTGGAAGAAAACATCTAAAAGCGGCGGAATTCCACTCGCTCTTGGTGGCAAGGATGCAGAAATCTACAGCGTAGTCTGCCACCTGATGAGTGCCCTGGTTCAGCCTCAAGAGCGTGCGCACCACTTCGCACCCTGGGGATGTGTACTGAAACACCTGATGGAGTGCTGTGGTGAACGCCTGAAGGGAGCAGCAAGATGGCAACTGACGGCTCCATTCCACTGCGGCCCACGCAGCAGCCTGGGCGATCAAATGTGAGATCATGTATGCTATCTTCGTCTTATCTGATGGAAACATACGAGACATAAGTTCATAGTGGAGCTTACATTGAGTGATTAAAGGTGTCACATCACCTGAATCCCCAGAGAACTGCTCAGGGCAGGAAAGCTGGGTGCAGATGGCAGTCTCGGGTACGGAAGCCGGTAAGGCGGCCGCCCGTCTTGGCAGTGGGTGACTGGTGTTATCTTTAGCCGGGTCCGGGCTGGCCTGAGAGTCAAGCTTCGACAGGAGTTGCTCCAACTGAGTGCTCACTGACGACATATAAGCTTCTTGTCTCTGAGCCAGCTCGCTAAAACTAGTGCTGAGAGCGCAAGTTGGTTCTCTTGCTGAGCAAGCTGCCTGCTGTGATGACGCACTGCTTACTGGAAGGACGTCGAGAATGCTGTGTCCATCATTGGCCAGATTGATCTATCAGGTCTGATTGACGGATGAGGCAGGATGCAAATGCAGGACTCAGACACAAATCTCTGTATGTAAAAACAGTTTACTGTGATAGTAAACGGGGTCCGGTACACACGAAGGCAGTCCAAAATGAGCAACAGTACAAGGAGCATTAGGCTAAGGCGTGGTCGAGGAAACTTGTGATCAAAATACACGTGAGGCTGGCAGGTCGAGAATACAAAAACAGAGCTGGAGAGAAGGCACTAGGCACATCAATCTGGCGGAGGACTGAGGGATCTGGAGAGTTATTTATACACCCAGGTGATGAGGTGCAAACTGAGAGCAGGTGTGCATGGAATGCAGCAGAATGAGGAAGTGGCCAGAGAGAGGGAGGAAGATAATTTGAGAAATTTTTATTCTTTATATATTTTTTATTTATTTATTTATTTATTTTTTTGTATTGTATTTGAAATGGCATAAACAAATGAAATGTGTGAAATTCCAAGTGTTCCTAACCTTATGATGACTGCAAAATGAGTGTGGTGTTATTATTGTTTTGTTTAAGAATGTTTAATTTTCACTGTTGCTGCACTTTGTGTGAAATCATAGTCATATCATATGTCATATTAATCTGACAATATTAAGATATGATAATTTGGCCATATTGTACAGCCCTACTGTCATCTAGGTGAAAACTTTGAATATTAATTTACATCTACATTTTAAAAAAATGCTTAAAGTGGCAGGGGGTTAAGAGTGCTGTAATTAGGGGGGTCTGGTGGAGCAAAAAAAAAAAAGAAAAATGCTTAAAAAGGTGGGGGGTCTGAAAGGTTTTAGCCATGCTAATGCTCCTTTGAAGCATTTGCTCAAAAAAAAAAAGTCTGAAGGACCTAAATGACATGGTGAGATGCTGATACATATTAATACTGAGAAATTAATAGTAATGCCTTACATTACTGCATTACAGCAAAACGTAATGCATTACTATTATTGTGTTTTTTTTGGAACACTCCCAACACTGCTAGTTAGAGTCCAAGTCTCACAACCAGACAGTAAGACAGGAAGCACCAGGACCCTGAAAAACATGGACCGCCATTCTCCTGCAAAGATATCAATCACTAAACACCTCCGACGTTTGACCTCATGACTCCATAACATCTTCTCAGGCATTTCTGGATCTCAAAGGCCGAGGACCCAGAGACATTAATGCCCCTACTGATATCAGCGACAAGTTCAACTGTTTGCAGATTCAAAAGCATGGAACTTAGTCTGGATCCAGGACCATTAGTCCACGGGCCAAGATTAGTCCACGGACCAAGCAGGCTTTCGGTATCACTTCAGGGGACTAAATGGCACTTATGCTGCATTCACATGGGACGCCACGCGACACCACAAATTCGCATCCCTCACCTGCCGATGGACGCACCACCATCACCTGGTGTGTCGCTCTGCTTGAGTCATGTTCACACCGGATGCCACGCAATGCCACAAATTCAACATTTGCTGCAGGAGCTGCGTCTGGATGACGGCCGCTTTCAGCGGTACTTCTGCCTCTGCAGGACCCAGTTTGAGGACCTCCTGTCCCGCTCGCGTGCGCATATGTGAACAAAGGGAAAAAAACTGGCTGCTGCTGCAGTTCATCGCTCTCCTCTCCAACCCTGTCATAAATGTGTTATAAACCAGTCACCATTTGTTTTATTATACATCTGTGTAGTTAATAAAATTATCTTCACGGATGATTCGTTCGTGCACTCACATGTGAACAACAACAACAAAAAAAAAAACTGGCTGCTGCTGCAGTTCATCGCTCTCCTCTCCAACTCTGTCATAATTGTGTTAAATAAATAAAGGACAAAAGGGGCATAAGTCCTGCTCACAGGCTGATTGCCAGAGACAGGACATGTCCACATCAAGTATAAACTCCAGACATCTCCACGTCACCACATATCCAGTCCCTGATTGGTCTTCGCGGCACAACAAGATGAAAAAGTTCAGATTTTTCAACTTGGGGAAGAGGGCAACGCAACGCGATATCGCTCCACAAACGCACCAATTGCTCAAAATCGCTTTATTCGCGTTGCTTGATTCACGTCCATCGCATCGCATTGTGTGGCTTGAACTTTTGTGGTGCCATAACGCATCCTTCCATAGGGATTACATGGCAACCTCTCGCCACCATTGCTCACGTAGCGTCTGGTGTGAATGCGGCATAAGACTCCAGCTTCAGTGTACCGTGGCCTAGACAAAGTTGTATGATAGCCATGTCAGGGTGGCAGCTGTAACCAGGTAGAGGTCAATGAATTCCACAGTAGGCAACATTTAAAAGTGCCACAATCTTGTTGAAAACTATATCACATTATTTGTCTGATCACAATGATTTCCAAAAGGTATGTTTTGGACTATCTGTGACTGAATGTTCTGGAGTTATGGGGTAAAAACAGTGGTTACAAAGGTCAATTTCAGTTTGTACAGGGGTCAAAGGTTAAAGTTGAGCTGATTGGTTGAGTTAATCAGGTTTAAATATGGAATAGTTAACACCATGTGTCATGTTTCGTTATCACATTATGGGGTAACGTATGTCATGTCACAGAAACCAATGGACTGTGACCTTGTATGACCTTTACTTTGAAGGTCAAATATTCAACACAGTCTAAACTAACCATTTATTAATCGTATATTAGCTCAGTCAATAATTTGCATCACTTTTTACCAAAATTGGAGCAACTTTAACTTTTGACCTTTGACCTTTCTTGCTGTTTTTACCCCATAACTTCAGAATATTCAGTCACAGATAGTCCAAACTGTGCCATTTTGGAATCTTTATGATCAGAAAAATAATGCAATGTATTTTTCAGTATGATGGGGGCATTTTTAAATTTTGACCTCTACCTGGCTGCAGCTGCCACCCTGGATGGCCTCCATACATTTTGTGTGGGTCATGTTCCACTGAGGCTGGACGTAAATTGGAAGTGATTAGGTCAAAATTAACGTCACAAACACACGTCACATAAACATTGCTAAAGCTAGAGCACCACCTGTTGGTCATTGGTTGAACTTTTTTACTTTTGTGGTTTGATACAATCCAGTATTTTATATTTTCTGGGTGAATTGTTCAGGAGTGAAACAGAGATATTTTTTGTGAAAAAGTGTTTTGTGTTGCACACTGACAGAAGAAAAAAAAAAACAGATTTTAAAGATGTCCATTTGTCCCACATGATCAGAATGTGTCCAACTAAGGTTTTTTCTCTGGACATTGGACATTATTCTTTAAAGGTCATTAGAGGATCCAGAGGAGATGAACCTCAGGTGTTAGGTGAAAGATCAGCAGGTCATTATTTTACTAAATAAGAGACATAATCAGAGGAGACTAAAGTCTGTGTGTCTGACGCCACAGTTCACAACCGGAAAAGACAAAAACATCCAAACCCCAGGAATTTTTCTCAACGGTTTCCTTTGCTTCAAATTTCAGCTTCCAAAAACAAAAACGAGGAGAGAAAATGAGAAACAGACGAGAGAGAGAGAGAGAGAGAGAGAGAGAGAGAGAGAGAAGGAGGACTGCAGGAAACATTTTAGCTGTCTGGACAGGGAGCAGGAGCAGGAGCAAGAGGAGGAGCAGGAGGAGGAGGAGGAGGAGTTGGTCTGCAGCTCAGATCAGTTTTTCCCACAAAGGCCTGAAGCAGACGAGCTGCCAAACGTCCGTCTGTCCGGACTGACTGACTCTGGAATGGATGAGGAGACAAAGTTAAGCTCTGGGAGCAGGAGGAAGACTCAAAGACCGCTGGGGAAAAAGGAAGAAGTCAGGAATACTGGGATGTGAATTCCAAAGTATTTGTGGAGCGCAGAAAGCTGAGTGTAAATATTCTGGATTAATGCTTCCTCAGGAGGAAAGAGCGAAGTTTCATCTGATCCAGAGACCTCAGTCTGGATTCTGATCTGGATTCTGCAGTGAGTTTTGGTTGTGCAGGGTTTTTTTTTTCTGTGCTAACTGTGACCTTTGAGCAAACTTTTAGCAGCCAGCAGAGATCTGGGAAGTTTGTTTTTTTTCCCCCTGAAATTGTGTCTTTAACAGATTCCAAAGTGGATCCAAGCAACAGTCCGACTGTGGTTTCAACATGGAAATGATGGATAGGAGTCATGCTGGGATCACCGGCTTTCTGAAAAAGTGATCAGAGAAACAAGAAGATAAAGATGGGAGAGAGGGGGGGGGGATGAAGAAGTGGACGACTTGGGGCGATTTCAACAGCTGGACTCGTCTGTTCGGGTGGACGAGTCTCATGGACCCAAACGTGAGGATTAAAGAGAGAATAAAATGAGAAAACGGATTTTCTTTGGTTTTGTGGATGACGGTCCTTTGTGATTCCCTCCGGTCAGAGCAGGCATCCAAATCATCTGTTCGGGCACAGAGTGTCCACCATAGAACCAGAAACTGACCTTTTATATTGACAGAAAAAAAATGTGGGACAGTAGCTGAATATTTAATTTTAAAATTTGTCCATGAATCAGGTACAGTCAATTCATCAATAAATTACTGTTTGTATCAAATAATTACATGTGAGGGAACCAGTGTGAAGCTTTACACAGACATTTAAAAAAGTATTATGAAACAGACTGACATCATCAGGCTACAGGTTGACATCGGTGTGGGCACATGGTGACCTCTATACAGGGGTCAACTCCAGGTGACCTGCACAGGTCGAAACTGACCTTCCTGAAGCAGTTCCAGTGCAGTTCCTTGTCTTGCGTGTTGGTATGCACTTGAACCGGCCTCGGAGTGCCCTGATCGGGTTCATTCTTCCTCCTCCTCCCCCTCCTCCCTCCTTCTCCAGTCAATTCAGCACCATGAGGTTTTCTTACCATCTGAGCACCACCAGGACGCCACCGCTACACAGAAGCACAGGTAAACACACCGCGGTCTGTTTGTTCGTGGCTTTCATGGGTCAACACTTTTATCACTCAAACATCACCGTCTCACCGGAACCTTCGGGTCCAGTCACACCCAACAATCTACCGGCATTAATTACAGTTAAATTCAGAAATCTAAAAGTGTTTGGTTCCGACTCTGTAAAGACAGCCCCCACGGTTAGAAGGAAGGTGTTGCTAACTGTTGGGAGGTGAAGAGACGACCCCAGCGCAGAGACAGGCAGAGGACGAGGAATACAAAGTTCTTTTATTGTAATTCAGTAAGAGAATGAGGTCATAGAGAGACCAGTTAAAACAGCAAAGGTGTCTCGTAGGGAGACACCTTTGCTGACCTCTTGTTTCAGGCAGTAAACAAGGGGTCAGAGGTATCAGGTGATGGACTAATGGTTAAGCATTGTGCTTGAGACCAGAGGATCCTCGGTTCAAACCTCAGCCTGACCAGAAAATCGCTAAGGGCCCTTGGGCAAGGTTCTTAATCCCCTAGTTGCTCCCGGTGTGTAGTGAGCCCTTTGTATGGCAGCACCGTGACATCACACTGATGTCAGGGTGCATTCATCCTCATTGGTCTCTGCAGTACTGTTAAATCTACAGATTTAACAGTTTTTTAATGTGAGTCAGTTGTGATTCATTCACTGTAAATCCATTTACATATTATGTCTGTAAAGTTATCTACTGTGTTGCTGTATTTTTTACAGGAATTCCCTGGTAACCACAGCTGCCAGCATTTTCCTGTAAAAACAACAGTTTTTTTTTTTTTTTTTATAGTGTAGCCTTGCATTGGAATGGGCCTTATTGCAGGGGTGGGCAACGAGGGCCGAGACAAGTCAGGTTTTCCTTGCAATCAGTCACTTCAGCAGGTGGGTGCTGATGAGCTTCTCCTCTGAACATAAACACCTGATAGTCAATGAAATCACCTGCTGAGACGCCTGATCTTTAATGAAATCACCTGCTGAGGTGATTGGTAGAAAGGAAAACCTGCAGTGTTTTGGCCCTTCATGGCACATGATTGCCCACCCCTGCCTTATTGTCTCCCTCCCAACTCAGCCTTAGACTGTTTTTGTCACTCCTCTACCGGTCTCTCTGGGTTTTTTTTTGTTGTTTTTTTTTGGTTGTCCAGCCACCTGCCCTGTGTTCCCTTGGCAGTGAGCGGGTAGTATTATTGTACAAAACACAGTGAGAATGACTGGTCAGGTATAACGTCAACCATAAAAGGTCATTCCCAGTAATCCCAAAATGATTCTGATCCACTGTATCAAATGCAGCACTGAGATCGAACAGCACCAGAACCGTAGTGGTGTCCAAATCCATAGCAAGCAGAAGATCATTCACCACTTTAGTGAGAGATGTCTCTGTGGAATGATATATTCTAAAAGCAGACTGCAGCGGCTCAACAAGATTATTCTCAGTAAGATGGTCCACAAGCTGCTGTGAAACCACTTTTTCCAGAATTTTAGAGCAAAATGATAGATTTGATATCAGCCGATAGTTTTTCAATACACTAGGATTAGATTTCTTAAGTAATGGTTTAATCACTGCAGATTTGAAACATTTAAGACATTTTAGGACAGTTAACAGATTCATGGGTCTCATACTCAGTCTTGACAAACTCTCACATATCTCAACACACCTCAACATGATGCTATGGGTCACAACAGACTCTCAATTGACTCTGCATTTGGTTGCATCAATGATCACTAATATTAACATATTTTTCACTCACACAATTCAGTCGCAATGCAAGCTTGGTGTAAACGTAAATAACAGATAGCAGATCACAATGGAAACCAGCCAAGATTTGTGAGTGTTATTTGACAAAATGTCATGATCCTGTAGGTCTTATATAGGTCTCAGTCCAATGAAAACAGGTCATAACGAGGTGTGGAGTGGGATGAGAACCATTACTGGTAAGAAGGTGGACCAGATGATGGAAGGAGACCAACATGAGGCCAGTGAGTGAAACCTGTTCTTCAACAGGTTTGACAACACGGTCTCTTCCCCCCTTCCCCCAGCTCCTCTCAGTGCTCCCCCTCCCCTGTGCATTCACTTCACACCCCAATTAGTACCACCTCCAACCAACCTGCCCCACTTCCCTCCCTCCGCCACTCCCTCATCCTCCTCGATGCCCATCACCATCACCGCTGAGGATGTGAGAAGAGAATTTAGTCGCCTGTGTCCAGGAAAGGCTGCGGGTCCTGACGGCCTCAGCTCCAGAGTGCTGAAGGGATGTACTGTCCAGCTGTGTGGGATTTTCCAGCACATCTTCAACTTGAGCCTGAGCCAGATGGTTGTTCCTGTCCCTGTGCCCAAGAAGAACCCCAACACACGTAATGACTTCAGACCTGTGGTCGTAACATCACATGTTATGAAGTCACTTGAGAGGCTCATCCTGAGGCACCTGTGCAGAGTCACTGAATCATCACTGGACCCCTGCAGTTTGCGTACCAGCCCAACAGGGAAGTGAAGGATGCCATCATCTTTATGCTGCACAGAGTTTACTCTCACCCATCCCCGTGCCTGCTCGCAGACCACCAATAACCAGCAAAAATCTATTTAAGCATAAAAATTCAAAAAGAAAAAATAATATAGCACCTTCAACTGCACCACAGACTAAAACAGTTAAATGTGGTCTATTAAACATTAGGTCTCTCTCTTCTAAGTCCCTGTTAGTAAATGATATAATAATTGATCAACATATTGATTTAACATGCCTTACAGAATCCTGGTTACAGCAGGATGAATATGTTAGTTTAAATGAGTCAACACCCCCGAGTCACACTAACTGTCAGAATGCTCGTAGCACGGGCCGAGGCGGAGGATTAGCAGCAATCTTCCACTCCAGCTTATTAATTAATCAAAAAGCCAGACAGAGCTTTAATTCATTTGAAAGCTTGACTCTTAGTCTTGTCCATCCAAATTGGAAGTCCCAAAAAACAGTTTTATTTGTTGTTATCTATCGTCCACCTGGTCGTTACTGTGAGTTTCTCTGTGAATTTTCGGACCTTTTGTCTGACTTAGTGCTTAGCTCAGATAAGATAATTATAGTGGGCGATTTTAACATCCACACAGATGCTGAGAATGACAGCCTCAACACTGCATTTAATCTGTTATTAGACTCACTTGGCTTTGCTCAAAATGTAAATGAGTCCACCCACCACTTTAATCATACCTTAGATCTTGTTTTGACTTATGGTATGGAAATTGAAGACTTAACAGTATTCCCTGAAAACCCCCTTCTGTCTGATCATTTCTTAATAACATTTACATTTACTCTGATGGACTACCCAGCAGTGGGGAATAAGTTTCATTACAGTAGAAGTCTTTCAGAAAGCGCTGTAACTAGATTTAAGGATATGATTCCTTCTTTATGTTCTCTAATGCCATATACCAACACAGTGCAGAGTAGCTACCTAAACTCTGTGAGTGAGATAGATTATCTCGTCAATAGTTTTATATCCTCATTGAGGACAACTTTGGATGCTGTAGCTCCTCTGAAAAAGAGATCCTTAAATCAGAAGTGCCTGACTGTTGTGTGGGCTGCTGAAGAGGAGGTACTGTTGGCCCACCACCACCAGATGGCGCCCTGCTTGGAGTGCGGGCTTCAAGCACGAGAGGGCGCCGGAGCCACTGGGAGTGACAGCTATCACTCTTCATCAGCACCAGCTGTCACTCAGTCAACTCATCACCATCTCCATAAAGGCCGGACTGCGACTCCACCTCCTCGCCGAGAAATCAGCTACCAATCAGGTAACTTCTCTGCTGACTTACAAAGTAATAATCTGAACTTCTTTGCAGCCGTTTTCCTGTGGTGTGTCCTTATCTGTGGGATTGGCATTTGGTGTGATCAGCGACGGCTTCGCCTCACACCCCAAATCAGATAAGTGGTTAAACGAGCTGCACGAGTGTGTGATTGGAGGTGGAGGTGCTCCCTCCTAACTAAACACTGACTGTGGGATTACTGAGTGTGCGAACTCACACTCATCAGTACTGTCTCTGTTCTCTGCCAGCAGTACCGGGTCTGACTGCTGAAGACAGTGGCCACCTGGGGCGCAGGGCTTGGCGGCTCCAGTGTTCTTCAGATCCGTTGGTGGTGGAAGCTGTGTTGGATCCGGCTCTTCTCTCGCCAGACGTCTTCTATCGTCGAGCCTGCCCACACGTCACCTTGTGTATAATTGACATTCCACCGTATTGTTATTGTCTGTACTTCGTTGTGTGATTCACAACATTAAATTGTTACTTTTTGGCTTATCCATTGTCCGTTCATTCCGTGTCACGACACTTTCACAACACTGACTCCGTGGTATAACTCACAAACTCGTAGCTTAAAGCAGATAACCCGTAAGTTGTAGAGGAAATGGCATCTCACTAATTTAGAAGATCTTCACTTAGCCTGGAAAATGAGTCTGTTGCTCTATAAAAAAAGCCCTCCGTAAAGCTAGGACATCTTACTACTCATCACTAATTGAAGAAAATAAGAACAACCCCAGGTTTCTTTTCAGCACTGTAGCCAGGCTGACAAAGAGTCAGAGCTCTATTGAGCCGAGTATTCCTTTAACTTTAACTAGTAATGACTTCATGACTTTCTTTGGTAATAAAATTTTAACTATTAGAGAAAAATTACTCATAACCATCCCAAAGACATATCGTTCTCTTTGGCTGCTTTCAGTGATGCCGGTATTTGGTTAGACTCTTTCTCTCCGAATTGTTCTGTCTGAGTTATTTTCATTAGTTACTTCCTCCAAACCATCAACATGTCTATTAGACCCCATTCCTACCAGGCTGCTCAAGGAAGCCCTACCATTAATTAATGCTTCAATCTTAAATATGATCAATCTATCTTTATTAGGTGGCTATGTACCACAGGCTTTTAAGGTGGCAGTAATTAAACCATTACTTAAAAAGCCATCACTTGACCCAGCTATCTTAGCTAATTATAGGCCAATCTCCAACCTTCCTTTTCTCTCAAAAATTCTTGAAAGGGTAGTTGTAAAACAGCTAACTGATCTTCTGCAGAGGAATGGTCTATTTGAAGAGTTTCAGTCAGGGTTTAGAATTCATCATAGTACAGAAACAGCATTAGTGAAGGTTACAAATGATCTTCTTATGGCCTCAGACAGTGGACTCATCTCTGTGCTTGTTCTGTTAGACCTCAGTGCTGCTTTTGATACTGTTGACCATAAAATTTTATTACAGAGATTAGAGCATGCCATAGGTATTAAAGGCACTGCGCTGCGGTAGTTTGAATCATATTTATCTAATAGATTACAATTTGTTCATGTAAATGGGGAATCTTCTTCACAGACTAAGGTTAATTATGGAGTTCCACAAGGTTCTGTGCTAGGACCAATTTTATTCACTTTATACATGCTTCCCTTAGGCAGTATTATTAGACAGCATTGCTCAAATTTTCATTGTTACGCAGATGATACCCAGCTTTATCTATCCATGAAGCCAGAGGACACACACCAATTAGCTAAACTGCAGGATTGTCTTACAGACATAAAGACATGGATGACCTCTAATTTCCTGCTTTTAAACTCAGATAAAACTGAAGTTATTGTACTTGGCCCCACAAATCTTAGAAACATGGTGTCTAACCAGATCCTTACTCTGGATGGCATTACCCTGACCTCTAGTAATACTGTGAGAAATTTTGGAGTCATTTTTGATCAGGATATGTCATTCAATGCGCATATTAAACAAATATGTAGGACTGCTTTTTTGCATTTGCGCAATATCTCTAAAATTAGAAAGGTCTTGTCTCAGAGTGATGCTGAAAAACTAATTCATGCATTTATTTCCTCTAGGCTGGACTATTGTAATTCATTATTATCAGGTTGTCCTAAAAGTTCCCTGAAAAGCCTTCAGTTAATTCAAAATGCTGCAGCTAGAGTACTGACGGGGACTAGAAGGAAATTCTTCTTCTTACTTATAAGGTTTTGAATAATCAGGTCCCATCTTATCTTAGGGACCTCATAGTACCATATCACCCCAATAGAGCGCTTTGCTCTCAGACTGCAGGCTTACTTGTAGTTCCTAGGGTTTGTAAGAGTAGAATGGGAGGCAGAGCCTTCAGCTTTCAGGCTCCTCTCCTCTGGAACCAGCTCCAAATTCAGATCAGGGGGACAGACACCCTCTCTACTTTTAAGATTAAGCTTAAAACTTTCCTTTTTGCTAAAGCTTATAGTTAGGGCTGGATCAGGTGACCCTGAACCATCCCTTAGTTATGCTGCTATAGACTTAGACTGCTGGGGGGTTCCCATGATGCACTGAGTGTTTCTTTCTCTTTTTGCTCTGTATGTACCACTCTGCATTTAATCATTAGTGATTGATCTCTGCTCCCCTCCACAGCATGTCTTTTTCCTGGTTCTCTCCCCTCAGCCCCAGCCAGTCCCAGCAGAAGACTGCCCCTCCCTGAGCCTGGTTCTGCTGGAGGTTTCTTCCTGTTAAAAGGGAGTTTTTCCTTCCCATTGTCGCCAAGTGCTTGCTCACAGGGGGTTGTTTTGACCGTTGGGGTTTTTCCGTAATTATTGTATAGCTTTGCCTTACAATATAAAGCGCCTTGGGGCAACTGTTTGTTGTGATTTGGCGCTATATAAATAAAATTGATTTGATTCGATTTTGATTTGGAGGAGGCAGGCAGCACTGTTAGAGTCACATTCTCAGCTTCTCCAGTGCATTTAAGACCATCCAGCCTATCCTACTCAGCCATAAGCTACATGACGTGAAGGTGGCCTGGACTACTGACACATGCCTCTCATCACCTCTCAACGCGTGCTGAGAGGTGATGTTCTTCATGGCACTTTATGTGTTCTCCAGCTGTGAGTACAGATGACACGGAGGTCAGCTGCGACCTGATGATCGCCTTGGTGAACACATGTATGATCATCTGACGGCTTCGGTGCACCCACGTACGCTGGCATCATCTGATTGCCTCGGTGGGTGTGCATGGGCCGTGATAATCAGTGATCGCATGTCATATGACATGGCTGTCCGGTCGGATGGTGCTGTGAAATGCAGCTGGAGCAGCTGGATTTTTATTTTTATCTCTGTTGTGGTGGTGTGGGCACGCTGTTGGCTGGTGATTCCACCCCCAGCAGGACATGCTGGATATGCCATGATGGGTGTTCCACAGGTGTCATCTGTTTGTTTCATCATGGACATGACTGTCTTCCAGATGTGTGCACTGCACTGGACAGCAATGGCACTGCACTCTTGCCACTGTTCAAGCCTTCGCCACCTCAGCTGCACCCTGACAATGTTGTATCATGGTGCGTGTGTGTATTGCACACTGTTCTGTTGCCAGGTCAAAAGTGGTGGCCTGTGCTCTACTTTTGTCCTGGCCATGCCCCATGAGGAGTGTTGGATGCTCATGGGTGGCACCTGGACTCCAGCAGAGAGTGGACCGAATGGGTACTGCCATTCGCTGTAATTCGGCCGCTGGTGTGAAGGCTGGCTCGATCGCACCATTCGGCCAGGGTTCAACGTACCAGGTGATTTCATGCAGCCCCTCGGCTGTGGCACGATTTGTGTGACCT
The DNA here is from genome assembly GCF_902500255.1 of Thalassophryne amazonica. Classification (NCBI taxonomy): domain Eukaryota; kingdom Metazoa; phylum Chordata; class Actinopteri; order Batrachoidiformes; family Batrachoididae; genus Thalassophryne; species Thalassophryne amazonica. Next base: position 17,952,602 of record NC_047108.1, read on the forward strand.
GTGTTCGACATGCCGTGTGAATGTTGCGAGCACGATCAGATGGCAGTGAGACCTCATCTTGCCGGCCGTTTGAATGGGTTTCCGGTGGAGTGTAGAGTGCACAGTGCATGTGCTGTGGCTGAAAGATTGTGGCAACTGCTGTACAAGGCATTCGAGGTGGCTCTGAATTTTCACAAGTGGCATTCAAATCCTCCTTGGTGCACCATTTGGAGGTGTCAGAGAGGAGGATGTTGATGAAACTGCTCAGCATTCTGGACAACACCTCCTAACCCCTACATGCCACACTGATGTCCTGTCAGAGTACCTTCAGCCATAGACTGAGACCACCGAGGTGCTACACAGAATGCCACAGGAGATCCTTCCTACCTGTGGCAATCAGACTGTATAATTCCTCCCCCCTCTGCAGGATGAATACATAAGGAATAGAGTTATTCAGTTACTCAGAGTTATGTGCAATATTGTTGAACATCTTGTCCAAACGTCTTCCAATCATTTTGTATAAATTTGTTGTACTTATTATTAAAAAACATTGTTCACTGTTTTGGTACTCTGGCAAAATAATTTCCTTTGGGATAAATAAAGTTGATCTGGTCTTATAACCAGAGCAGTAAACACTGAGAAACTAACCACAACCAGGGTGGTCTAAATGTTAGACCAATGGACTTGTTTGATTCAAGTTTGAGGACTAAGCCTTGATCTCAGACTGTCTCCATAAATATTGCTTCATAAAGCCTGTCCGAGGAGACAAGCATCAGGATTGTGACATATTGTCTTTCTTGCTGTTAGTTGTATTTTTGACGTAGAGTAGAGAAGGCCGGTCTTTGGGGTATAGAGTTGGGCTCCCAAGATACAGACTTGGGTTCAGTTCCTGGTCACACTACCTGTCTGTGACCTTGAACAACACACTTCATCTGCTGCACTGGGGAAGTAACCTGTGATGGACTGGCATCCCATTCAGGGGGAGTCGTAGACTCTAATCCGCTCTACATCATGGAATTATCATGGAATTCTTCCTGATGCAACTCCAGATATACATCGAACCCTAACAAACAGAAGAAGACAAAAAAAAAAAAATGGATTTGTAACTGTGTAAATATATCATGTCAAAGGTCAGACGTTTTTTAACTGTAGTTTGCCCTGCTGGAACCTGTTCAGTCCACAGACAGTGAGGTCTGTCATGAAGGAGATTTGCTTCTGATCCAGGACCTGTTTCATGTTTCAAGTTGGGTCACTGGATATGGCTGGACAGGTGAAGTCTACTTCCTGTAAATCTGCCTATAAACATTTATTTTGTGACTGAAGCTGAATAGCGCTGGCATTCCATTGAGCAAGGCACGGCGTGTGTGCCGGGCATGTTCAGTGTCACTGCTCCCCCTGCTGCCCTCTCGCCCCGTCCTCCCAGCATGCCGTGTGTGCTGGCCGTGTCAATACGAACAGATAACAAATGAAGTGCTGCTGGTAAATTTAGCTGAGTGATTCAGCTGCTGCACAACGGTTCGATTCCACAGACATTCAGGTTTCACACAGCAAGAACTGAGACCACTCGTTCAGTTATTCCACAGCGCACAGGAAAATATTTCAGGAAGGACAAATCAACAGATGGCACTCAGAACACAGACTTTAATCCCCATCAGGTCTTTGAGACCTCATAAAGCGAGATTATTAAAGGGGGAAAACAGAACCATTTTTATACAGCTTTAAACTCACACTGTATGTGTGTGTTTGTGTGTGTTTGTATGTATGTGTGTGTGTTTGTATGTTTGTGTTTGTATGTATGTGTGTGTGTGTTTGTATGTTTGTGTTTGTATGTGTGTGTATGTGTTTGTATGTTTGTGTTTGTATGTATGTGTGTGTGTTTGTATGTTTGTGTTTGTATGTATGTGTGTTTGTATGTTTGTGTTTGTATGTGTGTGTGTTTGTATGTATGTGTCCGTGTGTTTGTATGTTTGTGTTTGTATGTATGTGTGTTTGTATGTTTGTGTTTGTATGTGTGTGTGTGTTTGTATGTTTGTGTTTGTATGTGTGCGTGTGTTTGTATGTTTGTGTTTGTATGTATGTACAACCACAATACCAATTCCCAGAACCAGTTGTGTAAAATGTAAATAAAAACAGAATACAATGATTTGCAAATCCTCTTCAACCTATATTCAATTGAATACACCACAAAGACAAGATATTTAATGTTCAAACTGATAAACTTTGTTGCTTTTGTGCAAATATTTGTTCATTTTGAAATGGATGCCTGCAACACGTTTCAAAAAAGCTGGGACAGTGGTATGTTTACCACTGTGTTACATCACCTTTCCTTCTAACAACACTCAATAAGCGTTTGGGAAATGAGGGCACTAGTTGTTGAAGCTTTGTAGGTGGAATTCTTTCCCATTCTTGCTTGATGTACAACTTCAGTTGTTCAACAGTCTGGGGTCTCTGGTGTTGTATTTTGTGCTTCATAATGCGCCACACATTTTAAATGGGCGACAGGTCTGGACTGCAGGCAGGCCAGTCTAGTACCAGTGCTCTTTTACTACGAAGCCACACTGTTGTAACACGTGCAGAATCTGTCTTGGCACTGTCTTGCTGAAATAAGCAGAGACGTCCCTGAAAAAGACATTGCTTGGATGGCAGCATGTGTTACTCCAAAACCTGGATGTACCTTTCAGCATTGATGGTGCCATCACAGATGTGTAAGTTGCCCATGTCATGGACACTAACACACCCCATACCATCACAGATGCTGGCTTTAGAACTTTGTGCTGGTAACAATCTGGATGGTCTTTTTTCTCTTTTGTCCGGAGGACACAACGTCCATGATTTCCAAAAACAATTTGAAATGTGGACTCATCAGACCACAGCCCACTTTTCCACTTTGCGTCTGTCCATTTCAAATGAGCTTGGGCCCAGAGAAGGCACTGGCATTTCTGGACGTTGTTGATGTATGGCTTTCACTTTGCATGGTAGAGTTTTAACTTGCACTTGTAGATGTAGCGATGAACTGTGTTAACTGACAGTGGTTTTCTGAAGTGTTCCTGAACCCACACGGTAAGATCCTTTACACAATGATGTCGGTTTTTAATACAATGCCACCTGAGTGATCAAAGGTCACGGGCATTCAATGTTGGTTTTCGGCCTTGCCGCTTATGTGTACAAAGTTCTCCAGATTCTCTGAATCTTCTGATTATATCATGAACTGTAGATGATTCTTCTTTGTCTTTCGGCTGTTCCCGTTAGGGGTCGCCACAGCAGATCAATCGTTTCCATCTCAGCCTGTCCTCTGTATCTTCCTCTGTCACACCAACCACCTGCATGTCCTCTCTCAGCACATCCATGAACCTCTTCTTTGGTCTCCCTCTTCTCCTCCTGCCTGGTGGCTCCATCCTCAGCATCCTTCTCCCTATATACCCTGGGTTCCTCCTCTGCACATGACCAAACCATCTCAATCTCACCTCTCTGACTTTGTCTCCAAACTGTCCCACCTGAGCTGTCCCTCTGATATGTTCATTCCTAATCTTGTCCATTCTTGTCACTCCCAAAGAGAATCTCAACATCTTCAGCTCTGCCACCTCCAGCTCTGCCTCCTGTCTTTTTGTTAATGCCACTATCTCTAAACCATACAACATAGCTGGTCTCACTACTGTTTTGTAAACTTTCCCCTTCACTCTTGCTGATATTCTTCGGTCACAAATCACTCCTGCCACCTTTCTCCACCCACTCCACCCTGCCTGCACTCTCTTCTTCACCTCTCTACCACACTCTCCATTACTTTGAACAGTTGACCCCAAATATTTAAACTCATCTACTTTCACCACTTCTACTCCTTGTAACTGCACTATTCCACTGGGCTCCCTCTCATTCACACACATGTACTCAGTCTTGCTTCTACTGACTTTCATTCCCCTTCTCTCCAAAGCATATCTCCACTTCTCCAGACTAGACTCAACTTGCTCTCTACTCTCACTACAGATCACAATGTCATCTGCAAACATTATAGTCCATGGGGACTCCTGTCTGATCTCATCTGTCAACCTGTCCATCACCACTGCAAACAAGGAAGGACTCAGAGCTGATCCTTGGTGTAATCCCACCTCCACCTTGAATGAGTCTGTCATTCCGACTGCGTATCTCACCGCTGTCACACTATTCTTGTACATGTCCTGCACTACCCTAACATACTTCTCTGCCACTCCAGATTTCCTCATACAATGCCACAACTCTTCTCTTGGCACCCTATCATAAGCTTTTTCTAAGTCCACAAACACACAATGTAACTCTTTCTGTCCTTCTCTGTACTTTTCCAACAGTATTCTCAGTGCTCTTTCTCGGCATGAAACCATATTGCTGCTCACAGATCTTCACCTGTTTTCTAAGCCTAACTTCTACTACTCTTTCCCATAACTTCATGCTGTGGCTGATCAGCTTTATGCCTCTGTAGTTACTGCAGCTCTGCACATCAGCACACTTCGTCTCCACTCCTCAGGCATCCTCAATCTGGTTAGAAACTCTACTGCCATCTCTCCTAGACATTTCCATGCCTCCATTGGAATGTCATCTGGACCAACTGCCTTTCCACTCTTCATCCTCTTCATAGCAGCCCTCACTTCTTCCTTGCTAATCTCTTTTACTTCCTGATTTACTCTCACTACATCATCCAGCCTTTTCTCTCGCTCATTTTCTTTATTCATCAACTCTTCAAAATATTCCCTCCACCTTCTCAGCACACACTCCTCACTTGTCAGCACATTACGATGTGCATCTTTACCACCCTAACCTGCTGCACATCCTTTCCAGCTCTGTCCCTTTGTCTGTCCAATCGGTACAAGTCCTTTTCTCCTTCCTTACTATTCAACTTCTTGTACAGCTCGCAATATGCCTTTTCCTTTGCTTTTGCCACTTCTCTTCTCGCCTTACGCCGCATCTCCTTGTACTTCTGTCTACTTTCTTCATCTCTCCAACTATCCCAAAACTTTTTCACCAACCTCTTTCTCCTTATGCTTTCCTGGACCTCTTCATTCCACCACCAAGTCTCCTTGTCTTCCTTCCACTGTCCAGATGTCATACCCAGTACTGCCCTAGCTGTCTCCCTCACCACATCTGAACTGTAGATGATGGAATCCCTAAATTCCTTTCAATTGAAAGTTGAGAAACATTGTTCTTAAACTGTTGTACTATTTTTTCACACAGTTGTTCACAAAGTGGTGATCCTCACCCCATCTTTGCTTGTGAATGGCTGAGACTTTTGGGGATGCTCCTTTTATACCCAATCATGACACTCACAATTAGGCTCCTCGGTTCCCAAACGCTTACTGAGTGTTGTTAGAAGGAAAAGTGATGTAAATATGCAAATATGCAAATATTTGTACAAAAACAATAATGTTTATCAGTTTGAACATTAAATATCTTGTCTTTATGGTGTATTCAATTGAATATAGGTTGAAGAGGATTTGCAAATAATTGTATTCTGTTTTTATTTATATTTTACACAATGTCAAGTCAAAGTCAAAGTGTACTTTATTGTAAAAAATCTATGTAACAGGGTTAGCACAGAAGATTGAAATTGTGTTTGACCAGTCTCCAATGTGCAGTTAAACTAAACATATAGACATTGACAATAATCACACACACACACACACACACACACACACACACACACACACACACACACACACACACACACACACACACACACACACACACACACACACACACACACACACACACACACACACACAATGTGCAGTAAAAACTAATATACTGATACATGAATTTACATTTCTCTCTCTGACACATTTCACTCACAACCACACACACACGTGCAGTAAAAAAGACTAACATACTGATATAGACATGTACAATAAACACACACACACACACACACACACACACACACACACACACACACACACACACACACACACACACACACACACACACACACACACACACACACACACACACACACACACACACACAAAATCACACAGCAGCAGAAGTACAATCAGTGGATATACAGGTTATGTGCAGTAGTGTAGATGCAGTGTGTAAGGTGCGAAGAGTAAAGTGCCAGTGACATGGTGAAATGAAGTGTTCATGCAATGTTCTTCAGTGTCTTTGAAATGTTCATGTAGTTTTCTTCAGTGTGTTAATGAGTCTGATGGCTTGTGGAAAGAAGCTGTTTCCCAGTCTGCATGTGCGCCACTGCATGCTGCGGTAGCGCTTCCCTGATGGTAGTAAGGAGAACAGTTTGTGTGCTGGGTGAGCGGGGTCTTTGATGATGTTCGTTGCTCTCTTGGAACAGTATTAAGTGTACAGGTCCTGAATGGCTGGTAGAGGTGATCTGATGATCTTTTCTGCAGTCCTCACCACCCTCTGTATTGCCTTCTTGTCTGCAGCTAAACAGCTGCCGTGCCAGACAGAGAGACTGCTGGTCAGGATGCTCTCAATGGCACCCCTGTAGAAGGTGGTGAGTGCAGATGTGGGGAGGTCAGCTCTTCTCATCCTCCGCAGGAAGTGGAGTCATGTCTGTGCTTTTTTGACCAGGGAGGTGGTGTTTGTGGTTCATGTGAGGTCATCTGTGATGTGCACTCCAAGGAACTTTGTGCTTTTCACAGACTCCACAGCACTGCCATTGATAATGAGTGGGACGTGTGTTGGTTGTCCCAACTTCATTGGAATAGGGTTGTGTGTGTGTGTGTGTGTGTGTGTGTGTGTGTGTGTGTGTGTGTGTGTGTGTGTGTGTGTGTGTGTGTGTGTGTGTGTGTGTGTGTGTGTGTGTGTGTGTGTGTGTGTGTGTGGTCATCATGTTTAGAGGTCGTGGTGGTTTTATTTTTCTCACAGAGCTCCACAGATTAAGCATCATATGATGGAGGATGTGGCCCTGGTGCATGTTGGGAAGTGACACGTGCGTGGTGATCTATGAACACTGCAAACACACTCGAACCTTGTGGTGGGACTCAAACACACCACACTCCAGTCAAAACGGGATGTAAATAAAGTTGTGTTAAAAATGTCATGCAATTATTTATGCTTCATGTTTGTTGAAGTAAGATGGAGTTGAGCAGGAACTCGAAGTTCATAGCAACTCAACTTGTTAGTCTTCAAACTGTTTCACTCCTCAACCAAGTGACTCCTTCAGTTTGACTCCTTTAGTGAGACTCCTTCAAAGGACATGTCTCATGGTTGTTAACATCCCAGTCAGCAACACAATATCAGAGTGTTCATGATTCAAGTCTCTCTGCATACGTGCACTCATAATTACTGTCTCTGATGGATTTTATTGCTCTCCCTGAGGCAGTTAACGGGTGCATTTCCAGAAAGCGTCTCACTCTGCAATTGTATTGTGACGTACTTATTAGCAAAACTGAAACATCTGATGGCTGACAGATAGAGCGAAACGAATGCGGTTCTGTCCAATAACAAAGCATTGAAGCTTTTCTTTGAAAGCGTTGGCTCTGATTTACAGAGGAGATGACACACTTCACCCCGAAACTCTTAACTTTTTCAGAGTCTGTTGGATTTTGGAACCTAATTGTGGTGATGCTGCTGTTTGTATCACAAGATGCTGGTTTACTGCTGCTGTGATCATGATTGTTTTGTCAATTATGTCAGTAGCATGGCCCAAGCAGAGGGTCACCCCGGTCTGTAAATCTAGGTAATAACTCAGTAACGGCACCCACCTCCATAGCAGGATGTAGTAGCTGGGTTAAGGCATGCTGTGATATGCTCAACCTAATGTTTTCTATTTTCTTCTCAAAGTAATCCAAGAAATCTTGTGCTGTAAAAGGAGAGTGACTTACAGGTGCTTGTCCATGAATAAGTGTTTTCACCATGTCAAACAAGAACTTTGAGTTATGCTTGTTTTTGTTGATCAAATCAGAGTAATAGGACCGCTTTGTAGCCAGTAGTGCATGCTTATAGTCTAAGATAGCATCACTCCACGCAAGGTGGAATACTTCTAATTTTGAACTACGCCATTTCAGTTCTAGACCTCTAGCTTTATGCTTAAGGTCACACAAGTACTCATTGAACCAAGGTGACTGTGTTTTGGGGGGCATGGTTTTAATAAAGGTGGTGCAGTCATGTCGAGTGTAGTTTTGAGCACTGAGTTTAAACTATCCACAAGACTCTCTACTGATGGGGCATTTTCCAAACAGGAAGCTAAGATATCAGGCAGTCTAGCTTCGAGTTCAGTTGTAGTTGAGGAGTTGATGCATCACCGTAGTGATAAATAAGGTTGTTGTTCCACTAAACACGGCACTAAACTGTAAACCTAATAAGTGAGTGATCAGAGACCACCGATGCAAGAGGCATGATGTCAATATTTATGACAGCAATACCATGTGCGAGAACCAAATCCAGGGTATTTCCACTAATGTGCGTCGAGTCCTGAATGCATTGCTGAAATCCTAATGTATCCACAATTTCCATAAATGATTTGCAGAGAGGATCAGAAGGCCTATTTATATGAACATTAAAGTCACCAACAATCAGAATGTTATCTGCACTAGTTGACAAGTTAGAGATGAACTCACCAAATTCATCTAATAATTCTGAGTATGGGCCAGGAGGCCTATATACAGTGACAAAATAACACGGCTGATTTTTATTCTTCTGACCTTGGTAATACGTAGCATCGTGGGCAGAGCGGAGAATCAGATGTTCAAACGAGTTATATTTGTGACTCCCAACAGCTAATAAGCTAATAGATTTATAAATAAGAGCAACACCCCGCCTTGCTTCGCCATCACGAGGGACGTGACTAAATGTATGTGCTGGTGGGCAGGCCTCATCTAAGGGAAGGACAGCTGTAGGTTTAAGTCAGGTTTCACACAATCCAATCATATCTAAGTGATGATCCATAATTAGATCATTAATCAACAATGATTTTGAGGACAGTGATCTTGTGTTAATGAGACCCAGATAAACTGCCCTCAGTGGGGCTGACGGTTGGACTGTTTGGATTTAGGGGTGGTTCCAGAATACCATATATAAGATGCCTGAATTCTGGCGTTCACCAGGGATGTGTTCTGGCTCTGGCACTGTTCAGTTCCTGCATGGACTGGGTGTTGGGTCGGTTGAGTACCCCAGCAGCTGGAGAAGGTCAAGGATAGGAACCACATTTCACCTGCCTGTGGCAACATGCTACATAAGTGTGAGCAACATGTGATACGTGAAACAACAGCGTGGCGCAGTGGATGTCCCGAGTGTCAGACTGAGTGCTTCTCTCGTTGATTCTGTCTCATTAATGTCAGATTAGTGTCACCCTCAGCTCCCTCTCCAACACAATTTGTTGTCAAGGAAACCAAGATGGAGGTGTGATAGAGGAAATCTAAAATCCTCTCTCACCCTTTCTCTCACTCCCCCTCATCCTGTCTCTATCTCACTCCCTCTGTCTTTTTACCTCCTGTCTCTGCTGTTTCTCTCCCTTTCTCAACCCCCACTTCTCTATCTCTCTCTCAACCTCCCCCTCGCCTCAATCCTTCCTCTCCTTTTTTCTCTTATCACTATCTCTCTCCCCCCCCCCCCCCCCCCCTCTCTCTGTCACCGCCCACCGCTCGCACAGCGGGCAGCTCCGTGGAGCAAACCGAGCGGACTAACCTACTTTAGCCCCGCAGCAGCGGTGGTCTGTCGGTGTGTGTTGACGGTCCGGACCGTCGGTGTGCGGGTGGATGTGAGCCGGTTTCGTTCTGGTGCTGTGGACCGGGAGAGCCGCTGTCTCTCCGCTCAAACCGTTTTTTAATGACCGGATTTGTGTTTTGCTGCGCGATGTACATGGACAGAAGCAGCCTCACGAGGGGTGAGTCCTCAAATACACCGTGCGTGCGCACACACACACACACACACACACACACACACACACACACACACACACACACACACACACACACACACACACACACACACACATTACGTCACATGCCCGCGGCGGCACTTTGCATGATTTATTTTCGCCTTTTAATTTCTAAAATGAAAACCTCGGAAGAGTGATGATGATTATGATAATGATGTGTGTGTGTGTGTGTGTGTGTGTGTTGATGCGCATGACACTCGCCATTCTCTCACGCACATGTGCACGCCGTGCACGTCCACACACTGACCGACAAATCGCCGCAGTGGCTGTCGGGTAATGCGGCTGCAGGAGAGACTGCGTCTGCCAGATGTGTAGGAGACAGAGCATCACCCAAACTATCGATTACTATCGACTGATCGATATTGTTGTTGCAGCTGAGGTCAATGACTTAATATTTGGACAGCTGCAGGTTTTTTGGATCTGTGTCTGAAAGTCATGCGGATTCTGCACCCACCCCAATCAATAAATCAGTGAATCAATAATCACAAAAAGGCAGAGGGTTCGGTGACACCGCGTCGTGGTACGTTTTAAATGTCTTTATGATTGATCCTTTCAGGCTAATAACATCAATATATGTGAATTGATTGATCGATTAATTATCAATATTTCCACACGTTTCTTCATTTTGTTACCGCCCACATCAAAGTGTCTCCAAAAACAGTGTGAACACGCGTGTGCCTACGTGTGTGTACGCCTGCTCATGTACATGCGTGTGCGTGCGCCTGTGCGTGTGTGAGAGCTGTTAGATTGAAAGCAATTTTATCAACCAAGCAGCTCATCCCACACTTGCCAATCCTCAGCCAAGTCCGGGTCTGCCACCTGGACCTGGACCCAGTTAGGAGCAGAAAATGAATGAATGAATGAATAATTTAATTGATTTTTAAACAGAGCTGCTGATTGGTAGCAGCAGTACAAAGGGGAAGGGTACTGAACTGATCAGCTGATCAAAATAATTGACAGCTATTTTATAAGTGATAAATGTGGAAGTCACTTATGAACCAATGATGGCCAAAGTTTTTAAAAAAATTATTTTTGTAAATTTGTATTGTTGAACTTTGTACATTTAGATAAAGTGGCTAACACTCTAATATTTGGACTTTTACATAAAGTGGCTAACACTAACATTTGGACTCCAAGATAAAGTGGCTAACATGCTAACATTTGGACTTTTAGATAAAGTGCCAAACACTCTAAGTGGCTAACACTCCAACATTTGGACTCTTAGATAAAGTGGCTAACACGCCAACATTTGAACTTCTACATAAAGTGGCTAACATGTCAACATTTGGACTTTTACATAAAGTGGCTAACACACCAACATTTGGACTTTTACATAAAGTAGCTAACACTCCAACAGTTGGACTTTTACATAAAGTAGCTAACACTAACATTTGGACTTTTACATAAAGTGGCTAACACTAACATTTGGACTTTTACATAAAGTAGCTAACACTAACATTTGGACTTTTAGATAAAGTGGCTAACACGCTAACATTTGGACTTTTAGATAAAGTGGCTAACACGCTAACATTTGGACTTTTAGATAAACTGGCTAACATCCTAACATTTAGACTCTGTTTGTACGTTTGTACATTTAGATAAAGTGGCTAACACGCTAACGTTTGTACATATAGATTTGTATGTATAATTGAATCTAGTATTTTATCACAAACACCTTGAACACACTAATTTTTTAGTACGTACATGGTAATTAGCAAAGTTAATGATGGCAACTGATTGGTGAGTCAATGTACTGACTAAACTAGGCTAGTTAGTTGGCACGATTATTACCCATATGATAAATTAATGACATCTATATTATAATCGGCAGCATGGTGTATTAGTGGTTAGCACTGTTGCCTCACAGCGACAAGGTCATGGGCTTGATTCCCACCTGTGGCCTTTTTGTGTGGAGTTTGCATGTTCTCCCCATGTTTGCGTGGGTTCTGTCTGGGAGCTCCGGCTTCCTCCCACATCCAAAAACATGCAGGTTAGGCGGATTGGAAACTAAGTTCTCCGTAGGTGTGAGTGAGGGTGTGACTGTGTTTGTCTATATTTGGCCCTGCGACAGACTGGCGTCCTGTTCAGGGTGTACCCCGCCTCATGCTCTGTGACTGCTGGGATAGGCTCCAGCCCCCCGTGACCCTGAATTTAACTAAGTGGTTGAAGAAGAGTGTGTGTATATGATAATAGCCAAGTGGCCTCTGTGTGCATGTGTGTGTATGGCTTTGATCACGTCAAAACCGGGAAGAGCTGACATTTGTCGTTTGGTATTTTTATGTATTTTGGGTCAAGGATGAACGTTTAGAAAACGGAAAGTTGGTAGGACTAATATTTTTTTGAAAAATTAGTGATTTGAGCTAACCAGTAAACAATGGGAGTTGTGCTGCAATGTACCATGGGAGTTTGGGGTTTTGGGGTTTTAAATGTTGTTATTGTGATTCATGTTAGTATATACAGTGTTGTTAGTCTTACTGATTTATTGTGCTTTTGTAGTTTAGTTGGTTTAGTCAGTTTATTTAAGTGTTATGTTGCTGTTACCAGTGACTTCAGTGCCATGTTGGTACCATGAGTGAAAAGTGTAGTGTTTTTAATGTCTTCTGCCACAGTTTCTGTTTGTCATATTAAAAGCACCCGCTTACAGCAGATTGCAGAAAAGACCATTTGCTCTGTGTACGTGCGTGGAATTTTGATCATGCACAAACTGTGGAGAGCTGACATTTGCCGTTTGTTATATTTATGTATTTTGGGTCAAGGATGAATGCCGCCAAAACCAAATGTTGATAGAAGTAATATTTTTAGAGAAGCTACATGTATTAGCTAACAACACTGAACAATGGACACTGATATTTACATTCTGGACTCACATGCCAATCCAGCAGGGGGCAGTAAATAATCTTTATATTAAAAGAGTGCATGCGTGACTTTATTTAGTAAGTTCATTGTAAGTACGTAATATAATTGTAAATATGTTCAAAATTATTACACAATTGGTCCATTTAAAAAATTTAATGACAAAATAAATGTTATGTGTCGGACGCAGGACGGAGAACCAGCGTTTGAAGGACCCAGTATGAAATAAGCAGAGCACGGTACAAAGGATAACTGAATTTAATAACATAACAGTGATGTGATAAATACAAACAAATGAGTGCGCGGTCTGGTGAGGTGGTAATACGGTGCGCTCCAGGCAGCACAAACGGTCCGGAGCCAGAAATAGTTCGGACCCAAGGACCCCGCCGACACCCCCCAGGTGGCCGCGACAAACCGAGTCTGTGAAAGAAGAAACCATCATGTGAGTCCACACTCCACACACAGAGAGACCACTCAAAGATGTACATAAACAGCAAACACTTCCTGGCTTAATCACTAATCAGCTTCCCACCCTGCAGGCATGGAACACCCAGTTCACATTCTCAGCTGCAGTGGAAGCTGATTAAAGGACTAACATAACAGCTCAATATAATAAGGTGTGAGGGACACCACATTTACTGACTGTACTAATGTTAGTCACAAAACCTAACGTACCTCAGGAAGTGTGCTGACGAGCGTGAGACCTCACCCCCTCCTCTTTCACAGACCAAAGCATCAAACCTGGACGGTCTCTGCATCCATGATGATAAGATGGCTCTCAAGACGACGATCTCACCCGTCTGGTCACAAGGTCGAGTCTCTGGCAAATACACACTATGTACTCCAGACTTAAATGCCACCATGCCCCAATCCATGTAGATGCACCACAGCTGTGAGTCCTGACGAGCTGCACATGATCAGCCTCAGGTGATCAGGGTGAGGTCCTGATAACTCAGCCACACAGCCACTCAGTCCTAAACGCGTGCCACCTGGAAGGAAAAACAAAAGACAGAAACAGAAGACAGCCAGGCACCCCCAGCCATACAACAGCACCCCACCCTCACGGGAAGCCTCCCGGCGACCACACAAACCTGGCCCAGGAGAAACATCCCCCTCCAGGGACCATGGCTGGAAACCGTATCTGCATTCAACTTCCAACAGAATCTTCATCTAACAGAAGGGTTGACGTCTTCTCCTCTGACTGCATCTTTGCCTTTGTTTCTGTCAGTCAATTTGCACAGGTATGGCCAGGAGTTCTTGAACCTGTGCGGTCAGCCTTTGTCCAACCATGTTTAAAGTCTGATTAGTCACAAAACAAAAAAGACAAACACAAACAACCAAACCACCCCCCCCTCCCCAGAGGACCGTCCCATCAAACCCCGGGAAGAGGAGAAAGGAAAAACAACCCAAACTTAAGCTTACAAATAAAAAACGCTAACACCCCCCCCCCCCCCCCCGACGACATGTAGGGACCAACACCCCCCAGAGGACATCCCGCCAGCTCCAGGAGTAATAACCACAGCCGAGGTCCCTCTGGGATCCAAAGTCACCCACGGGGACTCCCAGCGCCTCCCAGAGGACCGTTCCATCAAACCCCAGGAGACGCCCCCCCTCATGACCAACGGACCCAGCCCCGGCCGTCTATGGCTAGATGGACCCACAGCCCTTTCCCTCCCAGAGGACACCACAGTCACACCCTGAGGGCGGAAACTGGGGGGAAAAACAAAAGGAAAAAAAAAACATACAAACAAAACAACCCCAACCCCTCGGCGCAGTGGAAACTGGAAGCACGTCCAGCGTCACCAACCATGACTATACCCCAGAAGTCAACCAGGAGGAGTGGAACAGCGGTAATGGCAGACGGCACAAAACGGCGCCACCCCTCCAACTTCCAAACCAGCCACCAGCTGCGGGTATATTCCACTGCCCCAAACCTCAGCCACGCCGATGGCAGATGGCTCAAAGGCGCGCTGAAGCCGGAGGTGGAACAGGGAATCAACAAACAAAAAACAACAACAACACGAACCCCCCCCCCCAGGTGCAGAGGTTACCTGGGAAACGCCCAGCATAACCGAACTGCACCACTCCAGCAACGCCGACAACCTACGACTCACACGGCTGGAGCCAGAGGAGAAGAGAGGGAATAAAAAAAAATAACATAATAACATAACAGTGATGTGATAAATACAAACAAATGAGTGCGCGGTCTGGTGAGGTGGTAATACGGTGTGCTCCAGGCAGCACAAACGGTCCGGAGCCAGAAATATTTCGGACCCAAGGACCCCGCCGACACCCCCCACGTGGCCGCGACAAACCGAGTCTGTGAAAGAAGAAACCATCATGTGAGTTCACACTCCACACACAGAGAGACCACTCAAAGGTGTACATAAACAGCAAACACTTCCTGGCTTAATCACAAATCAGCTTCCCACCCTGCAGGCATGGAACACCCAGTTCACATTCTCAACTGCAGTGGAAGCTGATTAAACGACTAACATAACAGCTCAATATAATAAGGTGTGAGGGACACCACATTTACTGACTGTACTAATGTTAGTCACAAAACCTAACGTACCTCAGGAAGTGTGCTGACGAGCGTGAGACCTCACCCCCTCCTCTTTCACAGACCAAAGCATCAAACCTGGACGGTCTCTGCATCCATGATGATGAGATGGCTCTCAAGATGACGATCTCACCCGTCTGGTCTCAAGGTCGAGTCTCTGGCAAATACACACTGTGTACTCCAGACTTAAATGCCACCATGCCCCAATCCATGTAGATGCACCACAGCTGTGAGTCCTGACGAGCTGCACATTATCAGCCTCAGGTGATCAGGGTGAGGTCCTGATAAGTCAGCCACACAGCCACTCAGTCCTAAACGCGTGCCACCTGGAAGGAAAAACAAAAGACAGAAACAGAAGACAGCCAGGCACCCCCAGCCATACAACAATAAAAGTAAAAATAAAATCATAATAATAATAATACTGATAACAACACTAATAATAATAATCAGTGGTGGGCACAGCTAACCGAAAAGTTAATGTTGATAACCGCTAATCCACTAACTGAAAATTGAACTTTTATAATGTTAAACTGATAAATCGCTAAAAATGTGGCGGAAGTTACAGGTAACCTCTAACTTTTAGTATCGACTCGGTACACTGTCAGCTACTGATAAGCCATTTTTGAGTTTAAGCACCGCCAAGGCCTCTGAGTAGTGAGCCAGAGCATCTGTCTTTATGCACCCCGCCCACTGCCCCTGCTGCCACCGCTGCAAAAAAGTGTCACTTACTTTTCACACAACAATGCAGACGGTGGCAGAAGAGATCAAAAGCAAGGAACTTTTCACTCATGGTTTCATTTATAAAACACTGCCATCTACTGGATGGGAGTGTGAATAGCGATCAAGATATTTGTGAATCTCAAATGCAGTTTTGCGCTCAGAATGTCTCAATATTGCGTAAGTGAGCAAAGCAATCAATGCGTGTGATCGGCGATACACAACACTTCACAAACAGAATTTTCAGTTTTGCAAATGCCTTTTTTTAACAAGTGCGTGTGTATATGTGTGTGTTTTGTCATATTTTATGAAGTCGCTACTCTTTGTGTGTGTGTTTTGTCAGATTTTTTTGAAGCCGCTGCTCTTTGTGTGACTGTGTGTGTTTTGTCATATTTCATGAAGCTGCTGCTGCTGTGTGTGTGTGTGTGTGTGTGTGTGTGTGTGTGTGTGTGTGTGTGTGTGTGTGTGTGTGTGGAGGGTTCTAGCTAGCACAAACTTGTGTTATGGCCCGTTACGCTATAATTTTGGACCGTTACGCTTATTTTTAATGCAGCGCGACTCCAGTTTGAAGCGTGAATCAATGAAGCAATGCTTCGAATCAATGGTTCGTGGCTCTTTGATTCACTGCTATATAGAAGCTGTAAGTCCACTTCTTAACCCCTCTCAAATCCATTAAAATATCATGAGTCACTTTTGTGTGTATTAAAGTCACTAACTGGGACTCTTGTTTTGTTGCAGTCAACAAACTCGAATCGTCCTCTGTTCTGTTGGCACAACTCCAAACGCTGCACGGCTCTCTGCTGAGACAGAGTCCACTCGGAATTAACAACTTCAGAATGAATCGCCGCTTTGAATAAAATGACACCTCTTACAAACGTTGCAATACAGACAATAAACTACAATCGACTAAAATGTTTTTTTCCTCCCAAAATGAGACGTCCTGCATTCTTTATGAACCTGACGTGCAGCGCAGCGAGCTGTAAGAGCTCAGCTCAGATATGGAAAGACATTCATGCCAATAATAATGTCTGAAAGGAAATGCTTTTGACAAAAACTAACAGATTTTATTTCTATGTCCAGATATCAAGGATCCACCATGTAGAGTTTATTATGTCCAGAGTTTAAGGATCCAGTAACCAATTTCATATTTATTTACTTTAAGACTCAATAAAATGTTGTTCAATTTCAATTTAATCAGCTTAGAAAGTGCCAAATTACAACAAAAGTCATCTCAAGGTGCCTCACACAGAACAGTTCAACATAAAAAAAATTCAAATACCTAATTAAAAACAGAAGTAAAAGAATAAAACATAAAATAAAAACTACTCATAAGAAAGAGAATAAAAATAGATTTTAAGTCTTGACTTAAAAAAGTCCACAGACTCCGACTGCCTCACTGAGGGCCATGTACTGGCTAACCCAGAATGAGATTTCCCACTCAACAAACTTCCCCAGCCTTCTGGACATGATGAAGGGACTTGGGCTGTCGTACCTGGCTTTTTCCCTTTGGGCACCCCTAGAATGGCCAATTTTTAGCTTAAATTTTCAAAAGCTGCCCCCCTTCCGCACTCCCCCCCACTCGACATTACCACTACGCTAAAATTTGATCCTAGCTAAAACCCTGGTGTGTGTCTGTCTGTGTGTGTGTCTGTCTGTCTCTGTGTGTGTGTATGTGTGTGTCTGTCTGTAACTGTGTCTCTGTCTGTCTGTCTGTCTGTGTGTGTCTCTGTGTTTGTCTCTGTGTGTGTGTGTAACTGTGTCTCTGTCTGTCTGTCTGTCTGTGTGTGTCTCTGTGTTTGTCTCTCTGTGTGTGTGTAACTGTGTCTCTGTCTGTCTGTCTGACTGTGTGTGTGTGTGTGTGTCTGTGTATGTGTGTGTCTGTCTGTAACTGTGTCTCTGTCTGTCTGTGTGTGTCTGTCTGTCTCTGTGTGTGTGTCTGTGTATGTGTGTGTGTCTGTCTAACTGTGTCTCTGTCTGTCTGTCTGTGTGTGTCTGTTTGTCTCTGTGTGTGTGTGTGTGTGTGTGTGTAACTGTCTGTCTGTCTGTCTGTCTGTGTGTGTCTGTCTGTCTCTGTGTGTGTGTCTGTGTGTGTGTGTCTGTGTGTGTCTGTCTGTCTCTGTGTGTGTGTCTGTGTGTGTGTGTCTGTGTATGTGTGTCTGTCTGTCTATCTGTGTGTCTGTCTGTCTCTGTGTGTGTGTGTCTGTGTATGTGTGTCTGTCTGTAACTGTGTCTCTGTCTGTCTGTCTGTGTGTGTCTGTCTGTCTCTGTGTGTGTGTCTGTGTATGTGTGTCTGTCTGTAACTGTGTGTCTGTCTGTCTGTCTGTCTGTCTGTCTGTCTGTGTGTGTCTCTGTGTTTGTCTCTGTGTGTGTGTCTGTGTGTAACTGTGTCTTTGTCTGTCTGTCTGTCTGTGTGTGTGTGTCTGTCTGTCTCTGTGTGTGTGTCTGTGTATGTGTGTCTGTCTGTAACTGTGTCTCTGTCTGTCTGTCTGTGTGTGTCTCTGTGTTTGTCTCTGTGTGTGTGTGTGTCTGTCTGTCTGTGTGTGTGGGTGTCTGTGTGTCTGTGTGTGTGTCCATGTGTGTGTTTTGTCATATTTTATGAAGCCTCTGCTCTTTGTGTGTGTGTGCGCATGTGTGTGTGTATGTGTGTGTGTCTCTGATCTTTGTGTTGAGGTTTATAAGAGAACGAATCTGGGATCTGATTGGATAACAGTCTTCTTCCTCATTGGCTCGTTAACATTAAGCTTTAACCAAAATTCTGAACCCATCTTTTGATTTTGTGAGTTCACCGTCACACACAGACTGTGGGAACTTTCAGCACCTGGTACAAATCTTAATCACAAACTGAGACCTACACACACAGAGACACAGATACACTCTCAGAGACACCCCCCCCCCACACACACACACACACTTTGACCTTGGCGTCACTGTATTTCAGAGGGTTCATTCCTTTGGTTTGATTTTCTGAAGTTGAGGAAATTTCTGTTCCGCCTCAACAATATTTTGTTATATTTGGAATCAGAATTGGTTTGAGCCACCATTAGCCGCTATGTTCCTGCTAAAGCTAGACGGCTAGCTAAGGATATCTGTCAGTCTCTGTAAACGTAAACAGCAATGTTTGTTGGATTACCGAAAAGGTTTACAGACAAGCTCTGTGAAATCTGTTAGAATCCTCAGTTGTATCAGAACTCAAAATATTTTGGTTTTGAACTGGATTCAGATGCGGATTCTGGACCTGTTGTTGTTGCTGATATTGTTATTCCAAGGATCTTGATGGAACCTGTCTGTCATTCCTGTCCATAACCAACATGTGAACTGGTGTACTGATCCAGATTAGGATCCAGATCTGTTCCCATGTATATGCTTTCCCATGAGGTTTATTATGTAAGTTGTCAATAAAGAAATCAATAGGTCAATGTGCTGAATAATCAATGACTTTAACCAGAGCAGATGTTATTGATCCATCATGAATAATTAATCATCCTCAGCGGGGTGCCACAGATGGCAGTGGCTATAATTAAAGTGTGTATTGTCAGCTGGTTGCCGTGGGTTACGTTTGTCCCTTCATGGCACTTATGACGAGGTTTGACCTGAGAACCAAAGCGCTGCTCACGGACCCTGAAAAGATCAGCCATCCACAGCTTTCTGACCTGCAGCCATGACGCCATGTTTCCATAGTAACTGTGCATGATGCTAGCATGCTAACATAACAGATGCTGTGGGGAAAGACACCATAGTCTTTGGGTTTGAAGCCCCGCTCTCACTTATGCATCCTGCAAGGCTCACTGTTTGAAACCTGACCACTCCTCTAGGAGGGCATGTAGGGAATTCCTACGTAACCTACTGCAGTTATATTAGCATGAAGCTAATACTCTCACCAAATATCCAAATTAACCGAGCTCTTGGTGAAATTCTATTATACCATCATGAATGGAAAATGTCCCCCAGGTGGAGATATTGCTCTGTTTAAAGAACCGTGAGTACAGGCTGTGGTGGGACACAACAACCAACCTGTTGATTATAGTAGGATATTTAGAAAATTCACCCTGGTGTTTGTAGAGGAGTCGCACAATTTGTTTAAACCTCCACAAACTTGTTGCCTAACCAAATAAAATGCTTGCTGTTGAAGCTAGCACAGAGAGCCAATTTGGCGGTGAAGCTATGTAACTAGCTAGCTAACACTGTTGTTAACTGGATGGAATGTTACTAGTAAGACCTTTCAGCTGCTCACTTGTTTGCACTCGGGTTCACCACAGCAAATCCGAGGTGGATGTGCATGTTGATTTGGCACAAGTTTTACTCTGGATGCCATTCCTGACACAACTTCACATTGCATAGAGAAATGTGGCAGGGGCGGGGTTTGAACTGGGAACTTTCCGCATTGAAACCAAACGTGCTCGCAAACTGTGTTTTGGAGCCAGAGCGGGGGGGCTTCAGGAGTTGCGTTACAATGGCAACTAAAAACTTTGAATTTTGAACTTGGACTCTTGGAAGTTAAACAGTAGTTAAAGAACTGATGGCAGGAATTCATGCTATAATTTCATAAAATAAATGACTCTTATTGTTGCAGTGTGTGGGCGTGGCCTTTTTTTGCATGTCATTACCATTCTCACCCGCCTCCTCGTAGGTCCCGCCTCCTCCTCCAGTCCCAGCTTGCTGACTAAAAGTCTCTCTCTGGATCCGACGTGCTCACCATGTGATCACCAGGGGGCGCTCGACGCTGACGTTCCCCAGCAGCCGAGTTCGGACCCTGGCCCAAGCTCTTCGGGCCCCTCTTCCCTGGATGGTGGGCTTGAGACGTCGGGACATCACAGCTCCCCTCACGAACTGCTGCTGGTCAACGAGACGGGGCCACCGGAACTCCCAGCTACCACCGTAACACCACCGAGCAAGAGCCGCCCGCCACTGCCGGGGCCCAAACCTCAGGGTAAAAAACCCGACCATCACAAAAAACAAAAAAAAAGATACGTTTCCCTGATTCCATATTTGGAAAAAAAACAGAAAATTTGCATTTTTTAGTGTTTGCGACCATCTTTCCTTAGCTTTTCTCATCCGTGTTTCCGCCCTCCACAGTCCCACCAAAGCCTCCCCATCTCCAGCAGCAAGCGGGATTGTCCAGGCCACGCCCCCGGGCTCCAGAAAAACCCCTCCCACCTCCTCCTCCCTGCAGAACCCTGCCTGCAGAGTGTCGCGAGGGTTTCTGGACCAAGCCTTCCCGCATCGAGGGGACCGCCTCCCCCACCTGTGTCCTGTCACTCATCGAGAAATTTGAACGGTTAGTTTCGATTGGTGCAGGATGAATAATGATGTCACTGGCTTACAACAACAAAAACAACAAAAAACAACAAAAAACAGTTTTTTGGGTTTGTTTGTTTTTCAGCGAGCAGCTGATTGTGGTTCCCGACATCACCGGAGCAGCTCTGTGCCCCAGAGCCATCGACCCCTCCTTGTCCTCGTCCCGACCTTCATCACCATCATCGTCGTCGTCATCATCATCACCTGCACCTCCCCCGTCTGATGACGAGACTCTCTCTGAGGTCAAAGGTCAGGAGTGTGAGGATGTCACCCTCGGAGGTGAGGCTGAAGAAGATGAAACAGAAGGTGGCGTGGACGATGACGACGATGAAGACGATGAAGAGGTGGCAGCGGCGTGTCAGGAGGACGTTCAGCAAAAGCGTCTGTCCATGGAGTCGGGCTACAGCGCCTCAGAGAAACATCTGGAGGATGATGTGGTTGCCGTGGAGTTGAGGGAGCAGCAACAGCAGTCGTCGCTGCTCAGCAGCCAATCAGAACTCCATTCAGAGCGTCTGTCCCTTCCTTCCTCACAGACGGACGGCAAGCTGGCCAATCGGGACAGTGGGATTGACAGCATCAGCTCGCCGTCGCACAGCGAAGAGCTCTGCTTTGTTGGCATTGACGATGGAGGAGTGGCTTACCCTTGTAGCCCCGCCCTTTTGCCCCGCCTTTCCAGCTCCTCCTCCTATGCTGGGGAGGGAGAAGTCGAAGAGGGGGAGGCGCAGGGCCAAGCAAGGAGGAGGAGGGAGTTTTCTGAGGAGGGAGACAGTGACTTAGAGGAGGAGGAAGAGGTGGAGTTAACGCTGGTGCTGCCGCCTGCCAACGCAGACAGACAGGACTGTACTGAGGTGAGACAGTTCAGGAGACAGACAGACAGGACTGTACTGTGGTGAGTGAGACAGGTCAGGAGACAGAAACAGACAGGACTGTACTGAGGTGAGACAGGTCAGGAGACAGAAACAGACAAGACTGTACTGTGGTGAGACAGGTCAGGAGACAGAAACAGACAGGACTGTACTGAGGTGAGACAGGTCAGGAGACAGAAACAGACAGGACTGTACTGAGGTGAGACAGGTCAGGAGACAGAAACAGAGAGGACTGTACTGAGGTGAGTGAGACAGGTCAGGAGACAGAAACAGACAGGACTGTACTGAGGTGAGACAGGTCAGGAGACAGAGACAGACAGGACTGTACTGAGGTGAGACAGGTCAGGAGACAGAGACAGACAGGACTGTACTGAGGTGAGACAGGTCAAGAGACAGAAACAGAGAGGACTGTACTGTGGTGAGTAAGACAGGTCAGGAGACAGAAACGGACAGAACTGTACTGAGGTGAGACTGGTCAGGAGACAGAAACAGACAAGACTGTACTGTGGTGAGTGAGACAGGTCAGGAGACAGAAACGGACAGAACTGTACTGAGGTGAGACAGGTCAGGAGACAGAAACAGAGAGGACTGTACTGTGGTGAGTGAGACAGGTCAGGAGACAGAAACAGACAGAACTGTACTGAGGTGAGACAGGTCAGGAGACAAACAGACAGAACTGTACTGAGGTGAGACAGGTCAGGAGATAGAAACAGAGAGGACTGTACTGAGGTGAGTGAGACAGGTCAGGAGACAGAAACGGACAGAACTGTACTGAGGTGAGACAGGTCAGGAGACAGAAACAGGCAAGACTGTACTGTGGTGAGTGAGACAGGTCAGGAGACAGAAACAGAGAACTGTACTGAGGTGAGACAGGTCAGGAGACAGAAACAGACAAGACTGTACTGTGGTGAGTGAGACAGGTCAGGAGACAGAAACAGACAGAACTGTACTGAGGTGAAACAGGTCAGGAGACAGAAACAGAGAGGACTGTACTGAGGTGAGACAGGTCAGGAGACAGAAACAGACAGAACTGTACTGAGGTGAGACAGGTCAGGAGACAGAAACAGACAAGACTGTACTGTGGTGAGTGAGACAGGTCAGGAGACAGAAACAGACAGAACTGTACTGAGGTGAGACAGGTCAGGAGACAGAAACAGAGAGGACTGTACTGAGGTGAGACAGGTCAGGAGACAGAAACAGACAGAACTGTACTGAGGTGAGACAGGTCAGGAGACAGAGACAGACAGGACTGTACTGAGGTGAGACAGGTCAGGAGACAGAGACAGACAGGACTGTACTGAGGTGAGACAGGTCAAGAGACAGAAACAGAGAGGACTGTACTGTGGTGAGTAAGACAGGTCAGGAGACAGAAACAGACAGGACTGTACTGAGGTGAGTGAGACAGGTCAGGAGACAGAAACAGACAGGACTGTACTGAGGTGAGACAGGTCAGGAGACAGAAACAGAGAGGACTGTACTGAGGTGAGACAGGTCCGGAGACAGAAACAGAGAGGACTGTACTGAGGTGAGACAGGTCAGGAGACAGAAACAGACAGGACTGTACTGAGGTGCAACAGGTCAGGAGACAGAAACAGACAGAACTGTACTGAGGTGAGACAGGTCAGGAGACAGAAACAGACAGGACTGTACTGAGGTGAGACAGGTCAGGAGACAGAAACAGACAGGACTGTACTGTGGTGAGGGAGACAGAAACAGACAGGACTGTACTGAGGTGAGACAGGTCAGGAGACAGAAACAGACAGGACTGTACTGAGGTGAGTGAAACAGGTCAGGAGACGGAGACAGACAGGACTGTACTGAGGTGAGACAGGTCAGGAGACAGAAACAGACGAGACTGTACTGTGGTGAGACAGGTCAGGAGACAGAAACAGACAGGACTGTACTGAGGTGAGTGAGACAGGTCAGGAGACAGAAACAGACAGGACTGTACTGAGGTGAGTGAGACAGGTCAGGAGACAGAGACAGACAGGACTGTACTGAGGTGAGACAGGTCAGGAGACAGAAACAGAGAGGACTGTACTGAGGTGAGATAGGTCAGGAGACAGAAACAGAGAGGACTGTACTGAGGTGAGACGGGTCAGGAGACAGAAACAGACAGGACTGTACTGTGGTGAGTGAGACAGGTCAGGAGACAGAAACGGACAGAACTGTACTGAGGTGAGACTGGTCAGGAGACAGAAACAGACAAGACTGTACTGTGGTGAGTGAGACAGGTCAGGAGACAGAAACGGACAGAACTGTACTGAGGTGAGACAGGTCAGGGGACAGAAACAGACAGAACTGTACTGAGGTGAGACAGGTCAGGAGATAGAAACAGAGAGGACTGTACTGAGGTGAGTGAGACAGGTCAGGAGACAGAAACGGTCAGAACTGTACTGAGGTGAGACAGGTCAGGAGACAGAAACAGGCAAGACTGTACTGTGGTGAGTGAGACAGGTCAGGAGACAGAAACAGAGAACTGTACTGAGGTGAGACAGGTCAGGAGACAGAAACAGACAAGACTGTACTGTGGTGAGTGAGACAGGTCAGGAGACAGAAACAGACAGAACTGTACTGAGGTGAGACAGGTCAGGAGACAGAAACAGAGAGGACTGTACTGAGGTGAGACAGGTCAGGAGACAGAAACAGACAGAACTGTACTGAGGTGAGACAGGTCAGGAGACAGAAACAGACAAGACTGTACTGTGGTGAGTGAGACAGGTCAGGAGACAGAAACAGACAGAACTGTACTGAGGTGAGACAGGTCAGGAGACAGAAACAGAGAGGACTGTACTGAGGTGAGACAGGTCAGGAGACAGAAACAGACAGAACTGTACTGAGGTGAGACAGGTCAGGAGACAGAGACAGACAGGACTGTACTGAGGTGAGACAGGTCAGGAGACAGAGACAGGACTGTACTGAGGTGAGACAGGTCAAGAGACAGAAACAGAGAGGACTGTACTGTGGTGAGTAAGACAGGTCAGGAGACAGAAACAGACAGGACTGTACTGAGGTGAGTGAGACAGGTCAGGAGACAGAAACAGACAGGACTGTACTGAGGTGAGACAGGTCAGGAGACAGAAACAGAGAGGACTGTACTGAGGTGAGACAGGTCAGGAGACAG
This sequence comes from Thalassophryne amazonica, assembly GCF_902500255.1. Lineage (NCBI taxonomy): Eukaryota > Metazoa > Chordata > Actinopteri > Batrachoidiformes > Batrachoididae > Thalassophryne > Thalassophryne amazonica. The sequence goes on from NC_047108.1 coordinate 17,977,864, forward strand.
AAACAGACAGGACTGTACTGAGGTGAAACAGGTCAGGAGACAGAAACAGACAGAACTGTACTGAGGTGAGACAGGTCAGGAGACAGAAACAGACAGGACTGTACTGAGGTGAGACAGGTCAGGAGACAGAAACAGACAGGACTGTACTGTGGTGAGGGAGACAGAAACAGACAGGACTGTACTGAGGTGAGACAGGTCAGGAGACAGAAACAGACAGGACTGTACTGAGGTGAGTGAAACAGGTCAGGAGACGGAGACAGACAGAACTGTACTGAGGTGAGACAGGTCAGGAGACAGAAACAGGACTGTACTGAGGTGAGTGAGACAGGTCAGGAGACAGAGACAGACAGGACTGTACTGAGGTGAGACAGGTCAGGAGACAGAAACAGACAGAACTGTACTGAGGTGAGACAGGTCAGGAGACAGAAACAGGACTGTACTGAGGTGAGTGAAACAGGTCAGGAGACAGAGACAGACAGAACTGTACTGAGGTGAGACAGGTCAGGAGACAGAAACAGACAGGACTGTACTGAGGTGAGTGAAACAGGTCAGGAGACAGAGACAGACAGAACTGTACTGAGGTGAGACAGGTCAGGAGACAGAGACTATGCTGACTGTCTGTGTGTCTGTGTGTCCAGCTGTCTGTCCAGCAGAGGGTTTTTAACATAGCCAATGAGCTGCTGCACACAGAGATCGGCTACGTCTCTAAGCTCCACCTCCTGGACCAGGTGAGTCACCTGACTCCTCCTCCAGCTTCATCATCTGGTCATGAAACTGATCTGAAATCTGTCTAAAATGTCTCCTCCTCTCTCCTCCTCTTGTTTTCTCCACCGTCTTTCCTCCTCCACATCTCTCCCTTTTTGTCTCTTCTCTTATTTCCTCCTCGTGTCCTTCACCTTTTCTCCCATCTTTTCTCTTGGTTTCTCTCCTGTTTTCATCTTTATTTCCTTTCTTCCATCTCCCTCCTGCCTTTCCTCATTTTCTTCCACTTCCACCCCTCTTTGACCTTGGTTCCTCCTTTCTCCTCTTCTCTCATGTTTTCCTCTCTCATCTTTTCTGCGCCTCTCCTTTTCTCCTGCAGGTTTTTTGTGCCAGACTCCTGGAGGAGGCTCGTTCTCGCTCCTCCTTCCCCTGTGATGTGGTTCAGGGAATCTTCTCCAACATTTGCTCCATCTATTGCTTCCACCAGCAGTTCCTCCTGCCGGCGCTGCAGAAACGCATGGAGGAGTGGTGAGGATGCCTCCTCTTCCTGCTCCTCTCTGGACTCAGTGTCATAGATAAAGATGGTGTCTAAGATGTGGCCAACAAAGTCAAACCGTCAGACAAAAATCTCACATTTACCATTAAAAACATGTATGTACAGAATTATTGGAGTGCTGTTAAAAATAATTCTCCCTCTCACCACTGTGGGTGTGTGTCCCTCCACTCTGGGTCTTCTACGAAGGGTTTGGGAGTTTTAGGGTTCCTTGGAAATTTGGAGTTTGAGGACCTCTTAGAGTTGTTGTTTCCAGAGAGTGCCACAGGTCCTGGAATTTTGAGGTTTCCTGGAAGTGTGGGAGCTTCCAGGAGTTTGGGGGGTTCCAAAGAGTTGGACAGTTCCTGGGAGTGTCAGGGTTCTGTACTATACCTCATCTTTCTAGGACCTGAGGTGTTTTTTACTGGAAATCGCTGCACCCATTTGACCAGGTTGGGGGTTCCATCTTCCAGAACTCCTGTTGTCACTGGAATCACTTTAAACTTTACCTTCCTTTTCCGGTCCACTTCTTGGACACACACTGTCTTCACTGAGTGAACGGAGCGTTGGCAGCTCCAGCAGGTCTGTTCTTTAAGGGTTAAATTAACTTAATAAATGGCTTTCGACTAGTCGACTCATAAAAAATAGTCGACTAGTTGGACGTTAGCTTGTCGTAGTCAACTATTACGACTAGTCGTCCCATCCCTAGCACAGAGTCTTTAGTGAACCACCTTTGACAGATACGGTACTTCTTTTTCCAGGGAATCAAACCCGCGGATCGGGGACATCCTGCAGAAACTGGCTCCTTTCCTGAAAATGTATGGTGAGTACGTGAAGAACTTCGACCACGCCATGGAGCTGGTTACCACCTGGATGGAGCGATCGGCACCGTTTAAGAGCATCATCCAGGAGATCCAGGTACCGGTTCTGTGCCAGTCCTGTAGTCCAGCATGGAGTGTCTGTTTCTGCATTGCTGTCTAAAAGTGCTTTGGGATGTGCAGCGGGAGGAGCGGTGTGGGAACCTGACGCTGCAGCACCACATGCTGGAACCGGTGCAGAGGATTCCTCGCTATGAGCTGCTGCTTAAAGATTATCTGCACCGTTTGCCGGACGACGCGCCGGACTACAGGGACGCACAGAGTAGGAAAACAAACGCACCCGCAGCTGCAGTCACACCATCCACATTAAAACATGTTTTTATAAGATGCCCGTTACAAAGTTTCTGCTCGGAGAACTCTGGATTCTGTCATTGAGCAGCAGCAGCAATATATTATTCATCCTGAAGGAGGCGCTGTTAGCATGTATAATCTTTAGAATCCAAATAAAAACTTTGGTTCATATCGTTCCTTCAGACGTGGTGGAATGACGACCTAGAACCAAGTGATCTGATTCAGAGAAAAAACAGTTAAAAGTCAAGGTCACAGATCAAGTTCAAAGTTTCAGTCAAGTCCTCACACTCCATTTGTCCTCCTACAAACTCAAACCCAGGTTTCTCTTTGTTTCTACGCAGAGTCTCTGGAGCTCATAGCTACGGCGGCGGAACACTCCAACGCCGCCATCAGGAAAATGGTGAGTGCCGAACTCCAGAACCACTTCAGAGCCCATCAGTCCAGATCAGAGCACAGCTTTAATTGAGCTGTGATTACACTCATTACTCAGCCATCAGAAAATAGAACCAGTGGTTTAGATTTAGAGTCAATCTGACCACTTTTCCTCTGTAACCACATTAAAGATGTTCCATCAGCTTATCAGCAGTGATTTATTTTTTTTAAATCTTTAAAAATTACAGTTGTATGTAAAAAATTTGGGCACCCCTGATGATTTCTATGATTTTCCTTTATAATCATTGGTTGTTTGGATCAGCAGTTTCAGTTAAATTTATCATATAGCAGACAAACAGTGATATTTGTGAAGTGAAATGAAGTTTAAGTGCAATAATTCTTTAAACAAAATTAGGCAGGTGCATAAATTTGGGAGCTTCAACAGAAAAAATACATCAATATTTAATAGATCTTCCTTTTGCAGAAATAACAGCCTCTATATGCTTCCTATAGCTTCCAATGAGAGTCTGGATTCTGGTTGAAGGTATTTTGGACCATTCTTCTTTACAAAACATCTCAGGTTTGTTAGTTTCCGAGCATGGACAGCCCGCTTAAAATCACACCACAGATTTTCAATCATATTCAGGTCTGGGGACTGAGATGGCCATTCCAGAATGTTGTACTTGTTCCTCTGCATGAATGCCTTAGTACGTAGATTTTGAGCAGTGTTTAGGGTTGTTGTCTTGTTGAAAGATCCAGCCCCGGCGCAACTTTAACTTTGTCACTGATTCCTGAATATTGTTCTCAAGAATCTGCTGATATTGACTGGAATTCATGTGACCCTCAACTGTAACAAGATTCCCAGTACTTGCACAGGCCACACAGCCACACAGCATGATGGAAACACCTCCAAATTTTACTATAGGTAGCAATTGTTTTTCTTGGAATGCTGTGTTCTTTTTCAGCCATGCATACCGCCCCTTGTTATGTACAAATAACTCAATTTTAGTTTCATCAGTCCACAGCACCTTATTCCAAAATGAAGCTGGCTTGTCCAAATGTGCTTTACCATACCTCAAGCGACTCTGTTTGTGGCGTGTACACAGAAAAGGCTTCCTCTGCATTACAGCATCATACAGCATCTCTTTGTGCAAAGTGCACTGTGTAGTTGAACGATGCGCAGAGACACTATCTGCAGCAAGATCATGTTGTGGGTCTTTGGAGCAGGTCTGTGGGTTGACTGACTCTTCTCACCATCCTTTGCTTCAGCTTATCTGAGATTTTTCTTGGCCTGCCACTTCGAGCTTTAACTAGTACTGTGCCTGCGGTCTTCCATTTCCGCACTATGTTCCTCACAGCTGAAATCTCTGAGATAGCTTTCTGTATCCTTCCCCTAAACCATGATGTTGAACAGTCTTTGTTTTCAGGTCATTTGAGAGTTCGATGTTGCCACTCATTAGAAGAGATGCAAAGAGGGGAAACATTTGCAAATGGCCACCTTAAATACCCTTTCTCATGATTGGATTCACCTCTGTACGGAGGTCAAGGGTCAATGAGCTTGTCAAACCAATTTTGTGTTCCAATAATTAGTGCTAAATATATTCAAATCAATAAAATGACAAGGGTGCACAAATTTATGCACCTACCAAATTTTGTTTAAATAATTATTGTACACTTTCTGTAAATACAAGAAAATTCATTTCACTTCTCCAAATATCACTGTGTTTGTCTGTTATATGATATATTTAACTGAAATTTCTGATCCAGACAACCAATGATTTTTAAAAAGGAAAATCATGAAAATTATCAGGGGTGGCCAAACTTTTGCATATGTCAGGACGGGGCACAAACTGGGTGGACACAAATGCAAAGTCCCACAGCGAATGCAGTTAGAACAGGATTTAATGGAAGAAGCAAGTGGGGATTCCATACAGAAGTGGTCCAGCAGTGAGGAAAAAGGTACAGACAGACCTTGGTCCAACAAACAGGCAGAGTTCAAAAAACACAGCGTGGTGGCAATCAGAGATGAAGATAAAAAACGTGGTCGAGGACAAAACAGGGTCAAATACCAGCAGGCTGAATACAAGGCAGAACAAGACAAGGTACGAGGGCTGGAAAGTGAATAACATTCAACAGTCTGGCAATGAGCTGTGAGGGCTTAAATAACTGGTGGTGTAGTGGAACAAGATACAGGTGTCAGTGAAAGTTCTGGAAGCTGGTGTGACTAGTGAACAAAAATTATGCATGGTGCAAGATTGTAAAGGCAGGAAAACACAGAGTGATGAAAGAGACAAAGACACGTGAGCAGGTGCAAGAGCGGGAGTGAATGAAAATACAAAGCAGACAGAATCAAAGCGTGAGACAAAGACACAATGGCTGGTGCTAAATGTATACAAATCAATAAAATGACAAGTGATGTGGAGATTGGAACATACTCAGATGGGCGTGAAGGAAACAGCAAACTATGAGCAGAGCTAAAACAGAATAATATATTAGCAAGACCTGACAGAGCGTGACTACATAAACTAAGACTACTGTTGTGAAAGTGTAGTGACACGGACCCACAACAGGAGGCGCAAATGAACGGTCAATAGATGAGCCAAAAAGTAACAATTTAATGTTGTGAAGGTGCACAACGAATACACAGACAATCTCAGAATCTGATAACAGTCAATCCACAAAGGTGACGTGTGGGCAGGCTCGAGGATAGAAGACGTCTGTCCTGAGAAGAGCCGGAACCACACGATTTCTGCCGCCACCGAACCTGGTGAATACTGGAGCCGCCAAGTCCCAAATTCCCAGGTGATCACCGTCCCCGACTGTCGGATCTGGTACTGCTGGCGAAGAACAAAGACAGTCAAGTGTGGGTGTGTGTACACCCCGTAACAACAACGGTGGGAATGCCACCTCCACCTCCAATACACACTCGTGCAGCGTCTGTGTAACCACTTATTTGACGGACGTAGGACGAAACAGTCGCGACCCACGCCGGTCCTCTGGTTGACAGCTGCAAAACAATAGCTCTTGGAATCAATTAATACAGGCAGAGAAAGTTACCTCCATAGAAGTACGATATCTCGGCAACGAGGTGGAGATGACGTCTGGTCTTTATGGAGTGAGATGCTGTAGAGTAGATGGGTGACAGCTGTCAAGAGATAATGAGTGACAGCTGTCACCCCCGGCTGTGTCCGTGGTGGCAGCGCCCTCTCGTGCCTGAAGCCCGCACTTCAGGCAGGGCGCCCTCTGGTGGTGGGCCAGCAGTACCTCCTCTTCTGGCGGCCCACACAACAACTACATAAACGAACAGAACGACAAAACCACAGACTACAAAATAGTGCAATAAATAAAAGCAACTAACTGATAAGCAATAAGTGACAAACGGAACATAATCAGATAAGAAACACTTGAACATCAATAATAACCAAACCCGGTGACTAAAGCATAATAGAAAAATATGATAAACATAATTAAACTAAGACTGAAGCAACCTGAGGGACCAAGAGTGAAAGCAAACAATAAACAATAAAGCAAAACTAAATATGTGGTGAAGAAAAGATACAAGGAGAATAAATGAAACCAATAATAAGCTGAGCATGGAAACCTGACATGAACATGAAACAAAACATAACCTAAGCAAGACTATGATACATGACATGACTAAAAAATGCAAAAGGCTCAGAGCATGGGAACAGAAAAATGTCAACAACTATAACAACTGGCCCTAAAGGGCTGGACAGCATATAACTGTATAATAATCAGACAAGAGATTTATCAGTCATTCTCTCTCTCTGTCTCTCTCTGTCTCTCTCTCTCAGGAGAGAATGAGAAAGTTGCTGAAGGTGTACGAGTTGTTGGGAGGAGAAGAAGACATTGTTAACCCAACTAATGAGCTAATTAAGGAAGGAAACATCCTCAAACTCTCCAATAAAAATGGCACCACACAGGACCGATACCTCATCCTGGTACTTTGCGTCTTCCTGGTTTGCTTTCTGTGAGAAAATTATAATCAGATTCACATTGATAATCGGATTCAGATTGATAATCAGATTCAGATCAATAATCGGATTCTCCTGCACATTGTTGGTTGAAATGTCCAGAACGGTTCCACATTACGATGCTGAACCTGCTTTGTAGTGCACAGGAGTGGGTGGAGCCTCTGGTTGGTGTAAAAGTTGATGTTAGCGACACATTGAAACACGTTAGCGCATTGTTGTATTTGTTGGTATAAGAACATGTACAGGACGTCCCAAAAAAAGTGTCACAAAATAATTTGACTCTAATTCTGAAACAGTTAATCTGAATTCTGTTTGTTTTTTGTTTGTTTGTTTTTTAGACATCAAGATATATGCGAGGAATTTCTTCTGATGTAGTAGTTTGAGGCTGATCCAATCCAGCACAAAGGGAAACTGGTGGAATTCTACTTTGAGACCAAGTCGATGGTGCAAAACCAACAACAACATCAAAGTCACTTTGCAGTTAGAGAAGCTCCAGACAGAAAGACGATATGGAGGATTGGAAAGACATTTCAAACTGATAGAACTGTTAACAAAGAGAGATCTGGCCGAACCACAGGAGCCAAGTGCACACTGAGCACATCCTGTGAATGCCAAAACTCTTACAAACTGAAATTAGAAATGAACACCAGAGATAAAATTCCCTGAGATATGCATCAAGATGACATGTGACAAATTTCAGGATCCACAAGTCTATAAATTTTCTATGGCTTTATTTTTGTGGCACTTTTTTGGGGGACACCTTGTATTTGCACAGATCAGATTCTCGTGCACAGAAGGAGCGGTTGGTAAGGTTTACCTGACCCCGTGCAGCGCCTCGGGGCGATGTACTAGGTGTATTCAAAAAGTATCCCATCTTATTTTATCCCACAAGTGAAGAGTGTTAGTTGTGGTTTAGTGGCGAGGTATCGGGAACCTTCTTGCGCATGCGTGACTTTTTTCCCCGCTTGCAAAGTGCATCAGTTGGCAGCATTCAGCCTGAGAGTGAACACGTGCACTGAACGCCCGCCGGATTCTCAGTTATCATGTCAGCAATAACATGACAGAACCACTTGGGCAAAGGTATTGCGTCAGATTTTACCAAAAGCTTGGTGATGCCCAAACGGAAACTGTTCACAAGATTCAGCAGGCGTTTGGTGATGATGTCATGAGCATAACACAAAAAAAAAGAGTGATATATCCGCTTCTGAAATGGGTGCTCATCAGCAGAGAGTCAAGCACACTCTGGGAGGACATTCACAAACAGAAATCATCAGGTGATTGACAGAATCCAGACTTTGGTCATTGCTGACCGTCATGACACCATCCAAGAACTTGTGGACAAGGTGCGGATGAGCACAGGTTCGGTACATTTCATTTTGTCCAAGGGGATTCCGTTCATGTGGATCGTGTCTGCGAAATTTGTGACAAAGCTGCTAATGGTGGAGCAGAAGCAACTGTGTCAGGAAGTCTAGCGGGAGATACTGGAATGCACAAACAGTGACCTCGATTTCCTGAACACTGTCATTGCTAGTGATGAGACGTGGGTTTACGGGTACGACCTGGAAACCAAATCTCAGTCATCGCCATGGAAACATCCAACATCACCGAGGCCACAGAAAGCATGGCAGGTCTACAGCAAAGTCAAAGTCGTGTTGACCACTTGCTTTGACTCTAGTGTGGTGGAGCATCATGAGTATGCATCAGAAGGCCAAAACAATAGAGAGCATTATCAGGAGGTCCTACGTTGCCTTTGTGATGTTGTGGCACAAATGACCAAATCTGTGGGTGGCAAAACATTGGCAGCTCCATCATGGCAATGCACCCACCCATTCTGCTCAGCTGATTCAGACTTTCCTCAACAGACACAACACTCCTGTGATTTATCAGGCTCCCTACTCTGCTGACATGGCTCTCTCTGATTTTTGGCTGTTCCCCAAGATCAAAACAACACTAAAAGGGACTCCATTTGAGTCACGAGAAGACGTGACTGCCCAGGTGGACACTATTTCAAATGAGGACTTCCAGAAATGCTTCCAACAATGGCAGAACCGCTGGGAGATGTGTGTGCAGTCCCAAGGAGACTACTTCAGAGCGGATTAGGATTCAGACCCCAGCTCTGAAATCTTAAAATGGGATATTTCACATCCAAAGATTGGATACTTTTTGAATGCACCTTGCATCTTGTGATATAAATCAAATCAGCTGAATTGGGGGGTGTTGATGGCATTCCTGGTTTAGTGTTGGACTGTGATCTGGATCAGCAGCTTGAGGATTTAACTGATGGAACGATGGAAGCCATAATGCTTGATGTCTCTCTGTGTCCAGTTCAACGACAGGCTGCTGTACTGTGTCCCAAAGCTGCGTCTGATCGGTCAGAAGTTTGGGGTCAGAGCTCGCATTGATGTGGACGGGATGGAGGTGAGACATGTGATTGATATCAGCGCTCAAGTCACTAAATATGTTTTTGACTTAATTTACATCAATCATTAAGACGAGTCCAAGTCATGGATCTCCGAGGCCAAAGTAGAGTACTATAGAAAGTCTTTCGTAGTTTCCGAGGCCCATTTCTTAAAGACTCAAACTTATTTTCAAGCCACAGCCAAGTACGTTGGACGCAGCCTCGTATGATCTTTAGCGCACTTTTGTGACACAGTGTGTTGGGATCACAGACGTTAATACGCTACCTGGCCGAGGGAAGATGATGATGCTTCGGTAGTAACGGGGCTGTTTCTGAAGATTTTTGCATGCTAGTACGTGTAGCCGTAGTGTAGCCTAACGTGTGTGTGTGTGTGTGTGTGTGTATGTGTCGTGCTGTGGTGACTGGAAAACTGCATTTGAGCATTGCGAGTCCAGACCGTCATATGCATAAAGTTAGTGTGACAGAAGTAAACAGTGCTAAAAGATAGGTAAAAATGAAATGGACTTGGCTTATTCAATTTCAGTTTCAGTTTATTGCCATTTGCAGTAGAAAAACCACATTGGAATTGAAAAAAAATTGCGAGCAGATCTCAGTGTGCATCAAACACACAGACACAAACCATTCAATTCAGTTATTCAATTATTCTTCCAAGCTGGCCGAGGACAAGGACAAGGCATCCAAAAAGTCGGCATCAAGACCTCCAGCACGGGCAGACCGGCTCGGAGGGCAAGTCTCAGAAGTATAATTGATTCCAAGAGGAGGATTGTTCTCTTCAGTCTCAGCATTGCTTGAGTTTGATGAAGTTTAACTTGAAACCTTCAGTATGAAACATTTCTAAAAGGTGGCTAAAAAAAAAAAAATCCCTGTAATAATCATTATTATTTTTGTTGGAGTATTAAGTTGGAGTTCTTATTCTGTCTGACTGTCTGTCTCCCTGATGGTCTTCCAGCTGAAGGAGACGAGCAGCGTCGCCGTTCCCCGAACATTCCTGGTGTCAGGAAAACAGCGTTCCCTGGAGCTGCAGGCAAGGTACAACCACAGACAGACAGACAGATGTGAAATGCCAAATTATTTTCTCATTACGTTTCTTTTTCACATTGTTATTGTAGGACTGAGGAAGAGAAGAAAGACTGGATACAGGTACAAAAACCATCCTTGTTGAACACGAATGTTCTAACTCATCCTGCCACCGGGGGGCAGTGCACATAAAATCAATACAGAATGGGTTTTGTTTGTTTGTTTGTTTGTTTTTTACAGCTGCAGTGTTTCAGATTGTTTGGTTGTTGAAAGGCGGTTTGCGGCAAGTGACACGTTTGGTAACAGACAGACCATGAATTGGGCAGTGCAATCTCGTTTGAGGGCGGCGCTAAAGGGATAGAATAGGACACAATAATCCTACATCCGGGGACAGACAGCCCGCGTCTGTCCCCATCAGAAACACGGCACTTTCTCTGAGTTTTTGCGCGAATTACATGGCAAACAAAGTGAAAATGCAAAGAAAAAGTGAGAATGTAGTGGTGTTATGGAAAATGTAGCTGGTCAGCGTTCTTGTTTCCAGACAAACTGTCTGAATTTTGTAACAATGATCAGTCGTTCAGACCTTCACCTTGGAAAAATAACCAGAGAGTCGGAGAGGGTCCTGTCGTATCAAAACAGCAGTTTATTTGCTGGCAAAGGAGAGGCTTCACAGTCTTTAGGAAAAAACCCCGGAGCGCATCACAGACATGCGTTTTTATACATTTTCAGGTATGGCTGTTTCCACTCAAAACTAGGTGGTCCTTTCAACTCAGCAATTTTTACACCAATCAGACCAGTTGTTTATGACTTCATTATGCAGAGATGCAAATAAGCTCATTTCTTGGAATTCACCAAGTCAGTGGGATCACTCTCGGTCAACAAGCAAGTGACACCAGGTCAGAGCCTTTGTGTCTGCCTCACCAGGCCCTGAATCATGAAACCCCAATTCATTGGAATTGGGGTTTCATGATGTCCCAATGAAGTTGGGACGTTGCATAAAATGTATGTAAAAACAGAATACAATGATCTGCAAATCCTCTTCAACCTATATTCAATTGAATACACCACAAAGACAAGATATTTAATGTTCAAACTGATGAACTTTATTGTTGTAAGTTGCCTATGCCATGGGCACTAATACACCCCCATACCATCACAGATGCTGGCTTTTGAACTTTGCGCTGGCAACAATCTGGATGGTCTTTTTCCTCTTTTGTCCAGGCGACACAACGTCCATGATTTCCTAAAACAATTTGAAATGTGGACTCATCAGACCACAGCACACTTTTTCACTTTGCGTCTGTCCATTTCAAATGAGCTCAGGCCCAGAGAAGGCGACGTCGTTTCTTGATGATGTTGATGTTTGGCTTTCGCTTTGCATGGTAGAGTTTTAACTTATACTTGTAGATGTAGTGACAATGGTTTTCTGAAGAGTTCCTGAGCCCACACGGTAAGCTCCTTTACACAATGATGTCAGTTTTTAATGCAGTGCCGCCTGAGGGATCAAAGGTCACGGGCATTCAATGTTGGTTTTCGGCCTTGCCGCATACGTGTAGAAAGTTCTCCAGATTCTCTGAATCATACGATTATATTATGGACTGTAGATGATGGAATCCCTAAATTCCTTGCAATTGAACGTTGAGAAACATTGTTCTTAAACTGTTGGACTATTTTTTCGCGCAGTTGTTCGCACAAAGTGGTGATCCTCACGCTTCTTTGCTTGTGAACGGCTGAGCATTTTCGAGATGCTCCTTTTATACCCAATCATGACACTCACCTGTTTCCAATTAACCTGTTCACCTGTGTAATGTTCCAAACAGGTGTTCTTTGAGCATTCATCAACTTTCCCAGTCTTTTGTTGCCACTGTCCCAGCTTTTTTGAAATGCGTTGCAGGCATCCATTTCAAAATGAGCAAATATTTGCACAAAAACAATAAAGTTTAACAGTTTGAACATTAAATATCTTGTCTTTGTGGTGTATTTAATTGAATATAGGTTGAAGAGGATTTGCAAATCATTGTATTCTGTTTTATTTACATTTCACACAATGTCCCAACTTCATTGGAATTGGGGTTGTAGCTATTTACCCTTTCGTGTTAATCCATTGTTTAATCCAATATCAGAATTTAATGCTTTACTCAAATTACACCCTTACAACATACAAAACTTTGTCTATAATGCAAAATATTGTCTAAAATGCACATTAAAGTCATCTTAATCCAGTTGTATTTTTGCATGCATTACATGAACATAACATGTCTATGTTTATTAAATACTATTACACCCTTCATTTGAATATGTCAAGTGTGTGTTCACTAAAAGCTATTACCTAATGTGTGTGCAGAAAATATATAAGTATGGGTAATTTACAGTGAGTAAAATAAGTATTTGAACACCCTGCGATTTTGCAAGTTCTCCCACTTAGAAATCATGGAGAGGTCTGAAATTTTTTATCTTAGGTGCATGTCCACTGTGAGAGACATAATCTAAAAAAAAAATCACAATGTATGATTATTTTTTAATAATTTATTTGTATGTTACTGCTGCAAATAAGTATTTGAACACCTGTGAAAATCAATGTTAATATTTGGTACAGTAGCCTTTGTTTGCATTTACAGAGGTCAAATGTTTCCTGTAGTTTTTCACCAGGTTTGCACACACTGCAGCAGGGATTTTGGTCCACTCCTCCATACAGATCTTCTCCAAATCTTTCAGGTTTGGAGTTTCAGCTCCCTCCAAAGATTTTCTATTGAGTTCAGGTCTGGAGACTTCTAGGACCTTGAAATGCTTCTTACGGAGTTCCTCCTTAGTTGCCCTGGCTGTGTGTTTGGGGTCATTGTCATGCTGGAAGACCCAGCCATGACCCATCTTCAATGCTCTTACTGAGGGAAGGAGGTTGTTTGACAAAATCTCGCAATACATGACCCCATCCATCCTCCCTTCAATACTGTGCAGTCTTCCTGTCCCCTTTGCAGAAGAGCACCCCCAGAGTATGATGTTTCCACCCCCATGCTTCATGGTTGGGATGGTTTTCTTGGGGATGTTCTCATCCTCTAAACATGGTAAGTGGAGTTGATTCCAAAAAGCTCTATTCTGGTCTCATCTGACCACATGACCTTCTCCCATGCCTCCTCTGGATCATCCAGATGGTCACTGGTGAACTTCAAATGGGCCTGGACATGTGCTGGCTTGAGCAGGGGGACCTTGCTGCCCTGCAGGATTTTAAACCATGACAGCATCATGTGTTACTAATGTAATCTTTGTGACTGTGGTCCCATCTCTCTTCAGGTCATTGACCAGGTCCTCCTGTGTAGTTCTGAGCTTTCTCAGAATCATCCTTACCCCACAAAGTGAGATCTTGCATGGAATCCCAGACCGAGGGAGATTGACAGTCATCTTGTGTTTCTTCCACTTTCTAATAAATAATCATAACAGTTGTTATCTTCTACCAAGCTGCTTGCCTGTTGTCCTGTAGTCCATCCCAGCCTTGTGCAGGTCTACAGTTTTGTCCCTGGTGTCCTTAGACAGCTCTTTGGTCTTGGCTATGGTGTACAGGTTGGAGTGTGATTGATTGAGTGTGTGAACAGGTGTCTTTTATACAGGTAACAAGTTCAAACAGGTGCAATTAATACAGGTAAAGAGTGCAGAATAAGAGGGCTTCTTAAAGAAAAATTAACAGGTCTGTGTGAGCCAGAATTCTTGCTGGTTGGTAGGTGTTCAAATACTTATTTGCAGCAGTAACATACAAATAAATTATTAAAAAATCATACATTGTGATTTCCAGATTGTTTTTTGTTTTTTAGATTACGTATGTCTCTCACAGTAGACATCCACCTAAGATGAAAATTTCAGACCTCTCCATGATTTCTAAGTGGGGGAACTTGCAAAACCGCAGGGCGTTCAAATACTTATTTTCCTCACTGTATCTAACTTTGTGCACAGAATATATATGTATTCTACTACATATCTAGTAACATATAATAATTAACACACAACTTATTTATCTTATAGCATTAGCAGGTTAACATAAAATGTTTCTTTAGTAGCTTATCACTGTTCTCATAAAAATGACACCGCAGTGGAAAGTGGACATGTGTTGCAGTTTGTTGATGATCCGGAGCATCAAACGTGTTGAGGCGGTCGTGCAGGTGAGAGAACATAACTACCCTTGTTAGTTGTGTAGGCTAACACTTACCAACATGACGTCTCCCATTCGCCTCGTATTCCCTTCTCCACTGGGATCCAAAAAAAGTCCACTTTTCACAACTGCTTCATAAACTACTTGATAAATGGGAATTGGAAGTTAACACTGTAATAGAGGACATAGACTGGGAGAAATCATGGGAGGATTGGCACAAATGTTTAAGCAGTCCAAATTGGAGAGAGTTTAGCTGGAAATTAAGACTTAGATTTTTTAAGACACCTACTGTTTTGGCCAGCTATAACAACAACACCAGTGCCCTCTGCTGGCGAAAGTGTGGACAAATTGGTGATTTTTCGCACATTTTTTGGGAGTGTCCAATGCTAACTGTTTATTGGGAACAGGTGACTAAAGAAATAAAAAAGATTTTGGATCTTAATACACCAGTTAATATTTCACTGGTTATGTTGCTTGGTACAATACCTGGTGTTTTGGATAAGGACAAAACATACATGCTGAGTGCTTGCGTTAATAGCACATAACATCATCACCATTAACTCACTCAAACCATTTCCACCGACACTGGAACAATGGACTCAAAGACTGAGATCCGTGAACTGTATGGAAGACATCACTTCAATACTAAGACTTAAGAGAGAGGCATACTTAAGGAAATGGTCATCTGTAATCACCTACTTTGAGATTTTGGGAATTTAGAGTGCACTGATGCCTATTTATTTTCTTTCTTTTTTTATGCTATTTCTCTTTTTCTTTTTTCTTTTTTACCATGTCTATAATAACAAATGGCAAGTGTAATTTTGTCTTTGTGAGTGTGTGACTATCTGTCAAGGAGTTGTTTTAATAAAAGTAAAAAAAAAAAAGTGTTGCAGTGTTTGTCCCGGCTGTCCTTGAAAGTGGTCAAATCCCGCAATATTACGCAGGGATTCAAACGAGACTGCGCTGCCCTATTGCAACATATATTTTGTCCGTGCTGGTTGGCAGAAGGGGCGGAGCTACAAGTTTGTAGATGTAGTGATGACGTGTCACCACTCGTGCTGCAGATAAAGTGTCATCAAAAATATCACACAAAACTTTCCATTTTTGCTTCTTGAAACTGTTTAGCTCTCTTTGCGTTCAAATCTCAGAATTTTCCATCCTCGTGATTTGATTGGTTGAGTGTACAGCGGGGCATTAGTCAGTCACAAGCTGCTGAACTAGTCCTCTAGTATCCTCATGTAGTTTGACGACAGGCTGTTTTGTCTTGCCCCCCACATGCACGCAAACTGATTAAACCCGTAAACAAACAAACAAAAAAGGCAGGTTTGAAAGGCAAAAAAGTAATAAATAAATAAAATAATGAAGTTTTAAATCCGGGAAAGGGAAGTCTGAGGCCCCCTGCTGGAGCTGTTGCCCCTGCGACGTGAACACGGAAAGCGGTTGAAGATGGAAGTTTTGAAAAGTAATAAAAATGACAAAATAAATGATTAAAATAAAATGCACCATGTCCAGAAAATTGTCAAATTTAATTTATTGTTGGGTTGTCAAATTTCTGACCACCTTTGAACTAATCACGTGAATCCGAAGCTTAATATAGTGATAATGTTACAAAAATAATTTTAGCCTACATTTTAAAGCCACAAATTGACTGTTTGTGTGTTTGTTTTATTGTCAGGCCATCCAGGCGACCATCCAGAGACACGAGCAGACGATGGAGAGCTTCAGATATCTGAACTGTTCGCTCCGAGATGATGAGTCCACACCGCCTCACTCCCCGGTAACAAGGAGCTCATATCCTGCCTGTTTGCCCCGGTGGCTAAGCGTGGTACTGCAGCACAAAAGATTACCATTGTAAAAATCAATAAATGCTGTAACAGGTCCACAGACCCTCAGCCCTGCTGATCAGTTCTCTGTTTGTACTTTGAATTTTGATGTTTTCTACTTTTAAATTTAATGACATTGAATTTGATTAAAAAAATAAAGCAAATGTAGTATTTTGTGTTCCGAATTGTTGCTGTCAGACTGAATGGTCACGTGACCTGACTGCAGACCAGTTCTTTTGTTTGCCGTCACCAACCAGTCAGAACGCCCCATGTCAGGAGGACCGCATTTTCAAATTGATGTTCCCATCTCATTGTCAGAGCTGCGTGGAGCTGGGCAAACGAGCGCCCACGCCCATCAGAGAGAAGGAA
Source organism: Thalassophryne amazonica (assembly GCF_902500255.1). Classification (NCBI taxonomy): domain Eukaryota; kingdom Metazoa; phylum Chordata; class Actinopteri; order Batrachoidiformes; family Batrachoididae; genus Thalassophryne; species Thalassophryne amazonica. The sequence continues at coordinate 17,994,400 of NC_047108.1, forward strand.
GTGACTCTGTGCATGAAGTGTCAGGAACCGTTCAACTCCATCACCAAGAGGCGGCACCACTGCAAAGCCTGCGGACACGTACGTTCATTATTGCAACCATTAACTTTACGTCCCATAATGCTTTGCTGTCAGCCAAAGCCAGAGATCTCCACACTGCATCATGTCTGTGTTTTCAGCAGTGACACCTTTTTTTTCAGTTCACCGGTTTTTGAAGGATTTATTTCAGTGGAAATGTAAATTAAAAAAAAAGTTTTTCCAGCTTATTTTAACTGAGTCCAATCTGTGTGACTCAAACTGGAACTCGCTGGTTTCAAACAGTTTTTGCTGTAGTTTAATCACTACTTTATTTGAACTGCATTTGTACATTTGAACTACAAGTGTTATTATCATTATTTTTTTGGGGGGGGGGCAGTGGTGGATGTGATTGCTGTGGAGCGACACACTCTGAACCCGGGGTTTTGATGCCTTTTGCTGTTCTAGTTTTAGCTCCGGCATGTTGTTCTCAGAATTTTAAACTGGAACTGTTGTTTTTAGTGTTAACTGCAGATGTGTGAGTGCACCTGACCTGACCTGCATCAGACCTGAGCCACGCTCAGCTCTGATTAGTACCGACCCGGGAAACCACGTCAGAACGCCATGAGCAGTGAACAGGTTTCTTCATGTAGAGCTGGAGTCGTGTCAGGAAAGGCGTCTGGTGCAAACCCTGTGCCAAATCCAGGAGCAACTGAAAGGAGGAAAAACTGTTTTCCAGTTTCAGTGCTGATAATTAAGATTTTATGAATTTGTAGCAGAGTGCACTTTACAGAGCCATTGTTCACCTCTTGGGTCTGTGCTAATCAGCAACTGCACCATCATTTCCCCCTCCGGTCACTGAAATCACTCTGCTCCAAAATAGAAAATAATCTGCATTGTATTTTAATTTTAGTCTTTAACTGTAGTCTGGCATAAAAAATAACTGAGCAGCCAAATCATTGTTCAAGGAGCAAAGATTTATTTCAAGATGTAGAAATGAAATAAAAACCAAAGCCTTCTACGTATACAGTTAAAGTAAAAGGTGCATATTACTGCACAAATCACATCCAATGATTCATGTTTTGTGGATCATGATGTGCCAGTTCCAAAAACTGGCACAAGACTTTCTCAATTGCTTACAGTGTTCTACAGCACTATTTGTACCATAGATTACACCCATTTTTAGGCCCAAATTCAGTTTGATTATTTATTTTACTTATTTTTGTGCCAAAAATGTACAAAATCGGGTGTCAATAGGCATGTGAATCTCATCACTGACACCGATTCAATACACATCTTGATACACTACCAGTGATATGATACATATAGTGTGATACATGACGATACTGACGAGATGATATACCTCTGTTCCCACGGCGATGGCATTTGATATGTATTTGATGCCGATTCAGTTCCTCACAATGCGATATGATGCGAGTTGGTGCGATACGATGCTATTTAACATGATGCAAATAAATTATACCAAAAATTTAACTAGAAAATAAGAAGCTGCAATTCTGCATGATACTGTGGTGTTCTTCTTCTTCTTCTGATTCTAATAGAGGCAGAGGATTTGTTTTACTCCTTATAAGTATCAAATTTACCAGCTTCAACATTAAGGAACAGGAATCAGTTCCCTCATATTTGGAACCCGTTTCAACAGTAAACAGTACGACAATGTCACTCTCAGTGAGTGACTTAAAGTGAGTCACTCATTGACAGAGTACCGCCATGGCAAAAGTAATTTGAGATACTTTCTTACTAGTTTTGCTGGAGCTCGGTTTACAATCTGCGGCCGTGTTGATATCGTTTAGTAACACGGCATTCTTTATAAATGACCTGTGTCTTGTCAAGTTTCCCATCTAAAAAAGCCAAAGTATCTCCAAATGCCTGATTTAAGTGTTTTAGGTGTGTCAAAAATCTATTCCGACTGCTTGCTGTTGTTTTCGCAGACCTCCATCTTTGTTGTGCTAGAAATGTGCTTTCAGGCTTCCATCCGTGTTCAAAACACAATGCGGAGCAGTGATGGTGTGTTCAATGTGCCTCAGAAAAAATTGATGCAAGCAGGCAGCGAGCGATGCATCACGATTTCACCCATCAGTTGAATCGATGCACACTGAATGAATCGATACACGCACATCGTGCACGTTTGTATCTCGATACCGATTCGTATCAGTTAATTTCTACATGCGTAGGTGTCAAATATCAGCAACGAGAGACCAGTTTTAAGAATTTGAGTTTAGCTCAAAAATACAAAAATTGCAGCGGTTTCCTTGAACGTTTACGGAGGAAATAACTTCCACGCTGCTGCTGCCCTCAGTTTTAAAATCATTTAAACCACAATGCAATCAAAGTTATGATTCCTGTAATCACATGAAGTCTGCAAAGCATCCTAACGTACGTGCATGTTTGAGTTCATGTTTCAGTGTGTTTAAGAATAAAAGAACAAGTTTTCCCAAATATGATGCACTCAAAAAGTAAATATCTGTGATGTCATCAGGAGGAAGTGAGTTCAGGTGCAGGGCCGTTGATTGACTGATTCTCCATTTTGAATCCAGGTGGTTTGTGGGAAATGTTCAGAGTTTCGTGCTCGTCTGTCATATGACAACAATCGGACCAATCGGGTTTGTATCGACTGCTACGCCGCGCTGGTGGGAGTGTCTCCGTCTTCCGCCCTGTTGACCAGCAGCAGCCAGAGGAGACGCTCCATCCTGGAGGTGAGTGTGACATCACTGTGACAGTGTCCGCTGATAATTTTGTTGTTTTGTTTGTCACTAGAAGCAAAGTAAACTGCAACATTGCAAAGTAACTCCACAACAGTTATGTACAATATAGCATCTGAAGCACCTGGACAGTAGATAATCTGGTTCAGCTTCTTTCCATAAATTTACATATCATTGAGGACAATTTATTGATTTATGTAATTGTGTTTTAGTAATTATTTGTACAGAAAAACCTGAAGTTTTAGCAGGACCCATGGTGCCCATGGTTTATTAGGAGTACTGCAATACAAATAAACGGATTTGTAGTATTTCTAGTTGGAGTATTTTGGGTCTTGGTGAACATTTTTATTTTATTAATTTGTCTTTAATTGCAACTCATTTTCACCAAACCCCATTCATATTTTCGTGTTTTCCACATCCTGCTCTACAACATATCTGATTTTACTGTAGTATTTATAAAATGTTAAGAATTTGTAAAAGTACCACAGGAGCACAGTATTACTGTAAGGTACTACAGAAAGTACAAAGGACTGAAAATAACAAACAGACATCTTTAATGTATTTCTGTATTTCTTGGTTTTGAGGGATGCAGCAGACTGATTCTCACTCTCACCTTCGCTTTCCTGTTGCCATAGAAACAGGCCTCCTTGGCAGCGGAGAACAGCGTGATTTGTAGTTTTCTTCACCACATGGAGAAAGGAGGGGGGCGGGGCTGGCAGAAGGCCTGGTTTGTCATCCCGGAAAACGAGCCGCTGGTTCTGTACGTCTACGGAGCTCCGCAGGTACAACGCAAATATTCACGCCAAAACACACAACACCCGCATGCACTGAAACGTTCGCTCGCCGCAAAGATTCAGGCTAGGAATCAACCCACCATCCTTTCGTGTAATGGACTGCCCTGTCTTCCACCTGAGCCATTTGGTTTTTTTTTTTCCCACCAGGATGTGAAAGCACAGCGCAGTGTGCCGCTGATCGGCTTTGAGGTTTCACTTCCTGAGACGTGCGACCGCCTGGAGCGACGCCACGCCTTCAAAATCTCCCAAAGCCACCTGACGCTCTACTTCAGCGCAGATGGGGAGGAGCTACAGCGCCGCTGGATGGAGGTTCTGTCACGGGCAGGGAGGGGGGAGGAGCTCCAGTCCCACCGGCCTATAGTGGAGAGCCTGTTGGAGGAGGGGGAGGAGCTAGCGGCTGTTGCAGAGGGGGACGACACATGATTCTGATGGTGGTGTTTTTAAATGTTGAAAGCTCCTTATTGGACCGTAACAAAAACAAACGCAGTCACTGACGTAAACAGGTCGACACGCGTGCACACACACACACACACACACACAGTGTGGTTACAGTTTTTTGTTCCCTGCATGATTTCTCGCAGACATAAAACACGACACGTCTTTTAACGATTTCCCGCCTGAAAGGTCCGGTTTCAGACCCGGTTCTCTTCAGTGTTTTTGAAACAAAGGTGCTATAAAGTCAACCAGATAATGTTTACGGGAATTTGCAGTGGGGGGGTCGCATAATTATCAGCGAATCATGGCTGATTATCATCGCTGATTTGCCAATAACAGATTGAGCCCTAATTTGTAGTCAGACCTTCTGAAACCGAACCTTTTCTTTGGTTCCTGAACTCATTCATTGTGAACAATTTCAAATTACGATGCCGAAACCGAATCGTTTTCACTTCACCTGCTTTGTCGTGCACAGGAGTGGGTGGAGCTTTTGGTTGACGTGAGCAACACATTGAAACACACATTAGCTCATCGTCATGTTTGTTGGTATAAACACAAGATATTTTTGCACAATATAATGAGGATGAGAAAGTGGGCGTGGCTTAGCCAGTGAGTGGCAGCTGGACACCAGCACGAGATAAATTTTACACGATTTGCACAAATTATATGATTTTTTTTTTCATTCAGGCAAAATATTTGCTTGAATAATTATAATAGTTTCACGTTGAGTTTTCGATGCCCAGTCAGAAGATGTTACGATGATGCTAACATTAGAGGTGACGGTAGCAAACCGTCCTAAAAACCAAAACAAAATGTGCATTCGCGAGGTGTGTTGAATAATACAGTTAAATAAAATCAGTTAAATAAAGTTAAATGAAATCCAACTCTGAGAAGAAACTGCTCCATAAACAAATTTGTGTAGTCACTCATGAGTTTACGTTATAAAGACACACTCGCATCAAGCTAGCGTTGATTGGGCAGAATTTTATTAATGACGTTCACCAGCATCAGCTGTTAAATGCTCATATATGCTAATCTGTGAGTCAAAAAAGTGGATAAATCCGAAATTTGTTTTCTCATGATTACACTGAAATTAATTTAGTTTATTTATAAACATCACAAATGTCTGACTTTAACAAAAATTGAAACAAATAAATTAATCAGCTGGCATTCAAACACAAGATACGCGTCCAAGCTAACCCTAACGAAGTGGGAGGAGTTACACAGTTGCTCAAATTGTATTTGATTGACCTAAATTAGTGTATATTTCCAGAGCCCAGAAATGCTTTTTTTAACACATAAATTCTTACATTTTTAACACATAGAGGATTTGACCAGTGCAGTTAATTATCACATGATTACAGTCAGCAGCTTTCATGCAGTTATGAATTTAACATAAACATTAAAAAACAAATTACACGGAAGCAACCGAACATTAATCACTGCTGATGTCTGATCATTTATTGATTATTACGAAGTTTAAACATTGACTGTTGAAGGAATATGACCTATGTTTCTCCCGTGTGGTGAAGGACTTTAAGCAGACACGACTTTTACTGATAATTAGTGTCAAATGAATAAGTGTGTATACAATAGCAAACAATTCAGATTGAGTTCTTGGCTACAAAATGACTTTTGCTTGGATTAGCGTTATCCAACACGGATAATTAGCAGGTAGCTAATTTAACTAAGAAAAGTCAAGGATTCAAAGGATTCAAAAGAATTTTATTGTCATATGCACATAGGAACATGTTCCCTGCACAATGAAATGTGTTTACTGCATTTTACCCATCTTAATTGCCAGTTAGGAGCAGAGGTCGCCTTTTTGGCACCCGGGGACCAGCTCCAGATGTACATCCCTGCCTTAGGTCATGAGCAGGGCTGAGCAAACCTTGACCGGCCTCATGACAAACAGACAACACACACATAACACACACAACACACATAAGCCGGCCCGGTACATGAACACATATAAAAGCACACACAAGGTAAAAAGTAATTTAAAAAACTCAAGAAACAGCTAAAAATACGTGTCTCACTCCAGCATAAAACTGCCCAGAGTCATAAACTAGGCTGGATTTTACTCTGGGGCATGTCCTGGGCTAGGATGTAGCACCCGGGTTCAGTCCAAAATCCAGCACCAGCTATGCTCCCCCAGCTCAGTCTGGGTGTGTTCTGGGGGCGCCGGTACATCTTAGACTGTTACACTTAGAAAGATCACAAGTTCAGAATCCCTTTAGTATTTTATAAAAAAGTTGAATCTGAAGAATTCTGTCATAAAATGTTGAAATGATTTTTTTGCAGGCAGAACAGTCATCACATAAGCTCCACCCTCCTCTGTCCTTTGGCAACGTGATGATATCGAACATTGACTTAGCTGATTGGTTTCGGTGTTCAAGAAATTCCATGTTGAGGGTATGAAAACTTTCAAAGCGATAAACTGTCCAATGAAAGGATGACATCATAGACACACACACAAGTCATAAAAAAACAAAACCACCAGAGAACACGACATTTGACCTTGATGAAAATGCAGCTGCATCTATGCGGAGTTTGAGGAAGCGGTTCTTCTGCCTCCGTCCTCATTGGTGCCTCACAGGTCTCCTTTCTGTGAGCGCTGATCCTGAAAACACTTTGTGCAGTTTTTACTCTGTGAAAAAAGAAGACACTCGTCTTGCTGAAAAGTACTTCAGAAACATTTAAATTTCTCACTTTGATCTGGACCCTGCTTCAACTTTCACCGGAAGATTTGTTTCCAAAGCTGCCAATCAAATCACAATATGGTTGATGAACTACGTTTCCCAGGAGCCTCTGCTTCGATCAATGAACTTTTTTTTCTTGAAGCCACGTTGCCCTCTGCTGATAAACTGTGGTACTGCGGGGTTTTGTGGCGCATGTTCTCATTTTTACCTCCAAAAATTCTCATTACACGGTATTTTTTGTTGTTGTTTCTGTATAAAAGATTAATAATGAACAAAAGAAAACATAAACGCCATCTTGAGCTCACATAGTATTAAGCTGAAATAATACATTTAAATAGCCAAATAATTAATGGCCTTAATTGTTTAAGACAATTAGGAAAAGCAAATTCTAATGTTTACCAGAACTGATGAGTATTTGAACTGGTTACAGATTCTGAAATATGAAGATTTGTTGCATTTCTCTTTATATTTTACTTAAAAAAAACCCCTATGCTAAAAACACGGGAATTTTAACATATTTTGCTTTGGAACAAAAGTAATTTTTAGACATTTTATTTTGGACTCCAATAAACTATGATTTGCTTTTTTTATTGCAATATTGTCACATAACCCAAAGTAAGAATCAATTATAAAAAGATTAATGCATTAAAAAAGCAAACGGTACTCTGAGTTCACGCCTCTGCCAACCGTCCTAGGGTGATTCTTTAACTACGGGCACTATTGGCCTTGTAAATGTAATTTCCACCACACCATTGCCTTACAATATAAACCGCCTTGGGGCAACTGTTTGTTGTGATTTGGCGCTATATGCTTGTGCTCTGATGTCACTGTTTATCTCCATAGAAACTACCCAAACAATCTTTCATACAAACTGTTTAAAGGGACATTACAGTGTTGTGGTGGAAATTACGGCAATAGTGTGGGACAACTACATTTTGTTTAAAAAAATCACAACAGTTGTATGACATTGAATACCCCAATTATGTTTTGATTATTTTACTGATATTTTATTGAGATATTTTAAAACATTAGAAAAAAACGTTTCTTTACCATTCATTTTTATCATTGAAGATCAAAAGTCTGGGTGTGGGACAAGCACAAAACGGCAATATTTGCATATAATGATGCTGAAAAAAGGTGAAAAAGTCATCATAGACTACTAGAACAAATTTCTTAACACACTTTCATTGTAAAGATAACTATAAAAGTGTGAAATTTCCCCTTTTTTCTGTTTTTCATACAATATGATCAAAGGACATAATAAGTGCCCGTAGTCTTAGAATCACCCCCTAACGGTTACGTACGTCTTTATTGTTTTTACAAGCGGGAACATATTTAAATGTTGTTAGCAATCAGCCCTCTTGAGTGCTATAATCAGTTTTAACAATTGCTTTATGAGAAATATTTTTATTTAATGGATTGGGGAGATTAAAAAACACACAGAGAATCCTCAAAGCACAACAACCTGAAGCAGCCACTGTTTAGACCGTTTTTCCGTTGGCAGTGTAAAGCCTCAGAGGTCGTCCGCTGAGCTGACATCGATCCTGCGACCGTCTGAGGAGGACGTTTATAGACATTTAATATCATCAACAATTTATGTTGGAATAAATTACAAAATGCAAAAACACAATGTTATGGAATTTTAAGGTTTGGAAAAACACATTTTGGCTTCATTTAGAGCGATATTCATCAATTTACTTTGCTGCAATTTTTTGAAAATGATGGAACAGTCAAAAGTGTCCAAACCTCAGTGTTTAAACCTTCAACTGCTAAAAATGTCGAATTATTCGTTGAGTTCAATCGTTATCCCTCCCGGTAGGAAATGTGGGAGATATAGCGATCAGCATTTCCATCTGTCTGTCCGTCCGTTTTCACTTGTTAACGCAACATCTCAAAAACCGCTTGAGTAATTTCCTTCATATTTGGAATAAGTGTGTAGTTGGATGGTCCCCTGACCCCTTGTATTAGTGATTTGTGGGGGCGCGGGGTGGGGGGGTGGCGGCGTGTCCTCTCCTGATGATTCTTGTTCCAGAAAAATATCTCTATTAAAAAAATTAAAATGTCAGAGGTGAACTAGTCGGCGAGCCTGTAAGAGAAACCTGCCGCAGTGCCGTAACGACATGTGGCACGTTTAAAGTGACCGGGGATGTAAACATATGGACGTTTTAATTGTTATGTGTCGGATGCAGCTCGGAGAACCGACCAGCGTTTGAAGGACCCAGTATGAAATAAGCAGAGCACGGTACAAAGGCTAACTGAATTTAATACATAACAGTGATGTGATACAAAACAACAAAAGAGTGTGCGGTCTGGCGTGGTGGTGATACGGTGCGCTCCCAGCAGCGCTAACGGTCCGGAGCCAGAAGCCGTTCGGACCCAAGGACCCCGCCGACACCCCCCAGGTGGCCGCAACAAACCGAGTCTGTGAAAGAAGGAACCATTATGTGAGTCCACACTCTACACACAGAGAGACCACTCAAAGGTGTACATAAACAGCAAACACTTCCTGGCTTAATTACTAATCAGCTTCCCAACCTGCAGGCATGGAACATCCAGTTCACAAAACTCCACTGCAGTGGAAGCCGATACATGACTAACGTACAGCTCAATATAATAAGGTGTGAGGGACACCACATTTACTGACTGTATAAACGTTAGTCACAAAATCTAACGTACCTCAGGAAGTGTGCTGACGAGCGTGAGACCTCACCCCCTCCTCTTTCACAGACCGTGCATCAAACCCTGGACGTTCTCTGCATCCACTGATGATGAGATGGCTCCCGAGACGACGATCTCACCCGTCTGGTCACAAGGTCGAGTCTCTGGCAAATACACACTGTATACTCCAGTCTTAAATGCCACCATGTTCCAATCCATATAGATGCACCACAGCTGTGAGTCCTGATGAGCCGCAGGTGATCAGGGTGAGGTCCTGATAACCTCAGCAACACAGCCACTCAGTCCCAAATGCAAGCCACCTGGAAGGAAAAACAAAAGACAGAAACAAAAAGGCAGCCAGGCCCCCCCAGCCATACAACATTAATGGCAGCATGATTTTGACAAAACATAAATAACATGGAAACCAGTTGGTGACATATCAGCATTGAGATACTGAAAAGTGACATCATGTAGAGATTTAAGAAAATGGCATAATTTTGATATAAAATGCTATAATTTAGAGATTAAAATGTTATTTCAAGATTAAAATGATATAATTTATATATTTAAGTGCCATAATTTTGAGAATAAAATGTTACATTTTCAAAATTACACTGTCATAATTTAGAGATTAAAATATAATATTAGATTAGAATGTGTCAGATTTGGAACAGATCACAATCTGCTGACAGGAAGTGACAGAACACAGGTATCGCTTCCCTGGAACCTGAAACATGAGTCCAGTGTGTGTGTGTGTGTGTGTGTGTCACAAAATATGGATTAACTCTAAACCAGTCATTCCAAAATCCAAATCCTGCCCTTTACACTAAATCCAGTTAAAGTTTGTCCATAAAGTTTTGAGGTTAAACGAGAACATGAACCTAACCTGGAGGTTATTTTGGGGCTGTGACCTCCAGCAGAGGACCAGAACTGGTCCTGGTCCTGGTCCTGGTCCTGGTCCTGGTCCTGGTCCAGGCGTACATGGTAAATTTCCTGTCCTCTGCAGGATGTGATGCTTCAAGCTCATGATGAGTTTTTGGAGGTAAAAATTTTCACCTAAAGATTTGGAACCAGAACCCAGACCGGATTCCAGAAACAGGAAGTTCCTTCTTCCTGATGTCCTGCTGGAAAACATTCCAGTGATTAGACGGAGCCGATCTCAGCTCATGATTTCAGTGTTTTTTATTTTCTCTTTGTCTCTATAAATGCCTTTAAAAAATGTTTTGATGGTGGAAAAAGAGAATTTTCTGAATCTTGCTGTTGTTCTGCTGTTGATATCTGGGAGCAGCTGAAACCCGTAATGACCCGTTCTTGGATATTTCTCCGTGTTTATGATTCCGGGTTGTGTTTGATGTTTGCTTGATGCAAGAAGAAAAACGTTTTGTAAATATAATTTATTCTCCTGTAACCCTCCTGTAAGGGTTAAAGGTCAACCTCCACACAGCCAGAGCCAATCAGAATCAGCGGTGGTTCAGACCCACGCAGGTGCCGTGCTTCCTGGGTGAGATCAGAATGCATTAATCTGTGTCAGATGGGAAGATGGACCAAGGTTTTTTTGTTTTGTTTTTTTTTGCCTCTGTGTCCAATCATTAATCTCGAGGACGAGAATAAATAGGAGAATAAAAACGAAGTAACGCCGTTGTCATGAACGCAGCTGAAAACTGACGTTTTGAAGAAACGTCACTTTAATAAATGATTCACATCAGTAAAATAAAGAAAATGTTTAAAACATTCACATTTTAATGTTAGAAATAAATAAATCTGGACATTTTGACCGATGTTGCATTTTTCACACGTTTGATGTTTAGTCACAAGAACTCAAATTATCCACAACAACATGACTTTAGAGTTACTGCAGTACTGCACGTAGCACTAACACATGGTCTATGTAAACTTTTTACTTCTTGCTTCTGTGTCTATTAAACACACAAGACAAAACGTGTAAAGCAGATAACCTGCAGTGAGGGAAAGTGACAATTTTTTCACTTTGATTGTGGTAGATTGTGTTCCTTTCTGTTTAGCTCAGCTAGTACTTTCCACCTTATATGTAAATTAGGCTAGCAACTTTCTCCTGCGTTCACTCTTTCAGCTAATTTGGGCTGACAATTTACAGTTTCTTCCTGTCTTTGTTTTAATACAGGCAAGTACTTGTGCTAAGCTAGGCTATCAGTTTCCACCTGGTTCTATTCTTTCAGTTTAGTTAGGGTAGAATGTGTATTTATGCTAAGCTAGGCTATCAGTTTCCATCTGGTTCTATTCTTTCTGTTTAGTTAGGGTAGAATGTGTATTTATGCTAAGCTAGGCTATCAGTTTCCACCTGGTTCTATTCTTTCTGTTTAGTTAGGGTAGAATGTGTATTTATGCTAAGCTAGGCTATCAGTTTCCACCTGGTTCTATTCTTTCTGTTTAGTTAGGGTAGAATGTGTATTTATGCTAAGCTAGGCTATCAGTTTTCACCTGGTTCTATTCTTTCTGTTTAGTTAGGGTAGAATGTGTATTTATGCTAAGCTAGGCTATCAGTTTCCACCTGGTTCTATTCTTTCTGTTTAGTTAGGGTAGAATGTGTATTTATGCTAAGCTAGGCTATCAGTTTCCACCTGGTTCTATTCTTTCTGTTTAGTTAGGGTAGAATGTGTATTTATGCTAAGCTAGGCTATCAGTTTCCACCTGGTTCTATTCTTTCTGTTTAGTTAGGGTAGAATGTGTATTTATGCTAAGCTGGGCTATCAGTTTCCACCTGGTTCTATTCTTTCTGTTTAGTTAGGGTAGAATGTGTATTTATGCTAAGCTGGGCTATCAGTTTCCACCTGGTTCTATTCTTTCTGTTTAGTTAGGGTAGAATGTGTATTTATGCTAAGCTAGGCTATCAGTTTCCACCTGGTTCTATTCTTTCTGTTTAGTTAGGGTAGAATGTGTATTTATGCTAAGCTAGGCTATCAGTTTCCACCTGGTTCTATTTCTGTTTAGTTAGGGTAGAATGTGTATTTATGCTAAGCTAGGCTATCAGTTTCCACCTGGTTCTATTCTTTCAGTTTAGTTAGGGTAGAATGTGTATTTATGCTAAGCTAGGCTATCAGTTTCCATCTGGTTCTATTCTTTCTGTTTAGTTAGGGTAGAATGTGTATTTATGCTAAGCTAGGCTATCAGTTTCCACCTGGTTCTATTCTTTCTGTTTAGTTAGGGTAGAATGTGTATTTATGCTAAGCTAGGCTATCAGTTTCCACCTGGTTCTATTCTTTCTGTTTAGTTAGGGTAGAATGTGTATTTATGCTAAGCTGGGCTATCAGTTTCCACCTGGTTCTATTCTTTCTGTTTAGTTAGGGTAGAATGTGTATTTATGCTAAGCTAGGCTATCAGTTTCCACCTGGTTCTATTCTTTCTGTTTAGTTAGGGTAGAATGTGTATTTATGCTAAGCTAGGCTATCAGTTTCCACCTGGTTCTATTCTTTCTGTTTAGTTAGGGTAGAATGTGTATTTATGCTAAGCTAGGCTATCAGTTTCCACCTGGTTCTATTCTTTCTGTTTAGTTAGGGTAGAATGTGTATTTATGCTAAGCTGGGCTATCAGTTCCCATCTGGCCCTATTCTTTCTTCTCAGCCTGTCTAGTGTGTGTATTTATGCTAAGCTAGGCTATCAGTTCCCACTTGGTTCTAGTCTTTGTGTTCACAGGGCTGTGAAAACTCAGCGGATCCGCGGGATTCCACGGATTTCATCATGGGGATGGTGGGGTGTTAGTGTTGTACTCTTTAATCGTGATCGTTACTGAGTTTTTAAAATGCTTATCGCAAAGCGTTCTCTTTTTTTACGACATCGTGTAAGTTTTCTAAGTCCGCGGACACTGATCCGTGTGTTACAGATACATATCAGTTTCCTCGGATCAGTTTCAAAGCCTGGCTGTTACGACAGTTGTCGTAAAGCGGGACTGGTTGGTTTCTGCGGTGACACTGTGTGGCTCCTGTGCGAAGCTTAGCTAAACGTAGCATGTGATAAGGACAAGAATCCTTGGAATTGTTGCTGGCTTCATGAACACACCTGAAAGATACACGGGAAAAGCGAACTGGTAAGAATTTTTTTTCTCTCTCTGGAAAATAAACATTGTGCTGTTCAAACAGGATTTCAGAAAAGATGATGTGCCTTTTTTTCTTTCATTAATCTAGACTTTCTCTCATTGAAAAAAAAGACATTGCGGCTTTGAATGAATTTAGGCTACATGAATTTACACAGCAATGTAAATTAGTTTTTATTAATGTAGACTTTTTTCATGGGAAAAAAGACACTGTGAGTGGATTTACAGGAATTTACACAAGAATGTGTGGCTTTTTTACTATAAGGTATGTTATTGATATTTTACCATGATTTTTAAAATATTCTACAAGCTTTAGCTGTGATTTTTGACATGGTTTAACAGTGTTTTCAGTCTTCATGAATTTCATGTAGTTTAATTGTTCTGAGTTAATGCATAATTTGGTTTACATTTAAAAGGAAAATCATACCAGGTCCTACTTCCACATCATATTCTGTTATTTCAATGTCATCATTGACGGTTCAAATGAAAGGTTGAATCTAGGATCATTTAAATATGCACTAATTTTGAGATTTGTTCTTCCAGGAAATGTTGAAAATGTATCAGTAGATGAAAATTTAATTTGGTTTCTGGGGCCCCACAAGGCCCTAGACCCCTGCAAATTTTCCTCGGCCTTCACAATTTTCATTTCACAGCCCTGTGTTCAGTTAGGCTAGTATGTGTATTTATGCTAAGCTAGGCTATCAGTTTCCACCTGGTTCTAGTCTTTGTGTTCAGTTAGGCTAGTATGTGTATTTATGCTAAAATAGGCTAGTAGTTTCAACCAGTCTTTCTGTTCAGCTAGGCTAGTATATGTGTCTATGCTAAGCTAGGCTATCTGTTTCCACTTGGTTTTAGTCTTTCTGATCAGCTAGGCTAATATGTGTATTTATGCTAAGCTAGTCTAGTAGTTCCCACCTGGTTCTATTCTTTCTGTTTAGTTAGGCTAGTATATGTATTTATGCTAAGCTAGGCTATCAGTTTCCACCTGGCTCTAGTCTTTCTGTTCAGCTAGACTAGTATGTGTATTTATCCTAAGCTAGGTTAGTAGTTTCCACCAGTCTTTCTCTTCAGCTAGGCTAGTGTGTTTGTTTATGCTAAGCTAGTCTAGTAGTTTCCACCAGTCTTACTGTTCAGCTAGGCTAGTATGTTTGTTTATGCTAAGCTAGTCTAGTAGTTTCCAACAGTCTTTCTGTTCAGCTAGGCTAGTATGTGTATTTATGCTAAGTTAAGCTATCAGCTTCCACCTGGTTCTAGTCTTTCTGTTCAGCTAGGCTAGTATGTGTATTTATGCTATGTTAAGCTATCAGCTTCCACCTGGTTGTAGTCTTTCTGTTCAACTAGGCTAGTCTGTGTGTTTATGCTAAGCTAGGCTAGTCACTTCCACCAGTCTTTCTGTTTAGTTAGGCTCGTATGTGTATTTATGCTAAACTAGGCTATCAGTTCCCACCTGGTTCTAGTCTTTCTGTTCAGCTAGGCTAGTATGTGTATGACGTCAGGGTCTCAGGATTCTTTGCACACATGGAGAGGTTCCGGTTGCGCACTAACATGGTGTCACTTGATATTTATGGATGAATAGCTTGTGGAAAAATTTGTGCCCTGTGTTAATTTTTTCTTTTTGGTCGCAGAGTTTTCCTCCACCAATCTTGTAACATCGGCAAAAGAAAATTTTGGTAAATCCATCAACAAAGTCACGTATACTCTGTCCTTTTTGTAACACCGGGTATGTTTTTCTGTTGTGTTTCCACAACGATTACGTATTTCTGGTATCAATGTATTGATGACATGTAACCTGGGTGTGATTCATCCTGGGATTTGGAAAAAAAAATCTATATATATACATTAGCTTACATTCATATGCCTTTGGTGACAGCATTTGCATTTCTGTTCCTCGTGCAGGATGAGCAGTGACGCCATTTTTGTTATGTACAGCCGGCGGGATGAAATGGAACCCCTCGGAGTGTGCAGGGGATGATGGGACCCTGAATGACTCTATTTGGGTTAAGCTAGGCTAGCAGCGTCTCATGTGGTCCAGTATTTCTGAGAAGGAGTTGTACTTTCCCTCTGATTTGTGTATTTATGCTAAGCTAGTTCAGCAGTGTCCGCCTCCCATCATTGCTTGGCTAACTTGTCCCAGATGTCTTTGTCCATGAAACCAAAGGTCAGTTTCCCATCTGACTGTAGATTAGATTTTTTTAAATCGTTCTTTTTTGTGAGCGTGTGCTCCCGCGCTGAGTCATGGTTCTGGCTATGGCCGCGTGTCATTAGCGTGTTTTTACCGTGTAAAGCAGTCGGTCCTCTCTCACTGGGAATGGAAGGAACTGGCCAGTAACGCAGCCTTAATTTGACCATCATCATGAGTTGGTTTGATGTGGTCTGGACGGAACCAGCTGTGACTGGTTACCACTGGTTCTGCCCGGTGTGTGTTTGACCTGTGTTCTTGGTGTGTGTCAGTCCAGTGTGCACTTTTTCTTCATGTACCAAAGCACGTGTTGGAAAAGTTTTGGGAAAATGTTCCGTATACAGATTTAGTGACATTGTTGGTTAATATATCAGAAATATATTTATAGACTTTTATTCTTTCTTACAGGCAGCACGGTGGCTTAGTGCTTAGCACTGTTGACTCGCAGCGAGAAGGTCATGGGTTTGATTCTCACCTGTGGTCTTTCTATGTGGTGTTTGCGTGTTCTCCCTGTGTTTGTGTGGGTTCCCTCCGGGTGCTCCGGCTTCCTCCCACATCCAAAG
Organism: Thalassophryne amazonica; assembly: GCF_902500255.1. Taxonomy (NCBI): domain Eukaryota; kingdom Metazoa; phylum Chordata; class Actinopteri; order Batrachoidiformes; family Batrachoididae; genus Thalassophryne; species Thalassophryne amazonica. The sequence continues at coordinate 18,010,532 of NC_047108.1, forward strand.
ACATGCAGGTTAGATGGACTGGAAACTTTAAACTGTCCGTAGGTGTGGATGTGTTTGTTTGTCTGTATGTGACCCTGTGACAGACTGGCCTCCTATCCAGGGTGAACCCCGCCTCACGCCATGTGACTGCTGGGATAGACTCCACCCCTGTGACCCTCAACTGGAGTAAGCGGTTGACGTGTGTGTGTGTGTGTGTGTGTGTATTCTTTCTTATTCTCTGGTCACTTTGACAGTGACAGGCTGTTACCATGGTTACCACAATCTTAATGAGATCATTAATGAGGCCTGATTTGTTGCTGCAGCTCAGAATAACACGAGAAAAAAAAAAGAGTTTATTCTCAAAAAAATCTGACATTTTCTCCAACGTTGATGCTGAAAGTTTAGCTCCTGGTTGTTATTAGTCTGTGAGCAGGTTGAGGTTGGTTCTAGTTCCAGCACACTGGACTGTTGTTGTGTGTTCCTGTTTTCACACTTTATTCCACTTGTGTCAAATCAAAGGTCTGGTTTTGTCTCTGTGGTTTTATATTTAAACATTGTTTTTACTCTCATGTTTTCTTTGTTTTGTTTTGTACATTTCTTGTGGATTTTTGACGTTGGTGTTGTTTCGGCTTTTTGCCACTGGTTTGACTCTATGGTACCGTCTTTGGAAAGTAACATAGCGGTACCAGTTCAGTCAAGCTGGCCTTGTGGATCCAGTCTGCATAAGATGACAAACTGTCCCCCAGAAATGTTTTCATGCACATTTCACCTGCAGACAGCAGACAGTCTGTAAGGGGACACGTTCTATGTGTGGTACCTGCACGGCTTCATAGCGGTTCTCTCAAAGGTCCTTCACAGTTCCAGTTCCACATTTGTTTGAACCAAACTGTGTCCCATTGTGTCATAAAGGCTTTAAACAATCTGAGTGCATCTCCTTATCAAAGGCTTACAGTGCTGCAGACTGCTGTTACCATAGCAACCATCAAGATTTTAAAAAAAGTTATATACAGAAAGAAAAAAATCATTTGTTGAGGCCAAAACTACTGGAACAATCAAACCAACCACACATGCATGATTTTATCATTTTTCCGCACATACAGCATGTTGTAACTCTGCCAGACATGGCTGCTAGTTGGTAATTTTATTTTTTAAATCTAGTAACCGGTTGCCATGGTAACCAGAACCTGGACCCTCTCATCTGCCTCCTTAAATAACTCATTTGTGGTGTCATTCGCTCATGTAACCATGGTGACCACTGCAGAACACAGTGGTCACCATGGTTACATCACGAATTACAGCTGGAATCATGTTACCATGGTTACTGTGCGATCTACAGCATGTAAAGATCGGATGATTGGCTCCATCAGTGACTGACACCTCTGTGAGCAGAGGGGGAGGAATTCATCTGTGACATCACCTGCTCATGTGGTCATCTGTTCTGGAACCAATTTGAGAGCACTAAATGTAATCCTGTGTTGCTACGGTTTCCATGGGTTTTTGTTTTGGTACTGTCTGATCTAATGTTACCATGGTAACCCCTGATTCCCCACAGACACAACCCCTGTTTCCATAGCAGCAGCTGGATTCATAGGCGCATGGCGGTCTTACTGTGTGGACTTCACCCATAATGCCGCTGTGTGTCTGCAGGGATGGAACAGCACCACAAGTGTGTATTCTTTGTGTTGTCCTTCTACTTTCTTATGATTGATCATTGATTATTGATTTGATGTTATTGGTTAGTGGCCGGCCACTGCCTTCCGTCCTGTTGATGTCTGTTTCCTATCATGCTTCTCTGTAAGAAAAAAACAAACAAATGTTTATGAGGTTATAATGGAAATAAAATAAAACTGAATCTGCAGCTGTGGAAGTCGCTTTTTTCTTCCTTAATTCTGTCGACGAGCTCGGAGCATCGTGACAAAGATGCTGATTGGTTAGATATATTTGATGTTTACACCAGAAATGCTTCATTTGACCATAGGTGGCGCCAGAGTGGAGTGGGATGCTTTAGCTCCGCCCACACGGGGCCCAGCGCTCCCACCACGATCTGCATTAATGGAGTGTTTTGAAGTCATGACGCTGAATTTAAATAGAGTTTCTAATCTGACCGAGCAAAGTGATATTTCCCGTTATTAGCCATGTTCTTACTAACGTGCAGCTCAATATTCACGCAGAAGAACACGTTTTCAGTGAAACTCGGTATCCAGTTTTTGCACTTAACCCTTAAACGTTTTCTGTATCCTGGGAGATACAGACATCTGGAAGGCTGTGGGGGGACATTAAGTATTAGCACTTCATGCTGTGGGAAAACCTTAAGGGGGGGTGGGTCAAGTACCAGGTCATGTGACTTCATGCCAGCATTCAAAACTATATGGATACATGTCTATCAAATTCCAAAACGGCAGTCTATGTGGACAAACACACTGGTCAAGAGGTAAGTTCTGATATTTTTCATGTTTATTTTATTTTGGTAGGACTTGCTTTACTAAAATATTGTTCTTTTAGGATGATTTTATGTATTGCTGTTTAAAAAATAGTGAATTGCATTTACACAGCTTTGATGATCAGGCATCATGTCTGTATCCTGGGGGGTACATTGTCCAGATAGGGGTGTAAAACAGGAACACTCACTCTCAGATGTACTTGTGTTTTGAGGACTACACAGATAGTCAAACTGTCGTGATGCAGCTCCGCTTGGTCAGAAACACCAGTGTCTGAAGGACTTCAGGTTGGATGTTGCCAAAGGACTCATCTACCCTGAAAAGCAGGAAAAGGGGACGTCCCTCTAAAGAAAATGAAAATAAACCACCAAAAGTAATCAAACAGCCAAAAGTCCCGATAGGAGATATGACAGGATTGACCACTTCTCTATTCTGTCAGTGAAAGGTCAATGCAGGATGTGCCAGGATGGACAGACCTCTGTCATGTGTCAGAAGTGCAATGTGAGGTGTTGTGTGGGCTGCCAGAAGAGGAGGTACTGCTGGCCCACCACCAGAAGGCGCCCTGCCTGAAGTGCGGGCTTCAGGCACGAGAGGGCGCTGCCGCCTCAGGAACAAGCCGTGGTGACAGCTGTCACCCATCATCCGTGACAGCTGTCACTAATCAACACATCTGGTATAAAAGCAGGAAGACACCTCCACCAAACTGCCGAGATATCATCTTCATCTGGAGGTAATATCCTCAGCCTTTTGTAAATCTGTTTATTGTGAGGGTTTGCAGGAGAACCGGTCGTTTTTGAGGAGGCTGTGCAAGACGGCGCTCCTTTTCAGCTGAGACCGCTGCAACGCGCTGAGTGAGAGGTGGAGGTGGCATTCCCACCAGTGTTACTGGGTGTTCACACACCCACCCTTTGACTGTCTTTTGCTTTCTGCCAGCAGTACCAGATCCGACACGCCGGGAAGGTGGCCACCTGGGGACTCCGGGACTTGGCGGCTCCAGTATTCCTCGGGTTCAGGTGGCGGTGGAAATCGTGTGGTTCCGGTTCGTTTCCAGACGGGCGTCTCCTATCGTCGAGCCTGCCCACACGACACCTTTTATTAATTGACTGTTGCACATTCTGATTCTGCTGTGTTTGGTTGTGACATTCACACCAGTAAAGTGTTATAATTTGACTCCTTCCATTGTCCGTTCATTTACGCCCCCTGTTGTGGGTCCGTGTCACTACACTTTCTCAACAGGATATCTCGGCCAGCGTCATGGACTCCGAGGGGCGTCACCAGGTTGTTGAACAACCAATGGGAGAGCAGGGAGCGCAGGCATCTGCAGGAGGCGTGATTGGTGAGCTACAGCATATTCTCACCGCCTTTACGGCTCGAATGGATCAAATAGCCGAGCAAAACATCCTCCTGAACCGCAGGGTGGAGGCTCTCTCCGCGCAAGTGGCGGCGAGCGCTCAGGGCGCTGCTGCAGCTCCTCCTCCTGTCGATCCTGTGCTAGATATTAATGTTCCAGTGGTGGTCCAACAACCCCTCCCACCATCCCCTGAAGCATACATAAGCCCTCCTGAGCCGTACGGAGGTTGTGTGGAGACGTGCGCGGACTTTCTTATGCAGTGTTCGCTCGTCTTCGCACAACGTCCCGTCATGTACGCGTCACACGCAAGCAAAATAGCTTATGTGATCACTCTGCTTCGGGGACAGGCACGCGCTTGGGCTACAGCGCTTTGGGAGCAAAATTCACGGCTCCTTCACACGTACACTGGGTTTGTGAGGGAGTTCAGAACTGTGTTTGATCACCCTAACAGGGGAGAGACTGCTTCAACTGTGCTGCTGTCGATGAGACAGGGACGCCGGAGCGCAGCCGCTTATGCAGTCGACTTCCGCATCGCGGCTGCGAGGTCCGGCTGGAATAACGCTGCGCTCCGCGCCGCCTTTGTAAACGGACTGTCGTCAGTCCTAAAGGAGCACCTAGTGGCCAAGGATGAACCGCGGGAATTAGATGGGCTTATTGATCTCGTTATACGGTTAGACAATCGGTTGGAGGAACGCCGTCGGGAACGAGACGAAGGACGTGGCCGGGCGCGCGCCGTCCCTCTTCCTTCCGGGTCCGAGAAGGGTCCGCCCTTCCCACGCTCCCAGGCCTCTACGTCCCGTGGGGCGACAGCTCCCCCTGCTGATGAAGCTATGGACACGAGCAGGGCCACATTTAGACCACCTAATAGACAGAGGAGGTTTCCACGCGGGGCGTGTTTTGTTTGTGGCTCAATGGAGCATCAATTGAGTGATTGCCCCGAACGGTTAAACACCAACGCCCGCCCCTAGAGACTGGGCTTAGGGTGGGCCAAAAACTTCACGTGGGACACACACATATTGCCGCACGACTCCCAGTTACAATCCTTAGTGGGGATTTAACCCTTCAGGCCCCAGCACTGGTAGACACAGGGTCAGAAGGGAATCTGTTGGACAGCAGATGGGCCAGGGAGGTAGGGCTCCCTCTGGTGGCGCTACCTACACCATTGCAGGTGCGAGCACTAGATGGCACCCTACTCCCTTTACTCACACACAAGACACCACCAGTAACTCTGGTAGTGTCAGGGAATCATAGGGAGGAGATTGAGTTTTTTGTGACTCCTTCTACCTCCCGTGTGATTCTGGGGTTCCCCTGGATGTTGAAACACAATCCCCGGATTGATTGGCCGTCCGGGGTGGTGGTACAGTGGAGCGAAACCTGCCATCGGAGGTGTTTGGGATCCTCGGTTCCTCCCGGTTCCCAGGCGAAGGAGCAGGTCCAAGTACCCCCCAATCTGTCGGCGGTGCCGGTTGAGTACCACGATCTTGCTGACGGTTTTAGCAAGGATCGGGCACTCACTCTTCCCCCGAACCGTCCATATGATTGTGCCATCGATTTGTTGCCAGGCGTGGAGTTCCCGTCCAGCAGGCTGTACAACCTCTCCCGACCTGAGCGCGAATCGATGGAGACCTACATCCGGGACTCCTTAGCTGCCGGGCTGATCCGTAACTCCACCTCTCTGATGGGAGCGGGTTTCTTTTTCGTGGGAAAAAAAGATGGAGGTCTTCGTCCATGCATTGATTATCAGGGCTGAACGAGATCACGGTTCGCAACCGATACCCGTTGCCTTTGTTGGATTCAGTGTTCACCCCCCCTGCATGGAGCCAAAATCTTCACAAAGTTGGATCTTAGGAACGCATACCACCTAGTTCGGATCCGGAAGGGAGACGAATGGAAGACGGCATTTAACACCCCGTTAGGTCATTTTGAGTACCTGGTCATGCCGGTTGGCCTCACTAACGCCCCTGCGACGTTCCAAGCTTTGGTTAATGACGTCTTGCGGGACTTCCTGCACCAATTCGTCTTCGTATATCTGGATGATATACTCATCTTTTCTCCGGACCCTGAGACCCATGTGCGGCATGTACGTCAGGTCCTGCAGCGGTTGTTGGAGAACCGGTTGTTTGTGAAGGGCGAGAAGTGTGAGTTTCACCGCACTTCTTTGTCCTTCCTGGGGTTTATCATCTCCTCCAACTCCGTCGCCCCGGATCCGGCCAAGGTCGCAGCGGTGAGAGACTGGCCCCAACCGACAAGCCGTAGGAAGCTGCAACAGTTCCTCGGCTTCGCAAATTTCTACAGGAGGTTCATTAAGGGGTATAGTCAGGTTGTTAGCCCCCTGATGGCCCTGACCTCACCAAAAGTTCCCTTCACCTGGTCGGATCGGTGCAAAGCCGCGTTTAGGGAGTTGAAACGCCGGTTCTCGACTGCACCGGTCTTGGTGCAACCCGATCCTGGTCGCCAGTTCGTGGTTGAAGTGGACGCTTCTGAGTCGGGGATAGGAGCCGTGCTATCCCAGAGCGGAGAAACCGATAAGGTTCTTCACCCGTGTGCCTATTTTTCCCGCAGGTTGACCCCAGCAGAGCGGAACTATGACGTGGGCAATCGAGAGCTCCTTGCAGTGAAAGAGGCCCTTGAGGAGTGGAGACACCTGCTGGAGGGAGCGTCAGTGCCTTTCACGGTTTTCACTGACCACCGGAACATGGAGTATATCAAGACCGCCAAGCGACTGAACCCCAGGCAAGCCCGCTGGTCACTGTTTTTTGGCCGTTTTGACTTCCGGATCACCTACCGCCCCGGGACCAAAAACCAAAGATCGGATGCCCTGTCCCGGGTGCATGAACAGGAAGTCAAGACCGAGCTGTCGGATCCACCGGAACCCATTCTCCCGGAGTCCACTATCGTGGCTGCTCTGACCTGGGACGTGGAGAACACCGTCCGGGAGGCCCTGGCACGGAGCCCGGATCCCGGAACAGGACCGACGAACAGATTATATGTCCCACCAGAGGCCAGGGCTGCCGTCCTGGACTTCTGTCACGGGTCCAAACTCTCCTGCCACCCAGGGGTGCGTAGGACCGTGGCAGTGGTCCGGCAGCGCTTCTGGTGGGCGTCCCTGGAGACTGATGTCCGGGCTTACATCCAGGCCTGCACCACCTGCGCCAGGGGCAAGGCTGACCACCAGAAGGCACAGGGACTTCTACAGCCACTTCCTGTGCCTCACCGCCCCTGGTCCCACATCGGTCTGGATTTTGTCACGGGCCTCCCGCCGTCCCGGGGGCACACCACCATCCTCACGATAGTGGACCGTTTCTCCAAGGCGGCCCACTTCGTGGCCCTCCCGAAGCTCCCGTCGGCCCAGGAGACGGCGGATCTCCTCGTCCACCTTGTTGTCCGGCTGCATGGGATACCAACAGACATCGTTTCGGATCGCGGTCCCCAGTTCTCCTCGCAGGTGTGGAGAAGTTTCTGCCGGGAACTGGGGGCCACTGTAAGCCTCTCGTCTGGGTATCACCCGCAGACTAACGGACAGGTCGAACGGGCCAACCAGGAGTTGGAGCAGGCCCTCAGGTGCACGACCTCCGCACACCCGACGGCTTGGAGTGAACATCTGGCCTGGATCGAGTACGCTCATAACAGCCAGGTGTCCTCTGCCACCGGCCTCTCCCCATTCGAGGTGTGTCTGGGGTACCAGCCCCCTTTGTTTCCTGTGGTGGAGGGAGAGGTCGGTGTGCCCTCGGTCCAGGCCCACCTGCGGAGATGCCGTCGGGTGTGGCGCACCGCCCGTTCGGCCTTGTTGAGGGCCCGGACGAGGGCTAAAGCCCATGCAGACCGTCGACGGTCCCCGGCCCCTACTTACCAGCCCGGGCAGGAGGTGTGGCTTTCCACCAAGGACATTCCTCTCCAGGTCAAGTCCCCCAAATTGAAGGACCGCTTCATTGGACCCTTCCCCATCCTCAAGGTCCTCAGTCCTACCGCAGTGAGGCTCCAACTCCCGGCCTCACTGCAGATCCATCCGGTCTTTCATGTCTCCAGGGTAAAACCGCATCACACCTCACCCCTCTGTGCACCCGGTCCGGCGCTGCCTCCTGCCCGTATTATCGACGGGGAGCCGGCTTGGACAGTTCGCCGGCTTTTGGACGTCCGTCGAATGGGCCGGGGTTTCCAGTATTTGGTGGACTGGGAGGGGTATGGACCCGAAGAACGCTCCTGGGTGAAGAGGAGCTTCATCCTGGACCCGGCCCTCCTGGCCGATTTCTATCGTCGCCACCTGGACAAGCCTGGTCGGGCGCCTGGCGCCCGTTGAGAGGGGGGTCCTGTTGTGTGGGCTGCCAGAAGAGGAGGTACTGCTGGCCCACCACCAGAAGGCGCCCTGCCTGAAGTGCGGGCTTCAGGCATGAGAGGGCGCTGCCGCCTCAGGAACAAGCCGTGGTGACAGCTGTCACCCATCATTCGTGACAGCTGTCACTAATCAACACATCTGGTATAAAAGCAGGAAGACACCTCCACCAAACTGCCGAGATATCATCTTCATCTGGAGGTAATATCCTCAGCCTTTTGTAAATGTGTTTATTGTGAGGGTTTGCAGGAGAACCGGTCGTTTTTGAGGAGGCTGTGCAAGACGGCGCTCCTTTTCAGCTGAGACCGCTGCAACGCGCTGAGTGAGAGGTGGAGGTGGCATTCCCACCAGTGTTACTGGGTGTTCACACACCCACCCTTTGACTGTCTTTTGCTTTCTGCCAGCAGTGCCAGATCCAACACGCCGGGAAGGTGGCCACCTGGGGACTCCGGGACTTGGCGGCTCCAGTATTCCTCGGGTTCTGGTGGCGGTGGAAATCGTGTGGTTCCGGTTCGTTTCCAGACGGGCGTCTCCTATCGTTGAGCCTGCCCACAAGACACCTTTTATTAATTGACTGTTGCACATTCTGATTCTGCTGTGTTTGGTTGTGACATTCACACCAGTAAAGTGTTATAATTTGATTCCTTCCATTGTCCGTTCATTTACGCCCCCTGTTGTGGGTCCGTGTCACTACACTTTCTCAACAGTGAGGCTTTGCATTGTCACTGGTCAAAATGCTCACAACTGTCTCCTCAGCTTCCACTGTCAATAGGATGTTGTTAGTGTAAAAGCTCCAGAGGGAAGATGTTACAGTTAGAACAGGAGTAAGATCTTTTCTGTACATATGTTAGTTTGTGTATGTATGTTAGTTAGCTTGTTGTTTATAGACTTGTTTCCAGTGCTCAGTACATGTGAATGTGAATCATCATCAAATGTTCAAGATTTTCCAACTTTTTTAAAAAAGTGTGCAAGCTAATTAATTGTCTGCAATATGTTTTTTTTAAATATTTTAAAAGTTGGAAAATTTTAAATTCATACCCTAAATGTACAATGTATCTCTGGGGATACAGAGTGTAAAATTGAAAATAAAGATCATATTTTGATCAAAATCATGGAAGTGTGTTATTATAGCCTTGATACATTAGAAAATAGCAATTATTTTTCAAAAAAAATTATATGTGCTTGACATTTAAGGGTTAACACAGAAAGAATTATCCTAAAATAAAGAGTTGAGGATGGAGTTCTGCCAGAGTTACAGAGGGGAAAATAAGTATTTGACACCCTGTCAGTTTTGCAGGGTTTCCCCCGTACAAAGAATGGAGAGGTCTGTAATTTTTATCGTAGGTACACTTCAACTGTGAGAGACAAAATCTAAAAAAAAAAATCCAGTAAATCACACTGTATGATTTTTTAAACAATTAATTTGCATTTTATTGCATACAATAAGTATTTGACCCCCTACAAAGACAGAGCTTAACAATTGGTACAGAAACATTTGTCTGGCATTACAGAGGTCAAACGTTTCCTGTAGTTTTTCACCACGTTTTCACACACTGCAGCAGGGATTTTGGTCCACTCCTCCATACAGATCTTCTCTAGATCTTTCAGGTTTGGAGTTTCAGCTCCCTCCAAAGATTTTCTATTGAGTTCAGGTCTGGAGACTGGCCAGGCCACTCCAGGACCTTGAAATGCTTCTTATGGAGCCCCTCCTTAGTTGCCCTGGCTGTGTGTTTGAGGTCATTGCCATGCTGGAAGACCCAGCCATGACCCATCTTCAATGCTCTTACTGAGGGAAGGAGGTTGTTTGCCAAAATCTTGCAATACACGACCCCATCAATCCCCCCTTCAATACGGTGCAGTTGTCCTGTCCCCTTTGCAGAAGAGCACCCCCAGAGTATGATGTTTCCATCCCCATGCTTCACGGTTGGGATGGTTTTCTTGGGGTTGTTCTCATCCTCTAAACATGGTAAGTGGAGTTGATTCCAAAAAGCTCTATTTTGGTCTCATCTGACCACATGGCCGTCTCCCATGCCTCCTCCGGATCATCCAGATGGTCACTGGTGAACTTGAAACGGGCCTGGACATGCTGGTTTGAGCAGGGGGACTTTGCTGCCCTGCAGGATTTTAAACCATGACAGCATCATGTGTTACTAATGTAATCTTTGTGACTGTGGTCCCAGCTCTCTTCAGGTCATTGATCAGGGCCTCCTGTGTGGTTCTGAGCTTTCTCAGAATCATCCTTACCCCACAAAGTGAGATCTTGCATGGAATCCCAGACCGAGGGAGATTGACAGTCATCTTGTGTTTCTTCCACTTTCTAATAAATAATCATAACAGTTGTTGTCTTCTACCAAGCTGCTTGCCTGTTGTTCTGTAGTCCATCCCAGCCTTGTGCAGGTCTACAGTTTTGTCTGTGGTGTCCTTAGATAGCTCTTTGGTCTTGGCTATGGTGGACAGGTTGGAGTGTGATTGTGTGAACAGGTGTCTTTTATACAGGTAACAAGTTCAAACTGGTGCAATTAATACAGGTAAAGAGTGCAGAATAAGAGGGCTTCTTAAAGAAAAATTAACAGGTCTGTGAGAGCCAGAATTCTTGCTGGTTGGTAGGTGTTCAAATACTTATTTTATGCAATAAAATGCAAATTAATTGTTTAAAAATCATACAATGTGATTTTCTGGATTTTTTTTTTTTTTTTTAGATTCTGTCTCAGAGTTGAAGTGTACCTACGATAAAATTACAGACCTCTCCATTCTTTGTTGGTGGGAAAACCTGCAAAACTGACAGAGGGTCAAATACTTATTTTCCCCACTGTACATCGAGGTGTGCCAGTGTTCTGACGAACCGTGCTACTTTGTCCAAACATCCTACAATGCTGAATTAATAGACACATCTGTCAGGTGGCTAGAGTCATTATACATGCAGTCATTTAGCCAGTACCTTGTTAAGGTTTGTTAGCAGAGTTCAAATTGAAACCCCATATGCAAACAGAGAAGAACACAAGATGGTCGGGTGGAAAAAGGTGATTTATTTAGTCGTCGTCCCCCCCCCCAAAAAAAAAAAAAAAAATCCCCACAAAAATCCAAAACAGTATGTAATGTGAACATGACCAAGTTACACCAAAAATTCCACAGGGCAACAGAAAACTATCCCAAAAGCACAGTGAAGCTCACTGACCAAGAAGCCTGACTGAAAGATAAGGAAGTGAACAGAACACAAAGACTAAAAATAATGAACACAGAAAAGCAATGTGAAAATGCAAATGGAAGACAGCGGACCGCTGGGCAGAACCACAACAGTACTCCCCCCTGAAGCGCCAGCTCCAACGGCACCCCCCAAAAGAAACAGAACAGGGACAAACGGAAGAGAACCGGGACAGACACCAAAAAACAGCCCCAAAAAAGAAACCAAAAGCATAGAACCCCACAAAAAACCCGACCGGAGAGGGAAGGAGAGGGCCAGAAGATGGAAAATGCCGCTGACCTCCCCAGGACAATTAAAAAAAAAAAAAAAACACATGTAGAAACAACACTATATAAACTGTGGCCTAACAGCGGACCAAACACACAGTCCAAAGTTCTAAACTGGTATCTTGACCAGCAGGAGCTGACAGATGAAACCAGGGGCCAAGCAGGCAGACATCTGAAGTCCCGAACCATGTCTGGTGGATGACTCTGCAGCTGCCAGAAGGTTCATGTCGGGTCCGGAGGGCGCTCGAGCAGTTAATGTCCGATGCTGGAGAGTAACTGACCATCTCCCTGGAGACCTGAGTAGATACTGCTGGTCCATAGGAGGTCCCAGCCGACACAGAAGACTAACCATTCATGGCTGAGGTTAGAGAGATGCCAGCCAGGTTGCTAAAGTCCTCAGCAGAAGCAGAAAGTGGGCCTGCCGGCCCACAGGGGTCCACGGTTGATGCAGGAGGCTGACCAGACGGCTAACACCTGTTTCCCGGCCGACCAAGGCATGAGATTATCTGGGCCAAAGGTGCCCACAGCAGCCAGAAGCTCTCGACTCTCTGCAGCCCCACCATCCTCCACCATCAGTCCTAGTGTTTCCATGGCAATGTCGGTCAGCCCCAAAGCAGATTGCTCCAATGGAGCACAGACACACCTGGGCACAGGAAGGACGGGCTCCTCTGGGACCCGGATGCTAGCGAGCATTGAGGTGGATGGCTCTGTTGGAGCACAAACACCTCAGAGACCTGCACTGGCCAGCTCCTCTGGCACTGTGGGATTCTCTGGGAAGCCTACTGCTGGCTCTCTAAGGTAGCCACAGTCGAGGAGAACAGAGATGGGTGATTCATCTAGACCCACAATGCTGCCCAGGGTGGTGAAGGACCACACAGCAGAGACCCCTCCAGCTGTTGGGAAGAGCCCGGGTCCAATCTCAGACCTGCACAGAGGAGGAGAGAGGGTGTGTCAACCGGTGACCAGCCCTGAGCTCGAGAAAAGAGGCAAAGTTAATTCAGGAGCAGTTCTTGCCAACTCAGGAGACAGAATAACCCGGGGAACAGCCCCCTGGACCAGAACCGGCCCGTGGTTGTCCCTGTTGACCTTTGCCAGATGTTTCCGACGCTTCTTGGGAGCTCACCTGGTCTGAAGGAGGTGGGAGGGTCGGGCAATGACTGCAGAAACACTGAAGGCAGGAGCGGTGGCAGGAGCGGTGGCAGGATAGCCGGCGGTGACTGAGGGGCGTGACACACTGGTTGCAGTGGCGAAAACAGGGGTTGCTGCTGAGCTAAGTGGGAAGCTGGGTCTGTGGGGTAAGAACAGGGACTAAGAGTCTCGAGATGTGGGATGGCTGATTGCAAACAAGTGACTGTGTGTTGAAGGGCTGAAAGGAGGGTCTTAATGGGGGTCAGGTTTGTCCCAGTGTGTGACGTTGTGGACTACGCTGTGGTGGCATGTGGTGTGTGTGTCTGAATGTGTGTCATGTCCAACTGTATGTCAGTTGGAGAGGAAGGCCAAAGATAGGCTGGGAAGGTCAAGGAAGGTGGAACTGGAGTGGCGTCGTAGTGGTCTTGGGAGTTGTCGAGAGGGTCCCTAGCAGTGGTGGCACAGAACCAAAAAATTAACTTCGATAACAGATAATCACATAACTGAAAAGTTATCTTTGATAAAGATAAAACGATAAACCACCCAAAAATGTTTCGGAAGTTACAGATAACCAATAAATTCCAGTATTGTCTCTGGTACATTTGCAGCTACTAACAAGCTGAATTTGAGTTTGCTTCTGGTAGCATCAAAAGCGACAACAGACCCAAATATGAGCCCGCACTTCTGTCTTTGAACATCTTGCCCCCTGCTGGAAGCTCTTGTTTACTACATGGCTTCCAGCGCAGAAGCAAGCTGAGAGGAGCCGCAAAGCTCAGCTTTCTACCCAATCACAATGCTCCTGTCAGGCGGAGGTCTTGGAAAATAAAGCAATGCTGAGTTATGGTTTGGTGTATAAATAAAATGAATACTGATATGTAGCGGGATGAAGGTCCCGGTTCCTGATTGAAAAGACATTCCTGCTAGCTTGGCTAAAGGGGAATTCCCCTTTGGTTGACCTGGTAGAGGAATGGTCTTTAGTGCGAGCCGCATGGGTTCGATCCCACCACCGTCCCGGTCACGAAGGTCCTGCGGTCACAGATAGAATAACTGCATTAATGTCAATTCTGTCATTTGTACAAAGTTAAAATATAACATATATCTTTTAATGTTGAATAATGCACTAATTCTGAAGTTTTGTAACAAACACAGACAGATCGCAAAGGATTCTGGGTAAAATGTGCCTCTGCTAAACACTGATTTGATTGAGTCATTCATTATATAAACCAACACGTTAATGTGACGTGTGTCGTGTATTGGTTTTTACAGATAAATGTGCTTTTGTAAAATATTCCTTTTTTTTTTATTTGTAAAAACATGCATTTTTACGGAGCCCTGGAAGTGTCATCGCAAAATGTTTTGTATGTGGAGAGAATGTGCGCTCATGTTATTATATTGTGTGCACGTTTTACACTCAACAAAAATATAAACGCAACACTTTTGGTTTTGCTCCCATTTTATATGAGATGAACTCAAAGATCTAAAACTTTTTCCACATACACAATATCACCATTTCCCTCAAATATTGTTCACAAACTAGTCTAAATCTGTGATACTGAGCACTTCTCCTTTGCTGAGATAATCCATCCCACCTCACAGGTGTGCCATATCAAGATGCTGATTAGACACCATGATTAGTGCACAGGTGTGCCTTAGACTGCCCACAATAAAAGGCCACTCTGAAAGGTGCAGTTTTATCACACATCACAATGCCACAGATGTCGCAAGATTTGAGGGAGTGTGCAGTTGGCATGCTGACAGCCGGAATGTCAACCAGAGCTGTTGCTCGTGTATTGAATGTTCATTTCTCTACCATAAGCCATCTCCAAAGGCATTTCAGAGAATTTGGCAGTACATCCAACCAGCCTCACAACCGCAGACCACGTGTAACCACACCAGCCCAGGACCTCCACATCCAATATGTTCACCTCCACGATCGTCTGAGACCAGCCACTCGGACAGCTGCTGAAACAATCGGTTTGCATAACCAAAGAATTTCTGCACAAACTGTCAGAAACCGTCTCAGGGAAGCTCATCTGCATGCTCGTCGTCCTCATCGGGGTCTCGACCTGACTCCAGTTCGTCGTCGTAACCGACTTGAGTGGGCAAATGCTCACATTCGCTGGCGTTTGGCACGTTGGAGAGGTGTTCTCTTCGGGATGAATCCCAGTTCACACTGTTCAGGGCAGATGGCAGACAGCGTGTGTGGCGTCGTGTGGGTGAGCGGTTTTCTGATGTCAATGTTGTGGATCGAGTGGCCCATGGTGGCGGTGGGGTTATGGTATGGGCAGGCGTCTGTTATGGACGAAGAACACAGGTGCATTTTATTGATGGCATTTTGAATGCACAGAGATACCGTGATGAGATCCTGAGGCCCATTGTTGTGCCATACATCCAAGAACATCACCTCATGTTGCAGAAGGATAATGCACGGCCCCATGTTGCAAGGATCTGTACACAATTCTTGGAAGCTGAAAATGTCCCAGTTCTTGCATGGCCGGCATACTCACCGGACATGTCACCCATTGAGCATGTTTGGGATGCTCTGGACCAGCGTATACGACAGCATGTACCAGTTCCTGCCAGTATCCAGCAACTTCACACAGCCATTGAAGAGGAGTGGACCAACATTCCACAGGCCACAATTGACAACCTGATCAACTCTATGCGAAGGAGATGTGTTGCACTGCATGAGGCAAATGGTGGTCACACCAGATACTGACTGGTATCCCCCCCCAATAAAACAAAACTGCACCTTTCAGAGTGGCCTTTTATTGTGGACAGTCTAAGGCACACCTGTGCACTAATCATGGTGTCTAATCAGCATCTTGATATGGCACACCTGTGAGGTGGGATGGATTATCTCAGCAAAGGAGAAGTGCTCATTATCACAGATTTAGACTGGTTTGTGAACAATATTTGAGGGAAATGGTGATATTGTGTATGTGGAAAAAGTTTTAGATCTTTGAGTTCATCTCATACAAAATGGGAGCAAAACCAAAAGTGTTGCGTTTATATTTTTGTTGAGTGTATGATGTTGTGCGCACGTTTTATGATGTTGTGCGCACGTTTTATTATATTGTGCCCACGTTTTATGATATTGTGCACACGTTATAAGCATGGTTTGAGTAAAACAAGGGCACGATCTACTTAAACGTGGCCACAATTTGTAAAACGTGCACTCAATATTGTCATGACACATAAGTGTTGACTATTAGCCAACAAACCAGGAGACAGTTTAATACATTTCCCCATTAGAAATGGATCTGGTCAGAGAGTATCATGGTTTGGGCGCACAAGGACATACAGAGAACTCCAGCTGCCCAGCTTGACATCATCTGGAGTTTACGCACATTAAAAAGGAGGGCGAAGTGTCTCCCCATCATGAGGATGACAATTTAGGTCATATTATGAAGTTCATTTTGAAAGAAAGGAAAACGTGTGCACGTTGTGTCACGGCCAGGAAAAAATATCACTTTAAGTGACCTCTCCCAGGTTCCGTACTCCCATCTACAGTTTTTGTAAATTAAATTTGAAAAAAAAGCTTCTGTTTACGTTTTGCTTCTGGAAACACGAGTCCGACGTGTGGTATTTGAACGTACAATGTGTGTGAGAACATAAATCGTGCGCTCTGAACTTTTACACCGTGCGGTTCTGTGGTACACTTTGAGCTGTAGCCGAGTACAGTGATTAAAAATATATCAGCCCAGCTTCAAGGCCAATACTGCCATGAACACTACTGGCCAGTAGGTGGCAGTAGAGACCTTGAAAACTTGCCAAAACAAAATTCCAGATAATCCATGTCTGCTACATTTAAGATGTGTGGAATTTAATAAACACAGACACAATAACAATGTCTATAAACCCAGAGAATATATTTACGAGAGTTTTAGGCACTAGAGTTTAATGCTGCTGTCCGTAGAGCCTTATCAGAGTGTTTCAAATGCATTTCTCATGTCGTGAACGTACTGAGATTACCCTATCCTACCCATAATGCACTGCTGGGCACAGCATATATCCACACTAAAACCTTAAAAATTAGTGCATTACTTTAAAACTAAAACGTATATCTGATATTTTCACTTTATAAAACTTCAGACATGACATTAATTTAAATAACTTGTCCGAAATTAGTTTGGTTAAAAGTTGAACTGTAAGTTAAAAATGTATGCCTCTGGATGACTTGGGTGATATTGCCCTTGTATTAGTATGGGGTTAAAAGAAATGAGGTTTGTTTTTTGTTTTTGTTTTTTTGGACCAGCGGTTTCTTCTAGAAGCAGCTCTTCTCTGTTTTGTAGAGGGTAGAACTACACATCAGCTACGAAATATTTAACAGGTAGGTGCTCAACTGATTTTAAATTTTATAAATGTTTGTACATTGTTCAACTTTTCAGCTGTTCAGCTTTATTTACCACGTTATCAGTCTAAAAATTATTGGACAAAAATTTATCACAAGATAATTAGTCTGATAATGGTTTTTAAACTTATCTAAAATAATCTGATAATGAAAACATTATCTTCGATAATTATTGGTTATCGGATTATCGGAACTGTGTCCACCACTGGTTCTGGGGCTGTTAGATCTCAGTGCTGCATTTGACACCATGGATCATCATATTCTACTCGATAGACTGGAGAATCATTTGGGATTACTGGAAGTGCCCTTACATGGTTCGCATCATACCTGTCCAGTTGTTCTCACTGTGTTTTGTACAATAACACTACCGCTGACCTTAGTGCCATGAAATTTGGGGTTACACAGGGATCCGTCTTAGGCCCCCTGCTTTTCTCCCTTTATATAGCACCCCTCGGGCGTATACTGCTGCGTTTTGGGATTACCTTTCACTGCTATGCTGATGATACTCAGTTATACATGCTGATAACTGCTGGTAATCTCATCCTCATAAAATCCTTAGAAGACTGCCTTGCATCAGTGAGAAGCTGGATGTCTAGAAACTTCCTACTTTTAAACTCTGATAAGACTGAATGATGGTTCTTGGTCCAGTGAGACATCGGCATCAATTTGACCAGTTAACGCTTAGTCTAGGCTTGTGTGTCATACATCACACTGACAAAGTGAGGAACCTTGGGGTACTTTTTCATCCTACGTTGTCCTTTGACCTCCACATTAAAGATATTATGAGGACTGCTTTCTTCCACCTGTGAAGATTCATCCCATCCTGACAATGGCTGATGCTGAGACCCTGATTCATGCGTTTTTATCTTCTAGATTGGACTACTGCAATGTTCTATTTTCTGGTTTACCGCAGTCCAGCATTAGGGGTCTCCAATTGGTTCAAAATGCTGCTGCAAGACTTTTGACACAAAGCGGAAAGTTTGACCACATTACAATTATTTTGGCATCTCTTCACTGGCTTCCTGTCCCTGTGAAATCAGATTTTAAGGTTCTGTTACTAACCTATAAAATTGTTCACGGACTGGGACCTCCCTACCTAGCTGACCTACGTACTGGCCCGTGCTCTGCATTCTCAGGGTGCAGGACTACAACCCCTGGCAAAAATTCAAAAATCAGATCTGCTCATTGACATTGACCCTATGCCATGACATTGACCCTATGTGTCTTTTTGCAAGGAATGTTTTTGCAGTTTTTGCTCTATGGCAAGATGCATTATCATCTTGAAAAATGATTTCATCATCCCCAAACATCCTTTCAATTGTCCAAAATATCAACATAAACTTGTGCATTTATTGATGATGTAATGACAGCCATCTCCCCAGTGCCTTTACCTGACATGCAGCCCCATATCATCAATGACTGTGGAAATTTACATGTTCTCTTCAGGCAGTCATCTTTATAAATCTTATTGGAAAGGCACCAAACAAAAGTTCCAGCATCATCACCTTGCCCAATGCAGATTCGAGATTCATCACTGAATATGACTTTCATCCAGTCATCCACAGTCCACGATTGCTTTTCCTTAGCCCATTGTAACCTTGTTTTTTTCTGTTTAGGTGTTAATGATGCCTTTCGTTTAGCTTTTCTGTATGTAAATCCCATTTCCTTTAGGCGGTTTCTTACAGTTCGGTCACAGACGTTGACTCCAGTTTCCTCCCATTCGTTCCTCATTTGTTTTGTTGTACATTTTTCGATTTTTGAGACATATTGCTTTAAGTTTTCTGTCTTGACGCTTTGATGTCTTCCTTGGTCTACCAGTATGTTTGCCTTTAACAACCTTCCCATGTTGTTTGTATTTGGTCCAGAGTTTAGACACAGCTGACTGTGAACAACCAACATCTTTTGCAACATTGCGTGATGATTTACTCTCTTTTAAGAGTTTGATAATCCTCTCCTTTGTTTCAATTGACATCTCTCGTGTTGGAGCCATGATTCATGTCAGTCCACTTGGTGCAACAGCTCTCCAAGGTGTGTTCACTCCTTTTTAGATGCAGACTAACGAGCAGATCTGATATGATGCAGGTGTTAGTTTTGGGGATGAAAATTTACAGGGTGATTCCATAATTTTTTCCTCAGAATTGAGTGATTCCATATTTTTTTCCTCTGCTTGGTCTAAAAAGTAACCGTTACTGACTGCCACAATCTTTTTTTCTTGATTTCTTATAGTGTTTCTTAAAGCCAGAAAGTTGCCATTTGAAATGACTTTAGTTTTGTGTCATGTCTGTGATCTGCTTTTTTTCTACAAAATTAAACAACTGAATGAACATCCTCCGAGGCCGGTGATTCCATAATTTTTGCCAGGGGTTGTACTTTGTGTCCCTTGGATGCCACGATCCAGCCCTTTAGGGCCAGTTGTTATAGTTCTGGACCCTTCTCTGTTCCCATGCTCTGAGCCTTCTGTTGTTTTATTCATGTCTTGTTATGGTCATGCTTCAATTATGATTGGTTTTGTTTCATTTATTCTCTGTGTATCTTTTCTTTGCCACGTATTTAGTTTTGCTTTATTGTTTGCTTTCACTCGTGGTCCCTTAAGTTACTTTGTCTTATTTTAGTTCTGTTTATCACATTTATTGTATTAGGCTTTAGTCACAGGTTTTTGTTATTCTCTCTCTTATTATTTTCTCTTTATCAGTTATCTTGTTTTCTTTACTACACTTTTCTATAGTCACTGGTTGCATTTATTCTGTGTTTAATTTTGCTTTGCCACTTTGTTTCTTTGTTACGTTTCATAGTTTTGCCATTGTTCAGTTCCGTTCTTGTTTTGTTCAGCTGGTTTGTGTTTTTGATCATTAATCACTTGTTTATTTTGCTCATCTCATTTGTGATTTCAGTTATGTTATAATGTCGGGTTTTGTTTTCAGTTCTCATGTAATCTTTTGTTGATACCTATTATATTTTGGCCCGCTTTTAGTTCTCATGTTCATGCTCTGTCCTGGTCCATTTCATAGTTGCATTGTATTCTGTCCTTGGATTTTGAATCATGTGTTCCCACTCCACATCATGTGTCTTTGTCTTTCATCACTCCACTCTGTGTTTCCCTTCCTTCAATATCTTGCACAGTGCTTAATCTTTGTCTTCCCCCATCACGCCCCCTTCCAGAGCATTCTACACACCTGCTCATTCCACACCGTAATTAGTCAGCCACTATTTACCTCACAGTCTCACAGTCCCCTGCCATTTGTTGAATGTACAGTGGTCCCTCATTTATCGCAGGAGTTCCGTTCTAAAAATAACCCATAATAGGCGAAATCCATGAAGTAGTCAGTGTTATTTTTTTACAATTATTATAGATGTTTTAAGGCTGTAAAACCCCTCACTACACACTTTATACACTTTTCTCAAACAGGCATTAACATTTTCTCACTTTTCTGTCCTGTGTAAACACTCTCTTTTTGCTTCTGGGCGAGAACATTATAAACAGGCACACACAGAACACAATGTGCGTGCTCTCCCTTCGCTCACTGCTTCCTGGGGTACGGATGCGGGACCCGCAAAGAATCTAAGTCATCGCCACAGAGCTCTGTGGCTGCAGTTACCGAGACCATGCAGTGGGCGCTACGTATTTTTCCGCAAGAAATCTATCCTTGCGGGCTGGCGGAGCACTCCACATCAAAACAGCGAGATAGTCTCTGAACCTGTTGCCAGAGTTGTCTGCAGCTCCGCACAGCAGAGAGCGGGTCGGTGTGAGTGGCCTGCTGCTGCGTTTACCGAGCCCGCAGACTCAGTAAGCACATCGGAGGCAGTGAGAGCAATCGCAGTGATGCCGACCGGCCCGCCTGATAAGGACGCAGAACACAATGCGCTGTTAAAAAAAAAAAAAAGAAGCGTGCAAAATTGCACTAAAAAAAATCCGTGAAACTGCGAGGCCGTGAAAGGTGAACCGCATTATAGTGAGGGACCACTGTATTTCACTTTCCAGCCCTCACGTCCTGTCTTGTTTAGCCTTTTGATCAGCCTGCCGGTATTTGACCTTCTTTTGTCCTCGGCCATGTCTTCGTCTCTGCTTCTGATTGCCACCACGCCGTGTATTTTGACCTCAGCCTGTTTGTTCGACCACGACTCAGCCTTACACCTGTCTGTACCTTTGCCTTTGCTGCTGGACCACCTGTGTACTGAATCCCTGCCTGTTTTTACAATTAAACCTAATTCTAACTGCACCTGCTGTGAGAGTTTGCATTTGTGTCCACCCGGTTTGTGCCACGCCCTGATACAGGGTGAATAAAAACTCTGCAGGTCACAGAGCTTTCTCTTATTGTGCCCCTGTTCTGTGGAATGATCAGGCCCGGATCCAGACCGGTTTGGACCTATGCAGTTGCATCAGTCAGATTTTTTTTACGCATCGTTTGTCATCGGTTAAAAAAAAAAGTATTATTATTATTATTATTATTAGTTAATTAAAATAGTGTCTTTGAAAGGCATTCTATGATGACTGAAATTACATTTTTGGTGGGTTTCCGACCATACGTGTCAACCTATATTGGATTGTCCGTAAATTATATGGATTTTCCCGAGTTTCAGAGTCATGCGGATGTACAAATAAGGTTGGATATTCAGGGTTTGCTCTGCAGCGGGTCTGTAATCAACCGTTTCTGCAGCACGACTCCAGTTTGAAGCGTGAACCATTGAAGCAATGCTTCGATCCACTAGCTCGTTGGTTCTTGGATTCGTTGCTCTTCAGAAGCAGCAAGTCCGCTTCTTAAACCCTCTCAAGGCCATTAAAATACCGTGAGTCACTTTTGTGTGGATTAAAGTCACAAACTGGGACTCTTGTCTTGTTGCAGTCAAGAAACGAGAATCGTCCTCCGTTCCGTTGGCACAGCTCCAAACGCTGCGCGGCTCTCTGACGAGACAGAGTCCGGTCGGAATTAATAACTTCAAAATTAATTGCCCCTTTAAATAAAATGACACCTCTTACCAACGTTGTAATACAGACAAGAAACTACAATAGACTAAAATGTTTTTTTTCCTCACATCAGGTTTCCTGATGTGCAGCACAGCTGCAAGTGCTCAGCTCAGATATATGGAAAGACATTCATGCCAATAATGTCTGAAAGGAAATGCTTTTGACAAAAACTACAGATTTTGTTTATTCCTATTCATGTCCAGAGATCAAGGATCCACCATGTCAATTTTTGTTATAGTGTTGTTTTTTTAGGACATCATATTTATAGAAATAAGAAGTGTTCACTATGGTCCATGAAGTATAATAAATATATTAAAAGAAGTGTGACAGTGTATGTTGTACACGGATAAAAGAATGAAGATTATTGAATAACAAGACACGTACGATTTTTATTTTATCATTGGGCAAAAATGCATCTGTCAGATTTTCACTCTGGATCCAGCCCTGGAATGATCTCCCTTCATCAATAAAACAGTCAGATTATGTAGAGACTTTCAAGGCCAGACTTAAGGCGCACTTATTTTCCCTTTCGTAAGGCTAGCATACTGGCATAGTATGTTTCTATGCTTTTTACTTTTTTCCTCTTTCACTATGCTTTTTAATCTTTTAATTCATTTTATTTATTTATTTATTTTTTGTTTTCTGAATTGCTTTGTGTGAAGCACCTTGAGGTGACTCTGTTGTGATTTGGCCATATATAAAATGAATACATTTAATTGAATTGAAATTGGTGGGAGGTGTTTCTCTAATGTCACACGTAACTTGGACAGCAGCCTCTTGTCCGACACAGGAGACAAAGTGTCCATCTCTACCCCAACAATGTTCTGATCAGTTTATTGAGTCTGCTGGTGTCCATGACACTCTGCCCCAGTATGAACTTTATTTCAAATAACTAGAAAATAACTTAACCAACCAGCATATGTCACGCTGCCTTCACTCGGACTGATGGTGTCCATGCCGGTTCACTCAGCATTTTCATAAATACAGAATATATACGGAATATCTGCTTTATTTAAGCAGGTAAACTCTCATTGAGGTTCATATCTCTTTTACAGGTGAGATCTGACCAAGAAAACAGCATAACAGTAATTACAACATAATACAAATAAAACACCATGGTACACTGTAAACGATTAAAACACCAATATCCAATTAATATTTAATAAAAGATCACAATCAGTAAAAGGATGGGCACTGTCTTAAAAGTGATTAAAATAACATTCTAAAAACATTTACACTGACCAAAAGTGTGTGTGTGTTTTTTTTTTTCCATTTTTAAAATTGATTTAAATTCCTGGATTGCAGTAAACTTTGACATAAAATAGTCACTCACTCATCTTCAACCGCTTAAGGTTGGAAAGGGAAGTCTGGGGTCCCCTGCTGGAGCTGTTGGCCCTGCGAACGAATCCTGATGTCGCCGACCAAATGGTCCCCCCCTGAAAATCGGTCCGCCCTGCCTTCACTGCGCATGTGTCATTAGCGGCGGTTCACAGATTATCACCTAGTTTCTGCTTCAAACTGCCTCCAGTCATCATCTGTCTCAGCGACAAATATCTGAAGCTTTTGTACAACTGTCATTTCCTTTAAATTCAGCATTATTTCATCATAAAAAATGGAGGAAGCGATCAGAGCGACGCGGCTACATGAGCTGCTAGCTGTTGCATTCACTGCATGTCTGTCATTTCAAAGCATCACGGAGTTTCGCCAGGTTTATGCTTAAAACTGCCTCATTTCTGCTTCAAACTGACTTTAAAATGATTTAAGAGGTTTTACTTTGTCATCTGATGGTGAATAATCACATTAATCCATTTGATCGCTTTGAGTCAAGCGACTCTGTCTCAGACGAGCTCCGAAATGATGCATGCGCAGTGGAGGCAGGGTGGACCAATTTTTAGGGCAGATCGTTCAGTCTGCGACACTGTGGCACAATGACCACCTCTGACTGGGGGATCCTGAGGCGTTCAGGCCAGTGTGGCGATATAAACTCTCCAACTAGTCCTGGGCCTTCCCCAGGGTCTCCTCCCAGATGGACGTGCCTGGAACACCTCCCTAGGGAGGCACCCAGGGGGCATCCTTACCACATACCCGAACCACCTCAGCTGGCTCCTTTCAACGTGAAGGAGCAGCGGCTCTACTCCAAGCTCTCCACAGTTGACCAAACTTCTCACCCTATCTCTAAGGGAGACACCACTCACCCTCCTAAGGAAGCCCATTTTGGCTGCTTGTACCTGCAATCTAGTTCTTTCGGTCATGACCCAACCCTCATGACCATAGGTGAGAGTAGGAACGAAGACTGACCAGTAGATCAAGAGCTTCACCTTTTGGCTCAGCTCCCTTTTCATCACAACAGTACAGTAGTGTGAATGCAACACCACCCCTGCTGCACCGATTCTCCGGCCAATCTCACGCTCCATTGTCCCCTCACTCGTGAACAAGACCCTGAGGTACTAGAAGTCCTTCACTTGGGGCAACCCTACCCAGAGTAGGAAATCCATCGGTTTCATGCTGAGAACCATGGCCTCAGATTTAGAAGTGCTGATCCTCATCCCAACCGTTTCACACTCGGCTCCCAACCAATCCAGTGAGTGTTGGAGGTCACAGGCAGATGAAGCCAACAGGACCACATCATCTGCAAAAAGCAGTGATGAGACCCTGAGCCCACCAAACTGGTAACCCTCCTCCTCCCGACTACACTTTGATATCCCATCCATGAATATCACAAACAGGACTGGTGACAAGGCGCAGCTCTGGCGGAGACTAACACCCACCGGAAATGAGTCCGAATTACTGGCAAGCACCTGAACACAGTTTTCGCTTTGTGAGTACAGAGATTGGATGGCCCTGAGAAGGGACCCCCCTCACTCCATACTCCCGCAGCACCTCCTGCACCATAAACACTGTCACTCCTGCAGTGACAGACACAAAATAGTTTTCTTGTATATTTTGGCCCCACCTACCTGGAGGCATAGTGACCACTTGTCTCTTGTAGCTTTAAAATGTCCACTCTGATTGAACATGAATGGCAGCTGGTCGCTTTGCCTCTGTCTCTTGTAGCTAATGTGATCAAGGGGTGATGGGGTCCCAGTAATGCTTGACAACATTGTAAACAATGTCTCTGCTGGCCAAACTACGTAACTGCACCATTTCAAGTTTTTCTGCAGTTTATTTGGTAAAATAAAAGTTTTCACATCAGCACAAATAATGCTAATACTGATATCTTCATGAACGACTCATATCAGGCAATATATCGATCAATTTCTAATACATAGATATTAAAATTCATTTTTATTGTGACAGCAGCGTGATCAAAAATTAAAATACTTTGACACATGGATTAGATTAGATATTAGTTTAGAGCCAAGTCAGAAATAATTTGATTTGGAAAAGCTATCATGCAGGAAAAAAAATTATATTTTCTCTCTAAAATTTTCGAAATTTTCCAGATGTCAACTAAATCCATTGATTCTAAAAGATTGTTAAGAACAGAGACAAATGTCTTCTTTAGATGATGGGGCCTCAAAATAATGTTTAAAATATCCGCCAATCATATTATGATTATTGTTTTCAGCCTTGGTGATTTTGCCAAAAACTAATAAAAAAACAGGTGTATGACAGGTTTTCTGTCTCAAAAAGTACGAATAAGTACGTAAGTTTTCAGGCAGCTTAAAAATCTTTAAAATGAGTAAATTCGCGAATGATGAAATCAGTGATTAAAAAAACAAAATCACTTTTCATGGCCCCGCCTGTCAGACGTCACTCTGCGCTCTGATTGGACCATGTTCTTGTCACTCTGAGCTCTGCTGATCGCCGTCACTCAGTGACGTCATTGTGGACTGGAATTTCCCCGGACCACGCACGCGCTGTCACTCAAGCAACACACGAGCTCATTGGCTGTTAGTGAACTCCGTCGAAAGCTTATTGGCCTGCTGTGAAAAGTGCAGGCGCTCAATGGATAGGCGAATATCGATGGCGTTCGGTAAACCCCGCCCTCTGCGAGAGTGAAAGAAAAACATAGAAATAGATCAAAAAGAAAAACACAAGAACCAGAACAAAACCGCTAATGGAGCTTTCCAAACTTCAAATTCTGTACTTTAAAAAGTAGTACTTTGAAACAAAACAATGGAACACAAACTCCCTCACAAAGATGACAAATATAAATAAAATTTAGTTTTTTTTAAATTTATTATTTCACCCAGGGTCGCCACAGGAGAGTCGAGGTGGATCTGTTTGATTTGGCACAAGTTTTACGCCGGATGCTCTTCCTGACGCATCTCCACATTACATGGAGAAAATAATAATACTTTTATTTATATTTTTCTTTCAGATCAAAAATTTTTCAAAGTGATTTACATAAAAAAAATTCACATCAAAACGACACAAATTAAAACACAAACTAAAATTAAGATAAAAACATGTAGCGTCAAACACTCAATATTCACAGTATAAAGCTTCAAACTTTTTATATCGATTCAATGAAAATATACATCAATGAGGTACGTTTCAAGGTTAGATTTAAAATTTAATTTAGATTAAAGATGAAAGTCTCTGTGTCATAGAAAAGTATAGGTTACATTTCCACAGTGGTTTGATTCATCAAGACAACTTTACAGACTACTTACACAGCAGTTACACAGAAGTTACAGAGCAGTTAAAGACATTACTGACAAATTATAGACTAGTTACAGAGCAGTTACACAGCTGTTACACTGCAGTTACAGAGCAGTTAAAGGTATTACACACAAATTACAAATTCTAGACTAGTAACAGAGCAGTTACACAGAAGTTACTGACAGGTTACTGATAAGTTGCATCAAACGTACAGACAACATACAAGTTACAGAGAACTTACACTGAAATTACAGACTAGTTACAGAGCAGTTACACACCAGTTAAAGATGTTACAGATAAATTACAGACAAGTTACAGAGCAGTTAAAGATGTTACAGACAAATTACAGGCTAATTACAGAGCAGTTACACAGCAGTTAAAGACATTACAAACAAATTACAGAGCAGTTACAGGGCAGTTAAAGATGTTACAAATTACAAACTAGCTGCAGAGCAGTCACACAGCAAATGCACAGCTGTTACAGAACAGTTACACAGCAGTTACAGGGCAGTTAAAAACATTACTGACAAATTACAGACTAAATGTTTTATTTTTTAAAGAACATTTAAAAAAAAATGAAACGGACACAAAATAAAAAAAACATAGCAAAAATGTATATCTGTCCTGTCCTCTGTTTGTAGGTGGAGCTTATTAAAATAGAATTTCTGCATAAGTTGAACAATCGGCACACTAGTATTATAGTTATTATTAGTCCTGTATAAGTGGGTTTTGTGTTTTCTAACTGCCATCTAAAGAAATTCCAAATGTCTAAATATGAATAAAATGGACCTTACAAAGAATTTTATAAATAAATAAATAAATAAATAAAAACCCTAGTTTTAAAAAGGAGGCCTTTTCAGGTGAATAACAATATTGTAACTTTGCAGTTTTCCAGCCTTGTTGTAATAAAGACAATAAAAGAGGGTCTTCTTTATAAGCATTCAGTTTGGAAAATGAACACAAAATATTGATTTGGTTTATTTGTTAGTTATTTAGCAGCGCCATCATAATTTATTAGAGATAGTTTTCTCTATGTTACAGTTCTTGTTTTTATTATTATTATTATTCCTATTTTGTTTTCGTTCAGCGGCGGAACCACTTGCCCGGTCTCCCCTACTCGGCCGCTCTGATTGTTCTGTTTCTGTGCGCTCACAAACCGCCAGGCTGCTGCTGCCCAGGTGCCGTTCAGCAGGAGGATTTGAACCTAAAACCTGCTGTCTGTCTCCCTGGTGAGCTCCTCCTGGTTTCTTCCAGAAGATTTTTTTTCTTTCTCACGCACTTTAAGAAGCTTTTTCTCCCCTTTGAATTCGTTCTCTGTTGGACTTTGCTCGAACGCCAAAGAAAATGTCAACTGTCAGCTCGAACCAGCTCAAGACCCGGGAGCCGAACCGAACCGTATCGGGTTCTGATCAGCAGGAGGCCGGAATCCTTCAGCCGCAGACTGTCTTTGTCATCCTGGACTCGGCTGAAACACTAAATCTGGTCCGGTGAGTCGTAAAGTTCCGACGGTCGCCGTTATTTCCGCCATGACATGACAAGAGCCTTCGCACCAAACTTCGCCTAAAATAGACATTTTAGTCTTTAAGGTTTAATTACCAGTGCTTAGACGGAGCCCACCGGATTAAATTCCACGCATTTTTATCGGTAGTTTCTCTTGAAGAAATCGGCTGGGGTTTGACCCGTGAAGGGGGTTTGTCTGAACGTAACGGCGCCTAAATGAGGAAAGATGTGTTGATAATTAAACACCGCGCGCACTTTGTTATGAACGACGATAATCTTGCAGATTAGAATTTTAATGGTTTGATTGATTACTTGTCTAATCTCATGTGAAGATCATAAAGTGAAAGAATTCAACAGCTGGCAGTTATTTTTACACCTTAATGTCTGTGTTTGTGCTCTGGACTTTTTTAAATAAATATTTTCTATTTTTGCTGATGTGAAAGTGGACTTTCACTTTTTTGTTAATCATAAATGTGATTACTTAAAGTCAGAGGCGCATCTTGTCAAGAAGCGTGGGTCCCCCAGGCCAACAGGGGGCCCCCAAGGGCTACTACAGCCACAGGGGGTGCCCTACGTCAGGGAACTTAATAACTGACACGTTTTGTTAAACTAATAGTATTTTTATGTTATTAATGGAGCATTGAACAGTTGAACCACTCATTGAACCACTCATCGGAATGCCCAGGGTGTTCTGCGCAAAATTCCGCCTGAAAAGGTGGTGGGCGGATGTGTAACGGAAGCCAGCAGGTGTCACTGTGCATATGTAGTTAGTAAACCTCACTCCCAACAGCTCAAAAGGATTCTCTGGTCAAAGGCCAGAGCCCTGGATTTTAGCCTTCTGGTTAGAGTTTGACCTCCATGCTGAGGGTTGTGAGTTCGTGTCCCGAGGGGAGTGAATGGGTGGAGTCATAACAACACAACTCAGAGTACAGCCGCTACAGATGCACGAGCGTGCGGCCTGTATGACATTGGTTGGAACACCCACTCCTCCATATGTTTCAGTAAAATGTCTGATTTCATCGTAAATAAGTCACAGTTTAGTGCCAGAGCCATTCCACTTTGTGCACAAATTCTCATATTGATGTCTGTGTTATGCAACTACTCCTGATTTAAAAATAAATAAATCATTGTGTGCAAGTGTAAAATCATTAATTAATTAAAAAAAATGTTTTAAAAAGACCAGCACACACTGATGATGTCATCACAGGTAAGACATGGAAGTGATGCGAAAAACTTGTTTTTTGCTTTATACGATGAGTTTGGGTCAAGAAAAGTATTTGTTAGGAAAAGTATTTGTTTTTTATTAAGGCTGATCAACCTTAATTAAAAACTTGGGTGGGCAGAGGCTTGGGGTCCTTGTGACAGACTGGCGCCCTGTCCAGGGTGTGCCCCGCCTCACACCCTATGACTGCTGTGATGTCAAACCCCCCCCCCCCCCCCCCCCCGTTGCGCACAGGTCCGGTGCATTCGGTTGACCCAG
This sequence comes from Thalassophryne amazonica, assembly GCF_902500255.1. Classification (NCBI taxonomy): domain Eukaryota; kingdom Metazoa; phylum Chordata; class Actinopteri; order Batrachoidiformes; family Batrachoididae; genus Thalassophryne; species Thalassophryne amazonica. The sequence goes on from NC_047108.1 coordinate 18,040,131, forward strand.
GGGTGTTGTCGACACCCTGTGTGACCTGGGTGGGATGAATGAGGCCCACACACGCCCCACCTTACCGTCTACAATCAGACTTGGAGCTCACGGGTTAACCTCTTGGTTTGGTGTCTTGTTGAAGCAGATTTTGAGCATGCTGCAGTGATTTTCGTAATGGTGTGTTTTTAATATGAGTATTAAAATATAAGACAATGCTAAAACACCCTTGGCTGTATGAGCATTGTGTTCTTTATATTTTGCAGTTGGGTGATTCTCATGAAGGTGGTACAACTCATAGCAAAAATCAGAAACCATTACACACATGATGTTTTTCCACGTTTATATTAAATATGATCTAATTTCACTATTAAATTTGAATTTATAATCCACATGCACATTTTTGAGGTATTTTTAGACATTTTTAGAGACACTGGGAGGAAAAAATGTCATTACCGTAACATATATTTCATTAGAAATATGACACAGCAAAATTATATTTTTTTTACTTTTTTTGATGGCAAACACATAAATATTCTTAAAGGTAGTAAGTATCACCCGCATTTTTTATTATTAACACATACAAACATTTTTATGTAAACAATTACTTCATCACCATAACATTTCATCAGTTTTTCATATTAATTTTCATATTGATTTTGTTTTAAAGGACTGCACTGAAAAATCAAAATTCTAATTATTTTTTTTCTGTACCTGGCCCAGATCTCTGGTACCATACTGGAGTACCTGGCACAGAATGTTGCAGGCAGTGGTTCAGAAATGATTTCTATGATGTCTTCCATATATCATCACATCTTTTCGCTAGGGAATTGTACAGAGGGGAAGTAGAAATCTGTCACCTACACAGCTCATGGTATCGACTTTATACTGACCGCTGACAATCTGAAGAAAAAAGCAAAATAATGAACATCAACAGCACTAAGTGTAAGATGCTGTCCAGCATACTTTTGTTAAGAATTATGAAGTGGTCATGACCTTGACCTTTGGCATCACATCCCTGTATGAACCTGCATCTGAACTTACAAAATAATATTTCCAGGATATTTAATATTTTGACCTCCCTACTATGTTTTCTGCTCTATGAGAGGTCTTGAACATGCCTGTGTTATAGTGCCAGGATAGAGCTCTCCATCATAGTCTACAAGGACCCATGTTCCATCCTTGATGGTCTCTTCAGACTGTCCTGTATCATTGTGAGTGAAGACAAACTCCTTGTGGGAGAAGTAGTCACAAGAGTGACTACAGAAGCAAATTTGACCCTCCTGGGCTCTTGCAACAAGCTGTGGAGAAATAAGTTTTTAGTTTGATTGCAGAAACATGAAGATAGATTACCTTATCTTATATTGTAATTTGCACTCAAATAAATAATACAAATAGAAAATGTCAAAAAGAAAGAAGCAAAAGGAGAGGGACAGGGGATGTATGAATGTTGATGGCACTTACATCAACTGATTCACCTTAGGGTGCGGTTTCATTCATAATTCTTTGGAGGGTTTTTTTTTTCTTTTCATTACATCTGTTTGAATTCCCTCTTCATTTTTGTCTTTCTGTAGCTGTCTGGATGTCAGCTCTGCTGCTGCCTTTAGCAATCATCTTTCTTTTTGCTTTTGGTATCTGTTAAAGTAGACCTGCATTGAAATAAATGTGGTCAGATTTCAGAAAGAAATAGCTGATATGTATTTATAAGACCCTTGTGAATGCAGTAAAGTAAATCTGTAAGCCCAAATTTGTAATTCAGCGGAGAAATCTTCGTTTAAAAATGACAAATTTGCATCTAAAATTTAGCCCTCTGTGAAAACAGTTTGTACAGCCGTATCATTTCCATGACGTCGGGGACAAGATGACGCGCTCCCGCCTTCAGTCCGATCCCGCATTGAAATTGATTTTATCTGTTAGTAATGTTACTTATACACGTCCTGGTTTCAACATCCAAAAGTAAGCTGCAATGAATGTGAGATACAGATCTGTGTGCTCAGAGCAGCAACGACATCGACAGCGGGCGCCGTTCTTCCTCTCCCGCTCTCTGCCTCCGCTGCGCTTATTAAGTCTGCGGGCTCTTTAACGAGCTCGTTAACCGCCGACGCGGGCCACTCACACCGCCCCTGTCTGCTTTGCAGACGGTGTTGTGCCAGATTCAGCGCACAACACCGGCATCACCTCTCTGTCTACTGAATGGAGCTGCAGCACACTTGGCACAAGTCCTGAGATTACGCTCGCTGTTTTAATGCGAAGCGGCCGGTACACCTGTTGCTGCAAGGACAGACTTCTTGCGGCAAAATCCACAGCACCGCACGTCTTGGCAATCAGAGCCCCAGAGCTCCATGGACGCTGAGAGAGGTTTATATATTTTTAATGACTGGGATTCTTTGCGGGTCTCGCCTCCATATCCCGCGATGGTACCGGAGGCGACAGTAGATTTTCATTGCGACACCACTCAATCAAACGGGCGTATGAAAAAGACCCCCAAAATAATTTTCAGGCAAAAATAAAAATAAATGTATACTCACCAAACGTACCGCAAGACAATATTAAGTTTTAAAAAACCGTCGATCCTTCCGTATAAGACAAAAGGTAAGCAATGCAAACTGACGTAAATCCACTAATTACAATTGGTGCAATGCATGCTGGGAGAGGGTCTTGTCCGTGACGTCTCAGCAGCGTCCATGATTTCTCCGTTGAATGACAGATCTGGGCTTGCAGATTTACTTTACTACATTCAGAAGGATCTCATGTGTAAATGTAAGTCATTTTTTGTTCAAAAAATCTGGCTGCATTTTTTTCAATGCAGGTCTCCTTTAAGATAAATTATCAGTATTGAATACTACAATGAAAGTGACAGCTCGTGAAACAGGCTCTCTTTCAACCTTCAACATCTATTTTACTGGAACAGGCCTACTACAGCAATGATTGTGTGTGTGTATGTGTGTTTATTTACATATTTACCGCACAAAATTTCAGATTCATAGGGCAGCCATTTTGTTTTTAAAGTTCACCATTTTTAAAACATCATAAATGTGAAGTTGTCTGTGTACTCATTCCATCAACTATATCTGCTGTGTGTTTGTCCAGCTTTGTGTGTGTGTGTGTATATATATATACATATGTGTGCACATTGTTGAGGGTTAGGAATTGTCACATACAAAATAATCTGCTCATCTCACCCCTTATTTAGGCCTACCTTTCCCTTTCCTTTCTCCTCCTGTAGAAGTTCTGGGTCGTTGTAAATCTTCTGTTTCTGCACCCTGCCTCTCAGTGCAGCTTTCTTAAGTTCCCTTCCCTGTGCTCTTCATATTAAGGAATATAAATGAGTGTTAATTATATATTTATGACAGTATGTAAAATACATTTGTTCTTTTATTAAAAAAGAAACTGTTCATACACATCACCGTAATATTAGCCTTCATTACCGCAACGGGCCTCTATATTATGTGGTAATGAAAGCTGTTCATTATGGTAATGAATGACATTTCGCTAAAGTAACATAAAATGGCAGAAGCCATGATGACTTGGGTAAAACATTTTTACTAACAGTTGGGCTCCTTAATACCTTCTTTACAGTAAAGTGTCATATTAATGACTTTTCAAAAACTTTAAGTCTTACACATTATGGTAATGTACACCTATGGTGTGGAAATAGGGATCTGTAAGGATGAACTACATCATTAACAACATCAAAATATGACAAACAATCTTACCTTGTAGCCATCTTTTGTCTTCTCTTCCTTGTGGTGCATTATGAGTCAAAAAATCTTTATTTAAAACAACGCTGTGATTAGGACAGGATCATGAATACAGTGCAACGGTAATGAAAACTCTGTTTTCCTTAAATATTTTTTTGTACAATGTTGGAAGCCATTATGTCTGATTATATTCTGTTAAACTATATAATTTTACACATTTTTATATTTATTTCCAGAAATTTTATGAAATATTAATTATATGAAACTGATGGGAAACCATCAAATTTTTCTTCGGCTGCATTACGGTGATGAAGTTTTGACTTAAAAATCTTTTTAAAAATATAGAAAATATTATTTGGGTACCAAATAGTGAACTGTCCCACATAACAGACATAGTGTACTTTCAAATATAAGTGAATTATTTTAGGTTTTCATGATTATATCACTAAAATCTTCATAGACATAGCTTAGGTTGGCTTCATGAGAATCACCCAGTTGTTTAATTATTAAGATTTTATTGTCTTACGTACAGTTTGTACATGTTCAATAAAGCCCCTCTAGCATTCAATCAATCAAAAACAATATTTATGTTTTAAGAGTGCAAGTTGTGCAAATCAAGGAATATTTGTGGATCATCCTTGCATTTAATATCTGCATTTGCAGGTATTAATGAGACAAGTTTTGAGTTAGCGGATGTTTAATTTGCACGCTAACATCTGTAAAATGTCTTGTAAATAGGTTCAGAGGTGTTATTAGGTTCCAAAAACAGCATTTTCAGTTTTAGAAGTGTTTATTTCTTGCTAGCTTTTACATAATATATGAGAAACATGTATATAAACACACCAAACAACGCAATTTTGGAGAGAGCAGCCACTGATGTCACGGTGCAGCTCTACTCTGATTGGCTGTCACGCCTGCCACTCAAAAAATAAACTGAACAGATTGAAACAGAATGTGACTTTTTAAAACTCTTAAAATAGGTCAATGTTAGCCATCTTTGAAATGTCCAAGGTCTGTGTCCCAAGAATGTTCCCTGTGAATTTGAAGACTGTGGCAGTAACAGGACTGGACTTATGCTGAGCACAGACAGATGGACGCAAAGCCTTCGCAGTATGCGATGGTCATATTTGATGGTTTTAGGTAAAATTATTACTGTCTTATTTCCTCACTAATTGTAGATTAACCTCACCTAAAGTCATCAAGCTACCGATAGCTGCTAAAAGTGCTAACCATTGCTAACCTTGCTAACATATCAAATTAAATAACCCAACTTGATGTAGATATTGAAGCACAGACATCTGAAATGATACGCTAGGACAATTTAACCGCACAGCAAGTCATATTATTACAGTTATATGTAATAAAACACTCAGTTTCCCACAACAGCTAGCAGCCACAGCTAACAGGGCTGTGCTAGCAGAACGACTAGCGCAAACTAATGATGACATTATACACAAGCAGAATGGCGGGGGGCGGGGGGGGGAACTTTGTGAAAACTTTATTTTAACACTGTGATGTGTGAAGGGCTCGCTAAATTTATTTTTATTTTTATGCAGCTTTAATGGGGGGTGCTTAGGGGCTGTTCCCACTATCATAGGGGAGTTGCTGCTGCTCTTGTTGATTATGGGATTCAGTGATGATGACATTTAATGATGATGATGAGAGTTGATGACAGCGATGGGATTCATGATGATGAGATTTAATGAGGAACATGATGATGATGATTAGATTCGATGATGATGATGGAATTCAATGATGATGGTGACAATGATGATAACATTCAGTGATGGTGATGAGATTTGATGATGATGATGAGGAAGATGATGAAATTCGATGATGATGATGGAATTCAGTGATGATGATGGTGACAATGATGATGACATTCAGTGATGGTGATGAGATTTGATGATGATGATGAGATTCGATGATGATGATGATGATGATGATGAGGAAGATGATGATGAGATTCAATGATGATGATGATGAAGATGGGATCGGGTCTTGTTGGTGGCATCCAGGTTGTGGGTCCACTGCAACGTGCTGGGTTTTGAAAACTCTATCTGATTTGATGTGATGCTTAAATCCCGATATAACTCAATTTTAAATTTCAAATATTTTAAATGGAGTTTGGTGTGAAGGGCTCTCCCGGTGTTCAGGTTGCAGTAATGGGGACAAAATAAAAGCTGTCTGTTTGTATGAAGATCAGTCGTATTCTGATTTGTCGGGCAACTTGTTGTTGTCTTTGCTGTCTGACCTTTGACTGTTGATCCTCTGAGCCTCACGGTTCCCTGAGTCATACCAGATTATTGCACACAAACAAGGACTGCTTCTCCCACGGGAAAGACAGAGAGGACGACAGGCCCAGTCTCGTCCTGCATCCTCCCATCCAGTACTGACAAACGTGGACGGGCCAGGCCAGGTGTGGGTGGGCCAGGTGAGGTGTGGGCGGACCGGATGGAAACCAGAGGAGGAGGTTTTTTTGCTTCTTGAGGATGAGGAGAAGCAGAGTAATGAAATTCTTTGACATTTTCAGTGTAGTATAGTAACGAAGTAAAAAATACTTCACTACTGTACTTAAGTACATTTTGGGAGACTTTGTACTTTACTTGAGTTTTTTAAATTCAGCTTACTTTCACTTTTACTTCACTACATTTCCGACCTTAATTGCATACTTCTACTCTGATACATTTTCTATTCGCCATGCCGTTACTCGTTACAAAAAAACAAAAACACACACACACGAAAAAAGTTGTGTTTTCAACCAGAGACACCACTGATTACTAGTGACTGCAACGAAGTCAGGCCGATTTGTCATGAGGCATGTCCGGTAGGCTTTTTTGCAGTTGCGCACTTGGGGGATGTTTGTCAGGAAAATGATAATTTCTCTACATTGATTACAGACCTGCAGCAGGTCTGTAATCAACTTTGCTTTGCTTTGCTTTGAACCTTGAACCAATCGAAGCAGCGATTCGCAGGTCGAAGCAGTGCTTCGATCTACGATTCGTGGATTTTATTTCGCTTTATCCTAATTTTTTCTTGCTAAAACCCTGAAGAGCATATGTCTGTGAGTAATATTTAATATTTTTTATGTTAAACCGACCTGTTATGGTCTTCTGAAAAACAGTTGATAGATGTATTTTATAACTTAAAACGGGACCGATGGTAAAGCGTTAGCATGTCTATGGCTTTTTCAATGTTAAAGTTAGCATTAAGCTGTTCACATCAGCACGTTTGTGTTGATTTGTTTTCTGTATAATTAATGGCTCAGCGTTTGTTGTCGTAAAAGAGTCGTGAAAGTTTTTAAATTTATTTTTATTCATATATTATAGCAACAACAATAATAGTCTACATAATAGACAATAATAGTCAATAATAATAGACTAATAATGTTACAATACAAGTTTAGAGAAAGAGACAAAAAGAACCTAATGAAACAAAACACAACAGAAAAGATAAAACCATGTAACAATGAAAATAAATAAATACATATAGAAATAAATAACTTTCCTATGAACACCTAGTGAGTAGCCTACTGTCGTTTAGGTTTTGAAACCTTGTTTTTGAAGTGTTTTTGTGTGATGTGCACAATTTTCAGTATTTTGACTAATACTACCAGTCATTTACAAGCCTAGATAAACTTTTATTTAAAAAAATCAGTCCGTTTTTGATTATTAACATTTACTTGTACTTTTACTTTCAATACTTGAGTACATTTAGTTGTACATTACTTGTCATACTTAAGTACAATAAATATTAGATACTTTAAGACTTTTACTTGAGTAGCATTTCAATCAGTGACTTGAACTACCAAAGTCATTTTTTTAATGGGTATCTGTACTTTTACTTATGAAAGTGTGATTTTCCAGTACTTTATACAACACTGGACATTTTCTACTTATAAATTGTTTTTAAATGTCCAAACTGAAATTCTCCCCCAGTTTTAGAAACTACAATCAGATTTTGATGTTTATTCAGACTGTCACATTTAACTGATGCATTAAACAGTAGTTTGCTTGATGCAGAGCGGTGCCGCGTTGTCTCGTCAAACCGTTTCCAGATGATCTGTAACCAGCCGGTCCATCTGGAAGGCAGCCCTGTTCCATTCCCAAATGTTCTTGTCCCTGCTCCACAATCATATCTTATTTTTACCTCTTCAGTAACTCAACAGGAGGAGATAAAAGGAGGTGAATTGGAAGAATAAGGTGTGACCTGAGAAAGAAGGTAAAGAAGAGGAGAAGTGTGTGGCAAGGAAAGGAGTCATGTTCAGGGAAGGAGGTAAGGAAGGATGTGAAATATTTGTCACAGAGGAGAAAAAGATGGATAAGAAGAAAGAAGGTGAAGGTGAGGAGGTGGACTCAGACGTGAAGAAAGGAAACGAGCTGAGGTCATTGGACGCGTTCCTTAAACTCCACATGTGGATGTGGATTAAGAGGAAAGTGACTCAGCAAAAACACTTGCTCACACTAGCTTGTGCAGATTTATTCAGACTTTAGCTGCACAGGAACCTGAAGAAGAAACACTTGGTGACCCGGAGGGAACCCGAATGTTTGTCTGTGAAATGAGACATGGACAGCGTGCGTGTGTCAGCATAGTTTTGTGATTCTGTGCTGAGATGACTCAGCACAGAACACGCTGGAACCAGAAGACCTTCACTTGGGAAAATGGGTGAAGGTTAGCAACGACTCTGACACCTGTCACTCAAGACAGACATGTCATCACGCTGTTAATGTTTCCAGAACGGATCGTTTATCACAACTTCGGATGACGAAAGTGAAATTATTCAGCAGTGATGTTAAAAATGACCATCCGAGGTTTTCACAGAGCTAAACACTGACATCTAGTGGTCAAACGATGGAAGAGCAGTTACTGGTCAAATAGTTCCTTCCAGAAAATGTTATTGGCAACTCTTGCAGGGTACAGTGCTGCCCCCATCTGGAAAAAATAAGATTCCACTTAATTGATTCATTGCTTGTTTTGCTGTATCGACAGGAACTCCTTAGTTTAAGTCATTAGAGTTTACTGCATTAGTTTGCCTTGTCAGGGTTTACCTCGTTAGAGTTTACCTCATTGGTTTGCCTTGTTAGGGCTTGGCTCCATCTCGGGACAAACTGTCTTTTTTAAAGGGGAACTAAGTAACTTTTTGACCTTAATTTTATAGTTTGGAAGTAATTCTGATGGTTAAATGGCTTGTTTTCGGGAGAATGGGGTTCTCTCTCCCCCACCAAGTGTCTCATAGCTTTACGGCACTACAACAACAACACATGCACGCTCCCCTGTTGTGAGCTAGCAGCTATAAGAACAAGAAAACAAAATCTTCATTTCTTACATGTTCATAATCATGACAGAGCTGGCGGCAAAAAACACGCTGTCGGAGGAAGAGAAAAAGAGCGTGACAGATCAAGGGGTCACATGCGGATCAACCTTTCTTGGAATAGCAGAGCGGAAAGATAAAGAAGTGTGAAAAACTGATGCAGACCTGATGTTCCTGCTGCTGGAGGAAGATTGGAAGCCGAGTTCACTGTTAAAACATGATGTCATATTATCTCACTTTTCCTGCATGAGAGAGAGAGAGAGAGAGAGATCTGCATCTGCCTGAGCTCAGTTCTGTCCTCTGTGTATTTCTGTGGATTGTCCCTTTCTTGTCATGGTTCCACGGACTATGTAAAAACAACTGCACATGGAGAGCAGGAAGGGGGCAGCAGTGAGTTTTTAGCAAAAGTTTTGTGACATATGTACACCTGAGCTGTAGGGAGCGCTCCATAGAGAAATTACTTAGTTGTCGTTCAATCATCCTCAAGTTATTTTGACTCCTAGGCACACTTGGGGAGTTTGCAGCTGGACGTATCCGTGACGTCCACCTACCACAGTCAGGTGAAAAGTGTGCGTGTTCACTAGGGGTCACCCGATATGGATTTTTAATGGCTGATACAGATTATCGGCATGGTTTGGAAGCCGATACCAATATTTCTGGATGATATTTGCCTGCATTAAAAGGTGTCAAAATTTAGTATAACAGACACACAAGTATGTATCACTAATAAATAAGATGTCAAGTAAGCTGACTGTTCTAAGTAAATAAAGATTCATGTAAATATCGATGTATTTTGTTTTTGGTGTCATATGTCCAGAGAAATGAAGTCATGAAAATGTTAAATGAGGCTAATTTCACCTGCTGCTGATAAACACTCAGAAACCTCAGTCTGTGAGGAATATGACCTTTGGTGACATCATCTTAGGCCACACCCCTAAAATGAATTGGGGGGAAACGTCAGTTTTTGTGGAGTTTGATGGTGAACATGTCAGAATGATTAAAATGTGTATTTTTGCAAGGCTGGAGTCACATGACTAGTGTTGTGTTTTAGGTGGACAGATTTTCCAAAGATAATATTTTGAGGAGGAAAGTGAGCGTTTTTTTTTTTGTATGTTTGGTTTTTTTTTATGAGTCGCTCTGGGACAAAGCAGAAGTGAATCTGACCACAGTGTGAGAACAGTCTTCAAAAAACAGATCTAACCACAGATTTTATCTGTTCCCTTTGTGAACTCTAACGTGCGTTTCCTCTGCTGAAAGTGCGGAATCTGCTGTGTTTGTGGTTGTGCCGTGACGTCATGTGGTGCTAAGCTAAAATGCTACATGCAGTGGAGCAGATAACTGTAACAACTGTTCATTTCTGGAAAGAAGCACCAAAATTGGCACACATCAGACAATACGCTTGAAAAAAACTTGAATTTTCAATAGGCAGCCAGGTCAGGGGTCAACTGATGAATTATATAGGAGTCAAAATTAAAAGATACTCCAATCATATTGAAAACTATACCACATTATTTGTCTGATCTCAAAGATTCCAAAAAGGTATAGTTTGGACTATCTATGACTGAATTCTATGGAGTTATGGGGTAAATACAGCAAGAATGGTGAATGGTCAATTTCAGTTTCTACAGGGGTCAAACTTACAGTTGCTCTAATTTTGGTAAAAAAGTGATGCAAATTATTGGTTGAGTTAATCGGGTTTTAAAAAGGACTAGTTTGCACCACGTGTCATGTTTAGTTATCACGTTACAGGGTAACATATTGTCACGTCATAGAATCCAAAGGACCTTGACCTTGTTTGACCTTTACATTGGAGACCAAACATTCAACACAGACAAACTATTCCATTTATTAATCCTATTAGCTCAACCAATAATTTCTCTTCATCTCCTGCCCCCCCCCACCGTTTAGCTCAAAGTCAGGATCAGTGACTCTCTTCTCCTCCTGGATCTTTTCAGACACACAAAGCCTTTAATCTGTAAAATAAACCATTATCTTTTTTAATGTAACAGCAGCGACATACACAGGAGGAGCTCTGGATTATTTAATGAAGGATTTGGGTAAATATTTTTTTCTGTGACTCTGAACTGAAACCCGACACAGTTTAATGCAGCGGCAGGCAGATGTTACTTTCAGCTGTGCAACAGAGAGGCGCTCTCGCTCTGCTGCAGCGCACAGCGTGGAACACAAAGTTGGTGAATGGTGATCTTTTTTTAAAATGAACTCATAAAGTCGGATCTTGGTGGCCAGTGAGTCGCTACATCCAGTGCTGAAACAAATAAAGGTCCTGTTGACTGCGATAAATGGCCGATACTGATATCCGCAAAAAATGCTAAAAATCAGACTGGCCGATAATCAACCTGGTGATAAGCGGTTGGCCCCTAGTGCTCACAGAGGTCCTCTCAACAGTACATCCCATAAAATTTAATCCAGATTCAAATCTCTGCTTGTCTGTCTCTCAGGGTGGAGTCTGGTATCGTCGCTGACATTGAGGTTGACAGTTTGCTGCCATCAGAGTGTGACACCTTCTACGAGATCAAGAGTCAGCCAATCAGTATCAGGTAACATGCTCACATTGCCCTAACCTCTGGCACACAAGATAACCAAAGACAAACTTTGTGACAGTCCTCAGGTGACGTAAATGACCAATGGCTGCACTTCTGTCAGTCACATGACGCTGTTCGCTCAGTCAGGTCTGTTTTGATTCTGGTACCTACGAGACCCAAAATCTGGGCTTCACTCTTCCTCAGATTTGTCTGTCATATTGTTAACATGCAGAAGTTTTTATGGAGTTCCTGATTCAGAGTTGCACGCGCTGCTGCTCGAGAATTTTTTTCCTGGAACTGTCGCTGAAGACGGTGGAAGCTCCAGGATCTTGTTCTAAACCCTGTGTTGATTTCAGATCTTCCAGATCTGCCCAGAAAAAATGTGAAGAATTTGGACAAATCTTTAGAAGTTAATGATCTGATAGCAGGTATCGATTCTGCTGCAGAGTCGTCACTGAAAGGTGGGAGTCGGCTTCCATCCGTCTCTGCCCGTAATGTCCTCAAATAATAAGGCATACAGGTGCAGGACCTGCAACCTGGACCCAGTGCCGGCTGGACTCATGGTCTCAGATAAGTCATGGCAGTAAGAAACATCTACAGACAGGACTTTGTGCAGCTCGGTGAAGACTGCTGTTGACAGAGAGGTGATGAGTAGCTACAGATGTCGACGCTCGTCGGTTTGTCCGGGGAAGGTAGAACATCTGGGACCACAGAATCTGAAAGATGCACATTTCTTGTTTAAAGTGGTCAAAGAAAACGGGAAACACGGAATAGTGATGTCTTATAGCCAAAAGCTTCACCAAAAGCTTCCTGACTTGAAGCCTCATTTAACTGCTTCTGAGCAGTGGTGGACACAGTTCTGCTAATCCGCTAACCGCTAATTATTGAAGATAATGTTTTCATTATCGGATTAGCTTTTCAGATAACTTTGAAAACCATCATCAGACCAATTATCTTCCGATAAGTTTTGGTCCAATAATTTTTAGTCCGCTAACATTTTGCAGACGTGGCTTTTTGTAGTAGATGCACAGTTCTATCCTCTACAAACAGAGAAGAGCTGGTTCTAGAATAAACCTCTCTATCCTCTGCAGGCAAAGGAGAACTGGTCATAGAAAAGAAAAAAGCTAATTTCTCTTTCTTTTGTGCGACTGACATCATTATTCAAGCATTCAAACGGCTATTCCTATCGCCACACAATTCCAACCACACGAGAAAGTTTTTTGACAGTTCTTGTTATTGAAAGAAACTTTGTCTTCCTAACCCGATAGAGTTGTGATGTCATCACGGGTGCGCTAGGGTGCATCAAATTTGAATATTTCAAAATATCAATTTGGCTGGCATTGCATTTTGTTCCAGTTAACATAAAATGACTTTTGTAAAGTTTTGAGGAATTCCATTGAGATTTAGGGGTGCCACCTAACACATGAACTTTTGTGAAATTTCGAAAAATATGCAATTTTTAGACTAATTGCCAAAAGGTTGACCTGGAAATGTTGAGTACAGTGAACTTTTATACAGTAATATGTTCTATAGGGTTATCAAAGTAAAAGTTGCTTGTTTGCCGTTTGGCAACTTGGGCATTTCTCAGAATTCAACTTTCAAGATTCTCCATTCATTTGTCCTGTAGACAAAATGAATGGAGGTCAATGGGACATGTTCACATGGCCTTACCCTGAGTTTTGTGCAGCAGTGGTGGATGTCGGACACACATATAAAATTGAATTGACTTTATTGTTAAACACAAGGGATGATACTGACACACTGAAAAGAACAAACCTTTTCTAGTGGCTAACTCACTGGCAACTAACAGGGCCTAACGGTAAGAGCTGACACTAAACTTTAAACTTAAATGCTCAGTCTGTGCCAGAGTCCGCTCCACTGACATCACCAGGGAGAAAGAGAAAGGAAATGGAACTTGAACTCTGAACCTAACCAGTGTGTCTCCCCCAGATATGTCTCCCCACCCACCACCCCAGAGTAACCGTCCTATTCAGGGATTACCTTGGGTTTACAGCGGCGATGGTTTGGCTGTTGGCTGTGGTCATGTTCATCTGCCTGCAGCACATTCTGCAGGTGCTGCTCCTTCCTGGCCACCGCGACGCACAGTCATTGACCACGTTCATTGCACATACATTGACCTCACTTTTTTTTAACGCAGCATTACTTCACATCAAGAGACATAAATTCTGGCTGGTGGTTGGCAAGTGCCAAAGCACTGCTCAGAGATGTGCATGGGGAGATCAGTAGGCTTGTGCGCCAACATTGCACTGGCAAGTGCACACTTGTTGTCCTTGGGCACCTTGCTGCTGAAGAGAGCCAGGGTAGCCTCTCACCTGTCAGGTACCAGCAATGCCTCTCCAGTGCCTTCATCGCTGATGCTGCAATGCCCTCATCTACAGCCTTGAACGCCTGCAGGTGGTGGTAGAGTGTCAGGTCATTTCAGGCAGCATCTACAGCTTTCGCAGGTCAACCACCACTTTGCATAGATGTGTGTAATGAAAATGGAAAATGCCCAAATCTTCGGCACCTGCTGCTGTGTGGTGATTGTGCCCTGGGTAAACAATGCGATATGCTGCTCCATCAAAGCCAGCTTGAGAGTATAGAGCAGCTTGGCCATCCATCGTGCCTTGTGAACGCTCCCAGTCGTTGGAAGGTCACTGCAGTCTGCTGTTCACCATCTGCATCCAGAAACACAAGGCACAGCTGCACAAACTCACGGTAGTCACCTCGCTTGTGGTCAGTCACTTCTTTTGCGCACCTGACAAGTTCAGCACGTAACTTGCCTAGGAGTGGTTGCTCGGTGTTGCCAGGAATGTAGTGGGACCATTGGCTGCTAGATTCTTGTGGTAACAGGTTCCATTTCTCTCTCAGACGTGTGAACAAGGTAACCTCTGGCGAGTATGGACCGTGGAGTCACCACCTTAAGGTCTGTGAAAACCTGGTTCAGGAGGTCCTCACCAATGTAGTACCGACACCCAGACCAAAGCAGTGGTCGACCCAGTGAGAGCTGTATGGCAATGCAGGCTGCTGTGAGATGGCCGGTGTTTGACACAGTGGTGTCAAATGCCATGTTGACAACCTGGTCAGCACAGCACCAGTCCTGCAGCAACTTGCATGTCAACTGGGCATTGATCACTCCACATGCCTCATTGGTCTGCTTCTTATACGCTGGGACACCAAGAAATTTCAGCTGCTCTGCATCTCCAACCACCACTGTAAGACGCCCCTTCAACTGGTGCACATTGCTGAGCATCGGTGTTAACTTGCTGTCCCAGTGTAGGGTGCACAATGGAGGTGGTGTCCAGTATCGCCCCTTGTGTTTAACAATAAAGTCAATTAAATTTTATGTATGTGTCCGACATCCATCACTGCTGCACAAAACTCAGGGTAAGGCCATGTGAACATGTCCCATTGACCTCCATTCATTTTGTCTATAGGACAAATGAATGGAGAATCTTGAAAGTTGAATTCTGAGAAATGCCCAAGTTGCCCAAAGGGCAAACAAACAACTTTTACTTTGATAACCCTATTGAACATGTTGCTGTATAAAAGTTCACTGTATTCAACATTTCCAGGTCAACCATTTGTCAATTAGACTAAAAATTGCACATTTTTGCAATTTCACAAAAGTCCATGTGTTGGGTGGCACCCCTAAATCTCAATGGAATTCCTCAAAACTTTGCAAAAGTCATTTTTATGTTAATTAGAACAAATTGCAATGCCAGCCAAATTAATATTTTGAAATTTACCATTCAAATTTGATGCACCCTAGCGTGCGCTTAGGCGCTGTCTCGCGGGATCTTGAAAATTTCTTTCTTTTTTTTATACAAATGAAAAAAAGACATATTTTACAAAAGCACATTTATTTGTAAACACCAACACATGTTACATTGATTCAGTTTTGTTGTTTTTTACTTGGAATGAATGAATCAACCAATCAGTATGAGCGGAGGCTTAGTTTACCCATAATCCTCTTTGGGCATCTGTGTTAATATTCATATCTTCAGAATTAGTGCATTATTTTAAAATTAACAGATATGTGTTATATATCACTTTGTACATTTTAAGAGTTTACATTAATGTAGTTATTCTATCTGGAATATAGGGATGTGAATCGTACAACAACTCACGATTCAATTCGATTCTGATTCTTGGGGTGACTATTCGATTCAGAATCGATTTTTGATTCAAAGAGCTCTGAGAAATAGTTGTATTACTTAAAAAATGTTTATGTTTAAGAAAATGCAGCTTTACAAGGTTAATCAAGTGATTCTAGATGTAAATTTACTTATCTGCTTTGCTCGTTCGGAGTTGGCTGGCAGTTTAGCGAAGTGCTGGTCAGTAGTTGGCAAAGACCGCTGCTCCCCTCTTTTAGCTCCGGGTGATGGCGTAGCATGTTGGCTTGCGAATTTGAAGTGTTTCCGAAGTACTTGACTTTCATTTTGCAGATTCTGCACACTGCATAAGTCATGTCAAGCTCCTTCTTATGCAGCAAATAATAAAATCCAAAATGCGCCCAAACATTTGCCTTCAGCAAAGACGGTGCTGGCTGAATTAGCTCCTCATCCCCCATGCTAAGCTACAGCCACTGAACTCTGCATCTCACGAGTGTTTGAAGTACGCCGGACCCCGCCCCCTCGCGGGGACGCTGTAGTATGGAAGCCGTTGCCTGACAAACAGTACATGCAGCGAGTAAGCAAGATTATGTTTAAAAATGCTTTTAAAAAATCGATTCTTAGACATTTTGGATCGATTCAGAATTGTAATAAATAAGAATCACGATTCGGATGTGAATCGATTTTTTCCGACACCCCTACTGGAATAATTTTATTTTTAAAGCAAAACCATAATTCAAACCTGCTTTCCATTTCAAGACCTCTGCCTCATCGCGGGACCACTGTATCCTGTCAGGGTAAATGATGCTTTCCTACAGCAGGGCGCAGAGCGCACAAAGACAAGCACTGGCTCATTGGCTGTTTGGGTTTGTGATCACCATTGGTTCTGTTAGAAGCTTTGGCAGTGTTTAAACTCAAAACCAGCTTCTGATTTTGAGTTTGAACTGAGAGCGTATTTGAGGCAAAATTGAAAGTTATTGGTTATCGGTTAGCTGTAGCTTCCGGTAAGTTTTTAGACAGTTTATCGGTTTAGCGTTAAAAAGATAACTTTTCAGTGAGCTGATTACCAGTTATCGAAGCTAACTTTTTGGTTATCTGGGCCCACCACTGCTCCTGAGAGAATACTGACATCTGTTGTTCAAGTAATGTGACCACTATGATTTTTTTCATATTAACTGAGAATTAAAGTCTTTTAATTCCACTTTAATTGAATAAAATGTAATAAATATCTGCATCATGCCGTTGGCATTAACTATTTTATTTCAATGTCTCGGCTTAAAATCAAAGCCTTAATATCAAAGCCTGAGGATCATATCAAATCTTACATTTATTCACAGGATATTTTTAAACAAAGCATCAACTTTCCAAAAGGAAATAGTAATTTTTAGAATGATGTGTGTGTGTGGTGTGTGTGTGTGTGTGTGTGTGTGTGTGTGTGTGTGTGTGTGTGTGTGTGTGTGTGTGTGTGTGTGTGTGTGTGTGTTTGCGTCTCCTTTTTTAAAATTTTAAAATGTGTCTCCGTCCTCGCGGTTAATTAATGACAACTTCCATCTTGTTTTTAATTCTGGCATTTGTTTGAATCTTTTTATGAATTTTAATGATTTCTTTTGATGTGAAGCTCTTTGAGCGACGTCTCCTAAAGAACTGAAGTTTATTCTTATTCATTCCGACATCTCTCTGTAGTCCGGCAGCAGCAGCTTCCTCATCTTCATCATCCTCGCTGCCTTCAGCGATGTCGTCCAGGTAACCAGGCCACAAGACCGACACTGTCTCTCTGTCCTGTCTGTCTGTGTGTCTGTCTGTCCTGTCTCTGTCTCTCTCTGTCCTGTCTGTCTCTCTGTCCTGTCTGTTTCTCTCTCTGTCCTGTCTGTCTCTCTGTCCTATCTGCCCTGTCTGTCTGTCCTATCTGTCTGTCTGTCTGTCCTATCTGTCTGTTTCTCTCTCTGTCTTGTCTGTCTCTCTGTCCTGTCTGTCTCTCTGTCTGCCCTTCTTTGTCTGTCTGTCCTGTCTGTCTCTCTGTCCTATCTGCCCTGTCTGTCTGTCTGTCTGTCTGTCCTATCTGTCTGTCTCTCTGTCTTGTCTGTCCTGGTTGCCTGTCCACTCTGTGTCTTTGTCCTGTCTTTGTCTGTCCTTTCTCTCTGTCCTGTCTTTGTCTGTCCTGTCTGTTTCTCTCTGTCCTGTCTGTTTATCTGTCTGTCTGTTTCTGTCTCTGTCCCGTCTGTCTGTCCAGTCTGTTTCTCTTGTTGTCCTGTCTTTGTCTGTCTGTCCTCTGTCTGTTTCCCTCTGTCTTGTCTGTCTGTCCAGTCTGTTTCTCTCTTTGTCGTGTCTGTCTGTCTGTCTCTGTCCTGTCTGTCTGTGTGTCTGTCTTTCTTTCTCTGTCCTGTCTGTTTCTCTCTTTGTCCTGTCTTTGTCTGTCTGCCTGTGTGGCTGTTTGTCTGTCTGTCCTGTTTCTCTCTCTCTGTCCTGTCTGTCTGTCCAATCTGTTTCTCTTTGTCCTGTCTTTGTCTGTCTGTCTGTCCTGTCTTTGTCTGTCCTGTCTTTGTCTGTCTGTCTGTCTCTCTGTCCTGTCTGTCTTCAGAGTATACGTTTTGGTCAACAGTTGAAAACCCTGGTGGTAATTTCTCTTCGCCTCCTTTCTGTCCTGTCTGTTTCTCTCTTTCTGTCTCTTTCCTGTACATTTCTCTTTTCTTGTCTTTCTTCATTCCTTATCACACTCCTCCCCTCTGACTCCTCCTGCCACCTTGTTTCCTTCACCTTTCCTCTATATTTTCTCCTCCTATCACATCCTTTGTTTTCCTCTTTCTTCGATCACTCTCATCTTTTCATGCTTGTCACCTCCTCTTTCCCCCCTCCCCCTCGTTTGTCCCCCCCCCCCCATGCTCTCCCTCCTCTCTTGGTCTCCTCCTCACATTCCTCTGCCCTCCTCCTCTTCTATTCTAATCTTTCTCCTCCTTGTGTCCTACGGTTGCACCTCTCCACTCTTTCATCTCTCTGTTTCCTCCTCTCTTCCTCTTGCAGGGTTCTGATGCGTCAGGAGTTGATGCGTCAGCAGGCTCGGGAGCAGGAGCAGAGGGAGGCGCAGCAGCAGCTCTTTCGCCCAGCAGCAGACTCCTCCTCCTCCTCCCCGATCTCAGTCTCTGTCTCCTCCCCCTCCTGCAGACCTCCTGCTCAGGTCCCAGTAGAGGTCCTGAAGGTAGGAGGTGCAGAGTGTGTTTGTTTGTTTATTTGTTTGTTTTAATTTCTCTGTGGCTAGTTTTGATGACCTCCTCCCAGGTCCAGACTCACCTGGAGAACCCGACCAGGTATCACATCCAGCAGGCGCAGCGGCAGCAGGTCCGTCAGTACCTCTCCACCACACATGCT
This sequence comes from Thalassophryne amazonica, assembly GCF_902500255.1. NCBI lineage: Eukaryota > Metazoa > Chordata > Actinopteri > Batrachoidiformes > Batrachoididae > Thalassophryne > Thalassophryne amazonica. The sequence goes on from NC_047108.1 coordinate 18,059,143, forward strand.
GCAGCCAATCAGGTGCCAGCTGGAGTCTCAGCCAGCCCCTCCCCTCAGTTTGTCTCCACCCCCAGTGGAAAGTCTGAAGTCAGTGGTTCTCCCGACAGCCCAAAGGAGGAGGTACGAACATCTACAGTCACCTCCACGTAAAAACTGGAAACACAACGCACAAACGGTTTATTTTTATAAACGCCACGTGGTCATAAGGTCAATGCCCCAGATTGTAACATTTGTCCAACAGAGGGCAGATTATCTTCATGGCTATTTGTGCCGGTGCCAAACCTGGATAAATGAGCAGGGTTGCATCAGGAAGGCCATCCGGTGTAAAAAAAAAAAACCCACCAAAATTAAAGATTCAGATTACAAATCAAATTTCCATACCAGATCGGTCGAAGCCCGGGTTAACAACCACTGCCATTGGTGCCGCTGTCCAATAGGCTGCTGGCAGAAATTGGACTACTGCTGGGAGAAGAAGAAGAGGAGGAGAATGTGTCCAGAGACAGCGGGAGAAGATGAAAACTAGAAGGGTGGAAATAAGAGTTGGGACTTTGAATGTTGGCAGTATGACTGCTAAAGGGAGAGAGCTGGCTGATATGATGGAGTGGAGAAAGGTAGATATATTGTGTGTGCAAGAGACCAAGTGGAAGGGAAGTAAGAGCAGGAGCATCGGCGGTGGGTTGAAGTTGTTGTATCATGGTGAGGGCAGGAAGAGAAATGGTGTTGGGGTCATTTTAAAGGAAGAGTATGTTAAGAGTGTGGTGGAGGTTAAGTGAGTGTCTGACAGAGTGATGAGTTTGAAGTTGGAAATGGTAGGACTGATGATGAATGTCATCAGTGCATATGCTCCACATGTAGGTTGTGAGATGAAGGAAAAGAAAATTTCTGGAGTGAGTTAGATGAGGTGGTGGAGAGTGAACCCAAGCATGAAATAGTTATGATAGGAGTGGAACTCAATGGGCATGTTGATGAAGGGAACAGAGATGATGAGGAATTCATGGGTGGATGTGGTATCAAGGACAGGAATGTAGGAAGGATAGATGTCGTTGATTTTGCAAAAAGGATGGAAATGGCTGTGGTGAACACCTACTTTAAGAAAGGGGAGGAGCACAGGGTGATATATAAGAGTGGAGGAAGGTGCACACAGGTGGACTACATTCTGTGTAGGAGATGCAAACTAAAAGAAATAGGGCACCGCAGTCTCATTTGAATCCTGTGTGATATCGCGGGATTTGACCACTTATGGGGACCTCGGCTCCATTGCACAAAACATACACAGCATACGTTCACATTGAAAAATGGTGTACTGTTTTGTTTTTGACTGCAATCACTGAAGCAGTCACGAAATTTTTTTTTTTTTGGTCCCAGTGGAGAAGAAAAAATGAGGCAGATGGGAGAGGTTGTGTTAGCCAACATAGCTAACCAGAGTAGCTCAGTTGTCTCACCTGCAAAAACACCTCAACAAGTTTGAACTCCGGGTCATAAACAAACTGCAACACTTGTCCACTTTCCCAGCGCATCATCACTTTGTCTTTGCATTTTCACTTTGTTTGCCTGTAATTTGGCCAAAAACTGATTGAAAATGCCGTGGTTTGTTCCCCGGAAGTAGAGAAATTACATCATGTGCGTCATATTTTACCCCTTTAGTGCTCGCCTTCAAATGAGACTGTGGTGCCCAATAGGAGACTGTAAGGTGGTGGCAGGAGAGAGTGTAGCTAGACAGCATAGGATGGTGGTTTGTAGGCTGACTTTCGAGGTGAAGAAGAACAGAGTGAGAGCTCAACAAAGGATCAGATGGTGGAAGTTGAAGGAGGAAGACTGTTATGTGAAATTCAGCGAGCAAGTGAGAGAGGCACTGGGTGGGGGGGAAGCAATTTTGGACAACTGGAAAAGTACTGCCACTGTGGTGAGGCAGACAGCTAGGAAGGTACTGGGTGTGACATCTGGACAGTGGAAGGAAGACCAGGAGACTTGGTGGTGGAATGAAGAGGTCCAGGAAATCATAAGGAGAAGAGGTTGGCAAAGAAGAATTGGGATAGTTGGAGAGAGGAAGAAAGTAGACAGGAGTACAAGGAGATGCAGCGTATCGCAAAATGATAAATAGAAAAAGCTAAGGAAATTTTGCGAGCTGTACAAGAGGTTGAACAGTAAGGAAGGAGAAAAGGACTTGTACCGATTGGCCAGACAAAGCGACAGAGCTGGAAAGGATGTGGAGCAGGTTAGAGTGGTAAAAGATGCAGATGGTAATGTGCTGACAAGCACGGAGAATGTGTTGAGAAGGTGGAGAGTATATTTTGAGGAGCTGATGAATGAAGAAAATGAGAGAGAAAAGGCTAGATGATGGTTTGAGAGAAAATCAGGAAGAGATTAGTAAGGATGAAGTGAGGGAAGCTACATATGAAGAGTGGAAAGGCAGTTGGTCCATATGACATTGCAGTGGAGGCATGGAAATGTCTAGGAGAGATGGCAGTGGAGTTTCTAACCAGATTGTTTAATAAAATCTTGGAAAGTGAGAGGATGCCTGAGGAGTGGAGATGAATTATGCTGGTTCCTATTTTTAAGAACAAGGGTGATGTGCAGAGCTGCAGTAACTACAGAAGCATAAAGTTGTTCATCCACAGAATGAAGTTACGGGAAAGACTAGTCAAAGCTAGGCTTAGAAAACAGGTGAGCAGCAATATGGTTTCATGCTGAGAAAGAGCACTAAGAAGTGTTTGTTCTGAGAATACTGATGAAGTATAGAGAAGGCCAGAAAGAGACATTAGAAGGTCCAATGTGTTTTTTGACGGGGAGGAGTTGGAGGTGGTATCCCAGTCTTTGAGTATCTTGGACTCAATGTCTTTGAGTTATTTTGGACTCAAACTTGTCCTTCAAAAAAACATATTAAAAAAGTCAAAAACACAGTAAATTTTAATTCACTAAATTTTAAACATATATGTCCCTCTCTAACAACTAATGCAGCCAAAACGTATCTCTTTGGCATGGTTTTCTCACATATTGACTACTGTTTCACTAACTGGGCATTTGCAGCCACCTCGCTGTTAAAATCCATAGAGCAGCTGTATAGTAGAGCAGTTAAGATATATGATAGACAATCTAATTCTTATCATCACTGTAAGGTTCCGGAAAAGAATAAGTTTCTAGACTTTGAAAATCTGAAGGTATTCAAATATGCCTGCTTCATATATAAATGTTTACATGGACCAGCACCAACTCCTGTTAAAGAATTCATACACATAAAAAAAAAATTCACAGGGTATGGTACAAGATCTGACACAAGAGGCTACTGTGAGATTACTCATAGAAGGATCACCTTTGGCCAGAACGTGTTATCCGTAAAAGGTGGGCAAGCTTGGAACAACCTCCCAGTCACAATCAGGGAGAGCACCACTTTCAGTACCTTCAAAGGACAATTGAAAGCTTGGTTACTGGCAAATCAGACATGCAACCATCTGTAGCCTAAAAAGCAATTCAACTGTGGAGGCACCATTCGAGTTTTTTTTTTTTTCTTTTCAGTTATATGTACACAATGCCCTTATGTACTTTATGTTATTAAACGGTTTAGTAGTCTTTACACAATGAACTTGTGTATGACACCCTGTGCAATATTTACACTTGTGCATGTGCAAATGAGTGTATTGGGCAACATGCAATACAACCTACTGTAATGTGCAATTCAACCAGGCACTGAAGCACTTTGCACGTAGCACTTGTCACTTTAATACTGTTGGGAAAGTGTAGTGACACGGACCCACAACAGGGGGCGTAAATGAACGGACAATAGAAGGAGTTAAATTAGAACACTTTACTGTTGTGAATGCCACAACCAAACACAGCAGATTACAGAATGGATACAAGTCAGTCAATAAAGGTGTCGTGTGGGCAGGCTCGACGATAGGAGACGCCCGTCTGGAGACGAACCGGAACCACACGATTTCCACTGCCACCGAACCCGAGGGATACTGGAGCCGCCAAGTCCCGAAGTCCCCAGGTGGCCACCGTCTCGGCGTGTCGGATCTGGTACTGCTGGTGGAAAACAAAGACAGTCAAGTGTGGGTGTGTGTACACCCAGTAACAATAGTGGTGGGAATTCCACCTCCACCTCTCACTCAATATTCTGTGGAGTACCGCAGTGATTCCTCAGGGAAAAAGAGTGCCGTCCTGCACTCACACAGCTTCCACGGAAAGAGGGGCCGGTACTCCTGCAAACACTCACAATATACAGATATATTGCAAAACACGAACGGCTGAGTCTATTACCTCTCAATGAAGTTGATATCTCGGCGATGTGGTGGAGGTGTCTTCCTGCTTTTATTCCAGATGTGATGTAGATGATCAGTGACAGCTGTCATGGTTGATGGGTGACAGCTGTCACCTCGGCTGTTCCTGGAGGCGGCAGCGCCCTCTCGTGCCTGAAGCCCACACTTCAGGCAGGGCGCCCTCTGGTGGTGGGCCAGCAGTACCTCCTCTTCTGGCGGCCCACACAACAAATACAGTACTTTTGCACCTTAACGCCCATCATAAAACTCTTTTGGTTCCTCCAGCTGTCGGCTGCTTATTAACTATCAATTATTGCTACTTTGAATTTGTAAATATTTGTATGTATATTCTGTTTTAATTGTTTTTCTATCATGATTAATTTATTTTGGTATGTTGTGTGGTCTTAGTCTGTTTCTATGTTACTGGGACTACGGATGGAAATTAGCATCCTGCTATAATCCGGCATATTTACATGTAATTATGTTCATTAATATGCATTGTCCCATTTCAAATAAACATAAACAAAATAAATAGTTACATTGTGTGTTTGTAGATTTAGTTTGTGGCTTATGATAGGATGACAAAAGAAGAGCTGTGGTGTTATATGAGGAAGTCTGGAGTGGCAGAAAAATATGTTAGGGTAGTGCAGAATATGTACAAGAATAGTGTGACAGTGGTGAGATGTGCAGCAGGAATGACAAACTCATTCAAGGTGGAGGTGGAATTACACCAAGGATCAGCTCTTAGTCCTTTCTTGTTCGCAGTGGTGATGGACAGGTTGACTGATGAGATCAGACAGGAGTCTCCATGGACTATGATGTTTGCAGATGACATTGTGATCTGCAGTGACAGTAGAGAGCAAGTTGAGTCCAGCCTGGAGAGGTGGACATATGCTCTGGAGAGCAGGGGAATGAAAGTCAGTAGAATAGTGGAATAGTGCGGCTACACGGAGTAGAAGTGGCTAAAGTAGATGAGTTTAAATACTTGGGGTCAACTGTCCAAAGTAAAGGAGTTTAAATACTTGGGGTCAACTGTCCAAAGTAAAGGAGAGTGTGGTAGAGAGGTGAAGAAGAGAGTGCAGGCAGGGTGGAGTGGGTGGGGAAAGGTGGCAGGAGGGATTTGTAACCAAAGAATATCTGCAAGAGTGAAGGAGAAAGTCTACAAGACAGTAGTGAGACCAGCTATGTTGGATGGCTTAGAGACGGTGGCGCTAACAAAAAGACAGGAGGCGGAGCTGAAGATGTTGTGATTCTCTTTGGGAGTGACGAGAATGCACAGGATTCGAATGAACATATCAGAGGGACAGCTCAGGTGGGATGGTTTGGAGACAAAGTCAGAGAGGTGAGACTGAGATGGTTTGGACATGTGCAGAGGGTATATAGGGAGAAGGATGCTGAGGATGGAGCCACCAGGCAGGAGGACAAAGAGGAGGTTTATGGTTGTGCTGAGGGAGGACATGCAGGCGGTTGGTGAGACAGAGGAAGATACAGAGGACAGGGTGAGATGGAAACGACTGATCTGCTTTGGTGCCCCCTAATGGGAACAGCCGAAAGACAAAGAAGAAGTTTGGTGTACGATTGCGATGACATCATCAACAAACGTGCAGGCAAAACGTTTTTAGTTTTCTTGTTGCAGCCAAATATTATCTCATTCTACGTATGTCCTTGAACTGCTTTTATTCTTGTACTCCCCCTGTGGTTGATGCATGTATTGCAGTTTATTTTTGACCCTCTAGATCAGGGGTGGGCAATCATGTGCCATAAAGGGCCGAGACACTGCAGGTTTTCCATGCAACCAATCGCCTCAGCAGGTGATTTCATTAAAGATCAGGTGTTTCAGCAGGTGATTTCATTGACAACCAGGTGTTTATGTTCAGAGCAGAAGCTCATCAGCAACCCACCTGCTGAGGTGATTGGTTACACAGAAAACCTGCAGTGTCTCGGCCCTCGACGCCCACCCCTGCTCTAGATCACATGTTGCCCCACCCACTGCTAATTAACTAAATCAGGTGTGCCCAGCCAATCAAGAGTTGTGAAACGGCAAACTTAATCGGCTGTGGTTGCAGCAGCAACATGGGAACACAGCGGATGACCTCTGGGGGCATGACTTTTTCTGAGTGGTGGTCCTGCTCGGCGCCATGACACAATGCAGAGAGAGTTGCCCTGTTAAATTGTCAGAGGTGTGCTTAGTTGTAGCTCCACCCTGTATGGTGCAAAACGGCGACAAACTCTGCCAGGTGTAAAAGTCGTGTAATAGTGGGAGGAGAGAAGAATTTGATTAAACTTTATTCAGTAACGAATAAAGGCAGAGAAAAGGGAGTTTGATGGTAGCGGTTATAAAAAATATGACCAATCACAGCTTGAGGGAGGGATCAGACATACAGAGGAGGAGCTTCTCTTTGTGAAGTCATAAAGGAAAAACCTGAAAGTTCTCAGTTACACAAGACAATCAGAATTTATTTAAAAAATCTTAATTATGTGAAATATTTGAAAGAGTAGTTTGACAAATTTTCAGCAAACCGTCAGCAGAATTCCTGTTGAGTCAACACACACACATACACATGCACGCACACACACACACACACACACACACGTAGAGAGTTTCCTGTTGACTGTGGCCGAATCGAGCGGATCTAATGCTCAGCTGTGCATCTCCGTCTCATCATCGCCATACATGTCAACCCCTTTGAGGGTCCACCTGTATAACCAAGTGAGAAAATCCATAAAATCAACACAAAATCCTTATAACCTCCAAATCTCACCAAAATCAGTTTTATTACTGTACACACAACCACATAGCGGTATCACATAACTGGGGTTTTGTCATTTTATTTGTCTCTTTAATAAAAATTTATCTTCTTTGTTGTGTTTTGTCTCTTTTTAAAAGCGGCAGCTATGATTTGTTCCGAAAGATCAGGTGTGTAATTTTTCAAAAATGTTTTTCCGTCGAATCCTACAAATAGTTGATTTCTGAGTCCGTGAGATGGAAACCTGATCTGATCTGGGGGTCTCACACACACACACCACGTTCACTCAGGCACTCCATAACTTCTGTCTTGCAAGAATAAATTGCATATGTGTGTTTATGTACATAAATGGTTGTGCCAGAGTGGCATTTACGATTACTATATATGCAGACAGGGAGAAAAAGAAAACCTGATCTGATCCCAGAGCAGCTTTGATTTATTTATCAAGTAAAATCTGCGCCGCAAAACACAAACGCGTTCCGTTAAATACACCGAAATTCACCCGCAGCAGCTACGCGTAATTCCGACAAAGATAATGGACACAAGCTCCCCAGTTTCTGGCTCCGTGGATAAACGGACCAAACCCGCGCGTGTGAGCATTCTGTGTTTTTACGTCTCTGGATTTGCTGCGTAAATAAAAAAAAGGCTAAATATTTATTTAGGTTTTTTTTGTTTGTTTGTTTGTTTTTTTGCTTCATTAACCTTTTGAAGTTGCCTCATGTGCCGCTGCGTGCGCATGCGCTGAGTTCTGCTGATTGATTTGGTTAACTCCTGTTGCACGCGTGAACGTCGGCGGCGCTCATCTTCTTAGATTAAAGTGCTGAAACTTTGATACGTAATTTATGTATCAGGGACCGGCAGACCAGACTAGAAGTTACGGTAATGCGCGATACTTGGAAAACAAGCATCCGGTTTCACAATCTTTTGTTTAGAACCATGTGTTTGTGTCTTTTTGTGAAGATCATTTGACGATGTTTAAGAAAAACAACAGTAAAATAAAATTAATTTACAACAGAAAACCCTGAATATCCGTTAGACTTTATTTGTACATCCGTATGACTCTGAAACTTGGAAAAATCCGTATAATTTACAGACAATCTGTATAGGTTGACAAGTATGCATCCTGCTCAGCCAAAATCACCAAAAAAAAAAGGCACCAAGAGACTCCCGATGCACACGTCATACCTGATTACACTTTGGAGATCAGTTAACAGGTGTGTGTTTGTTTGTTGGCTGCTGTCATGTGTTTACTCACTGTGGGCTAATTTTTCACTGCACCTGCAAGTCCTGCAACTCTGGAAAACAGCACGATCGTGGGCAGAATAGAAAGAACTGAAAAATGTGTATTGTGCAGAAAAACACAGTTAACATTAGAATGTGGCAGATGTAGATTTTTTTGGGACCAATACTGATTTTTTGAGTAAAAAAAATGATGATACAGATATATCTGCTGATTAAAAAATGGCAGCAATTCCTAACATTTCCTTATCAAACCGTTATGACAAAGAAATGCAAATCAGCCTTGATTTATTTTTATTTTTTTACAGTTTATTCTGAATAACTATAAATATGACTAACAGTCAGCCAGAGTAGCTGTTGTAGCAAATACGACCAAGGGGTGATGGGGTCCCAGCCATGCTTGACAGCATTGTAAACAGTGACACCATTTCCAACAATCTGTTTTTTCTGCATATTAAGTAGAATAAAAGAGTTCATATTAGCACAAATACCATTGATACCGATATGTTTGTGAAAGGGTGATATCGGCTGATATTTTTGGTCAGTTGATGTATCAGTTGGGCTGTAGTTATGGTTTCAAAAATTGTAATAGAAGAAAAAATGTTAGTTGAATTTCTTTCATAACTTGGTTAGTATGGAATTATGGGAATTGTGTTTAATCTGATCTGCTCTGTGATTGACTGATTCAGATGGAAGAGACGGTGATTGATGACATCATCAGCCTGGAATCGAGTGTTAATGATGACTTCCTCACACTGATCGACTCTGGATTGCAGCTCGCCAACACGGTAATGCAGTAACAGAAAAAAAAACCCAGCAGACGGGCTCGGTGTGTGCTAGCGCCACCATCAGTTTAAAAGCGGAATCATTTCCTGTCAAAACAAAGAGCTGATATTTAGTGTAAAAGTAAGAGTGAAAGGTAATTGTTTTATCTGCTTCGCAGTGCGTTGAGTTGGTTGGTGTTTGCCGGCTCTTGATTGGGTGAACACAGCTGGTTGAGTTAATTGACAGAGTAAAGCAGTGTTCAGTGACAACCGTTCCTGTGGAAACAGAGAATTATTTTTTATTTCCTTTCAGAAATGAATCGTCTGCCTTCAAGAAACACAAAGTTGCCTTTGTTCCTCCTTTTTTTTTTTTCTTTTTGTTTCCGTTTTGTTTGAGTCAATGAAGCACTGTTCACAGTTCTTTGCAGAATTTAGAAATTTAAAGTTTTTAACTTTAAATTTAACATTTTTTAAATTATTATTATTATTATTTTATTTTGTGCGGTGAAAACTTTCACCCAAAATTCTTCTCCTTCAGTCTCTGATACATTTTGATTCTGATAGTTTTAAGTTTTCTTTGATTCATTGAAGCACTCTTCACAATTCTTCCACTTGGATTTTTTAAATTTTAAGTTTTTTTCAGGGGGACAGACTTTTGGTGGCAAAAACACTGAATTTCACCCAAAATATGGAGGAAAAAATTACCAAAATGAGACACTGTTCGAGAAAACTGACACATTGTCATGAAGATTATGGAAGAGAAGCTGAGCTGCCGTGTGTAAGTGAGAGTCCACATGCAGCGGTCGACCTTTAACCTCCTCGACTGCAGCTTTCGTTCAAGTGTTTTCACACAACAGCTGCTGTCAAGAATTTTATCATAATCTTCCTCCACTGTGTCATTCGGAGAGTGAACCCGGGTCAGCTCTGCAGAGCGGCTTATCAGAACACATTTAGTGCAAAGGATCATGGGAAAAACGTCTGCTTTTTATTAAATTGTTTGAGGGCCGTTTTCTTCTCCTCTGAGCTTCTATAAACCACGCCCACACAAGAAGGTGGAGCCTGAAACGGAACATAGCCTGTGGTGCAACCTTTTAACTGTCCGTGAAAAAACTTTGGTTGTGTCATTTCCAGTCAGACTGCCCCCTGCAGGTGTAACTTCCTGCACCAGCACCTTGCTTGCATCGTGATGCAAGATTGGCGCTGTAGTTTCTGTGTGTTCAGAAAGTCCACTGATGTTTTCCCTTAAAAGGGACGAGGGCAGAGACAACACTGTTGGTGGAGATTTAGAAGAATGAAAAATCTTTGACTGTTTGGACAAACATAAACAAACGGAATGAGGCTTTTTACCGTAACGTACGTGAAGCATCGGAGTCGAGGTGTCTGTTTTACTGTTGCAACCTAAAGTTTGAAATCCAAGAACAGACAGTAATGACGCCTCATTAAAGCTAAAACGCCTGTGGCCTGCTGACTTCTTTTTCAGCTTTGGAACACAAAGTGGACTTGCACTGTGAAAATCCACCACAGAAGAAATAAAGATGAATGAAGGAGGAAAGGAGCAGGAAGCCTGTGGATTGGAGCAGATTTTCTCCTGGTTGCTGATCTGGGTGGAGTCGGGGCTGTCGGGCTGATAGTACACCGGCTGGGAGGGTTCAAATTTTTCTTAGACGTTTCCTCATTTTTCAACAGTCCTCACATGCAGAAAGAGGAAGACGAGCGGCTGCATGCGTGTGAGAGAGAAACATGAGGATTTTAGTTTTACTGACAGATCATGACAAGAGGAGGATTAAGACGGAGGTAATTTTTTTTTTTTTTACAAATCAGATTCTCTTTGGGCTGTGACTTCTGACCTTTGACCAGCTCAGTCGTGTTGACTGATGAAGGGGCCGGAGAGAAAAATGTTTGACTTTCTGTTTGTTTGTCAAACAGATTTGAAAATCTCAAAACAATTTCATTTATACTTCCTCACAGCTCACCATAACTCCACCACAGAGCTCATGGTTTCACTGGACTTTGGTTCTTAGCAGGATAACTCAAAATGTGATGAACACATTTCAGTGAAATCTGGGGAGCCAATGGATTATGTTCCAGGAACAAAGTGATTCAGTTTTGGAGGCAGTCCGGAATATATTCTGGAAGAGAGACCCAGAATAAAGTTTGGTGCATGGCAACATTTAACTCAGGATGTTGTGAGAGGATGTTCATGAAATTTGGTGAGCAGATGAAAAATGTCTGAGAAAATGAGTGGTTTTATTTAGAATTTGATCTGGAACATATTTTAGATACAGAAGAAATTTTAAACATTCAGGAATATTTAACTCAAAAATGTATTAATAACGTCCAAAGAGTCATTTCTGATGCTTGATGCTTGATGCTAAATGCGAACGTTCGTGGGTATTTTGGCGGCAAGGGAACGAGTGGCCTTGGTAGAGGTCTGCACACTCTGAGTGGCTTCTAGTTTACTTATTTTTACAAAACCAAAAAAAAACAAAAACTTTTTTTTGTATAAAGTTTATTTATTTACACAATTACTTCAAAGCTAACAGCTTAATTACCGCGCGCGCCCTCCAAAGGATGAAGCAGGGTGTTGTAATCGGTCCTGTGTGTCTGTCTGACTGACTGACAAGATAACTAAAAAAACAGCTGGATGGATTTTCACCAAATTTTGTGGGAATGTTACTCGGACAGAAATCTCCAGGTGATTAACTTTTGGAGAGGATCAGCTAAAGGTCAAGGTCAACAAAAACATTTTATGCTGTGCAACCAACAGGGCAGGAGAGATGATCGAAAGCTGAAATTGATCAGAAAAAAATATTCATGAGTGATTGGTTTGCATCGGCCTTCTGATGCTTTTCTTTTTTTTTTTACTTTGTGAAATTACTGAAAAACCCAATTTATTAATATTTATTTTATTTATTTGTTTATTTCCACACAATCAATATTCTGACATTGTGACAGTGTTTTTTCAAAAATGTTGCTTATTTTATTCAACATTTTTATTCATCACTTCTAACAAAAATGTGTGGTTTTAAGGTTTGAGTGAAATGTGTTTGTTGTGCCGTAACGCTACGATGAATAAATAAACGGTTAGCATGCAAATGACATTTGGCGACCCACAATTTTGCACTGATGACCAATCACAAATCATCTTGATACGTGTGACCTTTGAAAGGATGAAAACAGGAAGTGTTTGAAAGAGCGCTGCTGCCTGTTAGCTTGCTGTTGCCTGTTAGCTTGCTGTTGCCTGTTAGCTTGCCGCATCACATGATCTAGTTTACTTGTTTTAACAAAGTATAAACTCTTCCAAAAAAACCCCTCTTATCTACAGAGTTCACCATTAATTCTGCGATAATAACGGTCAATGCAAATAGCAACAGTTATCTTGTATTCAGGTAGATTATGAGCTAGCTAGCTTAACCCCGCCGGTACAGCAGTTCAGCACACTGGCTAACGTTGTGCTGGAACTGAGAGCATTCAGAGTAAATAATGCACTCATCAGATAATACCGTTAGCGATGATGAATAGTTGGAACGATTAGCTTCCAAATGACCTCCGACCCTGAGTATTGATGATTCTGTTGATTGATTGGAGCCAGAATGCACTGGGGTTTATGAGAACTGGGCGGCCACGGTGCGGCTCAGGTGTCACTCAGGTGTCAACGAGCGCCGCTCAGAATCTCCTCACAGAAACAAAGTTAGGCTCGCTTTCCATCCATTCGCCGACTTGCTGAGAATGTCTCCGCTCAAACTGACATTCCACAGAAGCAGCGACATAAAAACAGTTTGGAGTTCCGCCGCTGCTCCTTCTTCTTCTTCTTGTGTATGATGCAGCTGTGCGCTGTGGTAGGGGGCGGAGTTTGTTTCATAAGAGGCGGAGCACTCATAGATGGTGCATGCCGGCATTGAACCCCCCACAGTCAGCCATTCTTTGGCGTTGAGCGGGTTGTGGCGGCCTGCTGCTGTTTTTCACTGGAGCAGATATAAAAGATCCCCTTATTTAAAAAAAAACAAAAGTGTCACTGTGACCTTTGCCCTGTGATCAGCTGATCCGAGTTGTTTGCTCATTCAGACTGTTGAAGGTCACGTGTGTTTGTGCGGTCGCTCTCTTTATCATTTATCAGTGTTTGAGGAAGGTCAGAGCCGGCCAATCACAGCGCTGGACGCTCTGCAGTCAGTCTCAACGCAGCTGAAAGTGCTCGGCAGGCTCTGATTGGTCAGTTGCTGATTCTGTGCTTTGATTGGTCCTTTGCAGCTGCCCGTGTCGGGAAACATGCTGGATGTTTATGGCGGCAGCGGCGGAGTGACCACACCCACCATCACCGTTAGCAGCAGCTGCCCCGCCGACCTGCACAACGTCAAGAAGGAGGTGAACGGTACGTAGTGGGAAAAACCCACCAATCAGCCATGAGAAAACACATGATTGACAGGGCCACTGACCTCAAACTAAATCAACACTAAAAAACTAACAAAAAGTTTGTTTGTTCTCATAATAATAATAATAACAATAATAATAACTTTATTCATCTCACACCTTCAACCTGCTTCAAATATCAAAAAATGCATTTTCACACAAATATTACAAAAATCCAAAGAATCCAGAGACAAAGGACAAAGAGACAAGGACAGAGATTAAAATTAATGACAGAATTATCTACACATTTAAAAACCTACTGAATTTAAATAAAAAAAAAAAATTGAGGCATCAGGGAAAAAAAAAAATCTTTCAACTTTGATTTTAAAAGATTCTGCAGCTGTTTGTCCTCAATAACGGTCAGTTTCTTCACCAGATATTCAGTATTTTTATTCTTAGAATTTATATTATCATCATATTTATGTTTGTGCTCTGACATATTGAAGGAGACAGAGAAATGTGGGCATCGTTGATTTTTGGGTGGGGAGGCGGAGCCTGAACAGCATGGGGGGGGGGATCCTGAAACTCTAAATTAATTCTGGCAGATGTTTGACACAAACACATTCTAAACCTGCAGGGGTATGAAGTCCAGTCGAAGACGTGAGGACGGTAAGCCGCCTCTGCTTTAGTCAGTCTGATCTGTTGGTTTCATGAGTCAACATCACGACTTCCTCTGGACACGCACACACAGACACACACACGCACACACGCTTACAGTCCGTTATGCATTTTTCCCCAAATCATCAGTTCCTTCTTCCTGTTCAGTCAGCATTAAAGTTGAGATTTATTTTCCTCTTTCTGTCACTTATTCTTTGTGAAGTCACTCTGTTCATTTCTTCGGTATTTCATAATAGGAGAAAATGCACAAACTGTTCTCATTGTTTTTAGTGTTTTCTTGCTGTTAATGAAACTGATCAAACGTCTAAAATAGAACCATATGAAGAAAACAGTTAATTAAAATATCCACAGTTGAAATTGGTGTTTGCATTCTCAGATTTATCAATAAAAATGCTGATGCTCTGTATTCATGATGATTATTGATGATTATTCTACATTCAACAAAATGTCTTCTTTTTTCTCTCATCTTAATTTACTTTGAAAAATTAAATTTGTAGTAACAGACATCATTCAGAATCCAAACGGTTGGAGTTTATATGTTTTTTCCGTGTTTCATTTCATGAAGTGAAAGGTCAGGTCAGGGGGCACGTGCTGGTGCCACGTGTCACCATATTCACCACATTCCTTAATATCAAATTTTTTAAAAATGACATGAGGCAAAAGTGTTTACTTCCCTCCGGCCACATCCAAAGACATGCAGCTTTGAGGTGGATTAAATTGTCCATGTGTGTTTATCTGTGTGTGTCCCTGTGACGACCGGTGTCCTGTCCAGGGTGACCCCTCCCTCCCAAAAGCCTTAATTGGATTAAGCAGGTATAGAAAATGGATTGAAAATAATGACTCATTGAAATATATCTGTTAGGAAAGTGAATTGACACAGACCCACAACAGGGGGCGTAAATGAACGGACAATGGAAATGCCAAAATATAACAATTTAATGTTGTGAAATGTGCACAACGGAATACAGATGCTGCTTTTAGACAATAGTCAAATATATCACAGATGGCGTGTGGGCAGGCTCAAGGATAGGAGACGCCTGTCCAGAAAAGAGCTGGGCCCCACACGGCTTCCACTGCCAACGAAGACCTGCAACACACCGGAGCCGCCAAGTCCCGAGTCCCCAGGTGGCCACTGCCTCCAGCTGTCAGATCTGGTACTGCTGGCAGGAAGAGCAAACAGGTTATGGTGGGTGTGTGAACACCCAGCAAACGTTCAGCAAAAACACAGTTCCTTTCGGGTGGGAAAAACCTCCACCTCCTGATCACAGTTTCTCAGAGTACGTGCAGATCCTTATGTAACACTTAATAAGTTCTGGAGTGAGGAGCGGGTACGCCAACTCCTTCCAACATCCACAAACTCAGCTACCAGCTGCGAGTGTACAAAAGGTTACAGCTGCAAAAACTCAGATGCAAAAACATTACAACTGCAAGCTCAGATGCAAAGACGTTACAACTGTAAAGCTTAGCTGCAAAAATGTGTGCGTCCGGCATAGACGGCTGAGACGGTTTACCTGTCAGGTAAGCTGATTTCTCGGCAGGGAGGTGGAGTCACTGCCCGGCTTTTATGGGATGATGATTATGGAAGATGACTGACAACTGGCAGTCAGGCCATCAGGCAGGGTGCCCTCTGGTGTTGGGCCAGCAGTACCTCCTCTTCTGGCAGCCCACACAACAGCATCTTCTTTTTTTTAGATTTATTCAGCAGAATTAATAATAATAATAACAAAAGTAATGTTTTGCCAACTAAATCATTGGCAGTTTCTTTATTTTGTATCATTATTTTATTTATTTTTGTTGCTGAAATTGAAAATCTAAACACTTATATACAGTTGTTCAAACATTTAACCGAATTTTGAATCTCTGTTCTCGTGGTTGGAATGAATAGAGGCAAGTTTCCCACAATGCACTGCAGAATTGACAAAGGTGAAGGTAAAATAAACACAGTTAGCATAGACTCTAACAGGACTGAGTGAATATTTGTTTCAAACTTATAAACTGTGGAATCATTTTCTTTATAGCTACAGTGAGATGATGTAAAATGTCAATTACCACTAGCCTACACGGCTCCATTAGCATGCTAGCTCCAAATAGCCTCATGCAGACAGACATTAGCAACACAGTGCGACTCATCCATGTAGTCGCAAAATGTTGTATACTGCATGTAAAACTGCAGCAGACAAGAACAGGCAGGGTTTGCACGGAATTCTGGGAGATCTTTTAGAAGCAGAGGAGCTGGCGCGAAGCTCCTGAACACACTGACGTGTCGTCATGTTTCTGCACATGTTCCATCTCAACCTCTGCTTGTGTTTGTATGTTTTTACCTTTTAATTACAGCTGAAATTTTGGTATTTGCCTTCTGAGATGAATGAAGTATCTGATCTAATCTGTGTTGTTGTAGATGTGGAGGCCAAAGCGCTGATTAAAGAAAGACAGAAGAAGGACAACCACAACCTGAGTGAGTACTGCAGTATTACTGCATTCATACCTGCACCAGCACTAACAAAATGACACTATAAACAGAAGCTTTTAGAACAGAAGCTGTTTTTAAAACAGATTCAATTTCACAACGTAAATGAGGCAAAATCAAACAATAAATTTGGGAAAAAAGAAGTTGGTTTTGTTTCTGTCGCTATAAATGCGCCTGCTAGCAACGCCCACTTCACTTAAGGACAGTGTGTAGGAGCAAAGTAATGTCAGAACAGGCACTCCCACAAAGGATGTGGGCGTGTCTCACAGGGTGCAGGCGGGTTTGGTGGGCGTGTCACACAGTCTGTACACGGCCTTGGAGGGTGTGTCTTGCAGGCTGTAGACAGACTCCGTGGGCATGTCTTGCAGGCTTCAGGCGAGCTCAATGTGCGTGTCTCCAGGAGGGAGGCAGACGTAGACTTTGTGACGTTTATCGCAGACTTCCACAGTGCTGTTTCAGTGTTGCAGTTGTGGAAGCAGAGGCGACGTTTGAACTCGTCCAGTTGTACGTAAACAGATTAGAAACATTTTGCACGTTGTGACACTTTAGTACGTCCTGAAAGTGTCATGCAGGAAGGTGGGCGTTCTCTCAGTGTGACGCTTTGATGGCAGTAAAGTGTCAAACAGAACGCTGATCATGGTCCTAAAGACCCGTCAGATACATGTTAGGGCCTGCAGGGGGCGCCATCGCACGGTTTGGTTGAGACTAAAAATCATTTGCTGTTTGAGCTGAAAACGATGTTTTTGTTTCCAGTTGAGCGGAGGAGGCGATTCAACATCAACGATCGGATCAAGGAGCTGGGAGCGCTCATCCCCAAGTCCAGCGACCCGTCAGTACTCTGAACTCTTCTTCCTCACACTCTTCATCACTTCTCACCTGTAGCAAGCACTGGGAAGTTTGATCACCGTACAAAATGTTTTATTTTAAACGTGAACGTCATAAAACACACAAAAGAGCAAACAAATGCTCGATGTCCAAAAAAGGCTTTATTTTCACAGCCACGTGTTGGTGTGATTGACAGGAAATTCCCACCCCCAAGAGTGCGAGCATTTTTTATCTCTGTTATCTGCATCAGGCTGTACGACGGTATTAAAACCACTGAAACGTGTCTGTCCATCCACAGCTAGATCTCAGCGGGTGGTATTTGGCTTGATGTTCGTTCCTGCACCTGCTGTGATGTCATCACAACGCAAACCTTAACAAAGTGGAAAATATTCACATTTAATAGTTTTTCAGTCAGCTTCAACTTAACAGAATTTTAAAAATGAAATATCAATAATAACAATAATAATAATTAGGACTGCAAGCAGTCATGGATGGGCCCTCGCGTCCCCACGCCACCGCCTCCCCGGGCCAGCACGATTTCAAGAGGGTCCTCATCAGAGTAATGGTGCAAGAGGCTTTTTTTGTACGTCTATGCAAGTCGCACATGTGTACCAATTTTGCGCCGTCCATGGACGATGCCCCATCACATGTAAGAGGTTGTCATTCTTGACCTGTGTATCAATTTTCATGAGAAATTTTCAATTGAGAAACACTGAGGAGCAGCATCTTAAATCTCATATATAGTGCAGCAGATAAGAGAATATTTAGAGTGGAATCCTGCAAATGGTGATACAAACATCAAATTTGGCACAAATAATCCATAGACATTAACTCTTTAAAAAAAAACTGATTGGCCACTTGAATTTTCAATAGGCAGTCAGGTAGGGTCAATTGAAGAATTACACAGGGGTCAAAATTAAAAGATGCTCTAATCATATAGAAAACTACACCGCATGATTTGCCTGATTATAAGGATTCCAAAAAAGGTATAGTTTGGACAATCTGTGACTGAATGTTATGGTAAAAGCAGCAAGAATGGTGACAAAGGTCAGATTCAGTTTGTACAGGGGTCAAAAGTTAAAGTTGCTCCATTAATTTTGGTCCAGCTGTATTTGTGCTGAATTTGATGCTTGTATCACCATTTGAAGGATTGTTTCAGTTATCTACTGCACTAATAAGCCAACAGAACATGAACCAGCTACTGTGTGTTAGCTTAAACATGTGTATATAAGGCAACCCGAATTAAAGGAGAAATACTGCTTTTAACAACCTGGACCTCATTTCTGGCATAAAATACGGTCGTTTACTCACCAGTATAAGTTTGGTGTGATTAGAAGTCCATAGTTCAAATGACGTGTTCAGTTCAAATCTGAAGCAAACATTTTTCTTCTTCTACTAAGGTGGATTAGAACTTTTTGTGGTATACAGCACAAACTACTGGACAGGAGGAACCTAACAGTCAATGTGACTCACTAATTTCAAAATGCAGGTTTTTCAACCAGACATCTGGTGCTGTGACATGTTATTTATCTGTGTCCAATCAGATTTCAGGAGAGTCCAGTGAAACCCCGGCCTCTGCTCGAGCTCCACCCATGCCAGGAGGTGTTCAACATTTCCTATTTCACTGTGACTGAAAAGTTGGCACTTCCTGTCTGAGTGTGAGCTTGCCACTGAGTTCCCACGAGATTCCATGGGATCTTGTCTGTCAATCCAGGAAGTGTTTCACATTTGAGCATTTTCTGTTTTACTGTGGATTTGAAAATTGGCACTTCCTGTTTAGGACGCCCTGTACCTTGAGTGAGCTTTGCGCCGCTGCGCGACGCTTCGCTCATATTGTTATTATTGTTATTATTTCCATTACCTGATGGACAACTTCAGTTTACGCTTTGGCTGATGCTCACAGCAGAGAGCCATCGTGTAAAACTCCGGTGTGGAATGGAGGACGATTCTCATTTCTTGACAAGAGTCCCAGTTCGTGACTTTAAACCACACAAGGCTGACTCACGATTGACATCTTTAAATAGCTTTGAGAGGGTTTTACAATAAGGCTTTATAATAATGCCTCACATTCACACCGATGTGAGAGTGCTGCCATACAAGGCGCTCACTACACACTGGGAGCAACTAGGGGATTAAGGACCTTGCCCAAGGGCCCTTAGTGATTTTCTGGTCAGGTTGGGATTTGAACAGAGGATCCTCTGGTCTCAAGCACAACGCTTAACCACTAGAACATCACCTCCCCATCTATATATAAAAGGCAGTGTATGTATGTATATGTGTGTGTATGTATGTGTGTGCAGGGCTGTGAAATGAAAACTGTAAAATCCGAGGAAAATTTGCAGGGGGTCTGGGGAGGCGCCGCCCCCCAGGAGCCAGGGTCTAGGACCTTGTGGGGCCCCAGAAACCAAATTAAATTTTCATCTACTGATACATTTTCAACATCTCCTGGAAGAACAAATCTCAAAATTAGTACATATTTAAATGATCCTAGATTCAACCTTTCATTTGAACCGTCGATGATGTTGAAATAACAGAATATGATGTGGAAGTAGGACCTGGAATGATTTTCCTTTTAATTGTAAACCAAATTATGCATTAACTCAGAACAATTAAACTACATGAAATTCATGAAGACTGAAAACACTGTTAAACCATGTCTAAAACCACAACTAAAGCTTGGAGAATATTTTAAAAATCATGGTAAAATATCAATAACATACCTTATAGTAAAAAAGCCACACATTCTTGTGTAAATTCCTGTAAATCCACTCAAAGCCAGTGTCTTTTTTCCCATGAAAAAAGTCTACATTAATAAAAACTAATTTACATTGCTGTGTAAATTCATGTAGCCTAAATTCATTCAAAGCCACAATATAGAGTACTGACGGGGACTAGCAGGAGAGAGCATGTCTCACCCGTGTTGGCCTCCCTTCATTGGCTTCCTGTTGATGCTAGAATAGAGTTTGGAATTCTTCTTCTTACTTGTAAGGTTTTGAATAATCGGGTCCCATCTTGTCTTGGGGACCTCGTGGTACCATGTTACCCCATTGGAGCGCTTCGCTCTCGGACTGCGGGCTTACTTGTGGTTCCTAGGGTTTGTAAGAGTAGAGTGGGAGGCGGAGCCTTCAGCTTTCGGGCTCCTCTCCTGTGGAGCCAGCTCCCAATTCAGATCAGGGAGACAGATACCCTCTCTACTTTTAAGATTAGGCTTAAAACTTTCCTTTTCGCTAAGGCTTATAGTTAGGGCTGGATCGGGTGACCCTGGACCATCCCTTGGTTATGTTGCTTTAGACGTAGACTGTGTTTCATAATTATTGTATGGCCTTGCCTTGCAATGTGGAGCGCCTTGGGGCAACTGTTTGTTGTGATTTGGCGCTATACAAGAAAAAAGTTGATTGATTGAATATCTTTTTTTTTTCAATGAAAGAAAGTCTAGATTAATGAAAGAAAAAAAGACACGTAATCCTTTCTGAATCCTGTTTGAACAGCACAATGTTTATTTTCCAGAGAGAAAAAAAATTCTTACCAATTTGCAATTCCATGGATTCTTGTCTTTATCACACTTTTTCAAACCATCTTTCTCGCCATCTTTGCTCTGTCTGATTTCGCTCCGTGACACAGACATGCTGCAAAATTCTTCTTTTAAAAACTTGAAAGTTCTAAAAGTTTGTGATGTCCACATGCTACGTTTAGCTAAGCTTCGCACAGGAGCCACACAGTGTCACCGCAGCAACCAACCAGCCCCGCTTTACGACAACTGTCGTAACAGCCAGACTTTGAGTGGCATTTATTCTCCTCAAAACTCCGCGGATCCGAGGAAACTGATATGTATCTGTAACACACAGATCAGTGTCCGTGGACTTAGAAAACTTGCATGATATCGTAAAAAAAAGAACGCTTTGCGATAAGCATTTAAAAAACTCAGTAACGATCACGATTAAAGAGTACAACACTAACACCCACCACCCCACCCGCCCATGATGAAATCCGCGGACTCCCACAGATCCGCGGAGTTTTCACAGCCCTGGTGTGTGTGTGTGTGTGTGTGTGTGTGTGTGTGTGTATGTACAGTATGTATAGGTGTGCGTGTGTGTGTGTGTTCTCTGCACAGCCACAGTAATTAAGCAGTCAACACCAAACTTGGTATGGTGACTGGGGACACCAAGGAGGACGTCACTGGGCCCCTTAGGTTGAAAGTGTACATGTGCAGACCAGTGATGCCGGTAACGCGTTACTTAGTAACGCATTACTCTAATCTCACCACTTTTTTTTAGTAACGAGTAATCTAACGCGTTAATCTTTCCAAATCAGTAATCAGATTAAAGTTACTTCTCCAAGTCACTGTGCGTTACTATTATTTTTGCATTGTGGGTCGACAGCAGCATTAAACTTGGTCCGTGGGAGGTCGGGGTTCAACTGAACTGCCCACTTTAAGCGAGCTGTGAGCTTTTCATCTGCGGTTTTCTGCAACAGCTACGATTTGTCCTCACCTCTTAAAGCACAGTGACAACAGCACACCTGCACTGAGCTTTACAAAGACATTTTTTATGCTTTTTTTCTCCGAGCCGCTCTGTATCTGCTGCTAAAAACAGCTGATACTCCGCAATGCGTCAATAACTAACACTATTTTCCACTCAAATGCACCTAAACTCTCTTTCTGAGGACCACATGATGTGAAAACTCAATAAAACTTTCTTACCTGTAAACCTGGTCATGTTTTCTGCATAAATAAATGTTATCCATTCTTTGTGCTCAAACGCCAAAGCAGGGGCGAATCCAGAGGGAATGGGGGCGTGGGGCAAGGATGTGCCCCCCTCACAACACCCCTAGATTAAAGATCCAGTTTTGAAGCCGTTTTTTACTACAACTACTAATACTACTTAAAATATTAATAATTTCAACAAGTAAAATGCTTAGAGAGAATTTAAATGTTAGAAAAATGTTAGAAAGAATTTAATAGTTACATTTATAAACAATGCAGGTTAGAAATTGCAAGTTTTACTGTTACAGTGGTGTCAGCAGTTAAATATGAGGTCAAGAAAGAGGTCTTTATTTTACTTTTTATAAAACAAGTATTTATTTTCATTGAAGTCAAGAACGGATGACTATAAAGTGAGTTTTGGCAAAACAAGTATCATTGTCATGTTGAGGTGGCAGAGGGTTGTTGTCGGCAGCTGGGAAAAGTAACTAAAAAAGTAACTAGTAATCTAACTTAGTTACTTTTCCAATTGAGTAATCAGTAAAGTAGCTAAGTTACTTTTTCAAGGAGTAATCAGTAATCAGTAATTGGATTACTTTTTAAAAGTAACTGTGGCAACACTGGTGCAGACACACACACACATACACACACACAAAGTCAGCCTTATTAGATCACGACCCCCCTCACTGGAGCCCTTAGTTTCACATTTCAGACGGTACTTGGGTCAGGTAGCAGCATCACACTTTACTTACTACGTAGTAGTGGCTGGTGAGGGTGGGCTTTAATTAGAATCCGAACGGGCCAGTGCGCACTGGTGATCTGGATTCTGGATCAAGTTTCACTTTATATAGGCTTTGAAGGGTTGCTTTTAGCAGGATAACATCAAAACTACGTCATGGATTTTGACGAAATTTTCAACAAACATAAATACGAGTATTAGGCCATGGAAGACTCTATTAAATTTTGGAGATGATCTGGATTCGGATATGGATTCTGGATTCTGGATCAAGATTCAGTTCATATAGGCTTTGAAGAATTACATCAAAACTACTTCACAGATTTTCACCACATTTGCTCAACAGATAGATATTAGGAGACGGAAGACTCCCCTGAATTTTGGAGGTGATCCGGATCTGAATCCGGATTTTGGATCGAGATTTCCCTTTATATAGGCTTTGAAGGATTTCTTCAAAGCTATTTCACGGATTCTCACCAAATTTGCACCATACAGATATTAGGGCACGGAAGACTCCACTGAATTTTGGAGGTGATCCGGATCCAGATTGGTGGATGTTGAAAATGTCTGATTGATCTTGTTTATTTATTGATCTGACCAGTTTCCATTTGTTCTGCTAATGTGTTGCTAATGAGACACGCTTTGCAATTGGTTGCAGGGAGATGAGGTGGAACAAAGGAACCATCCTGAAGGCGTCAGTGGATTACATCCGCAAACTGCAGAAAGAACAGCAGAGAGCGAAGGACATGGAGGAGAGACAGCGGAAGCTGGAGATCGCCAACAAGTCTCTTCTGCTCAGGATACAGGTGACTATACCAAATACTAAAACCCTGTGATAGCCGGGTTCTGCTGGACCAGACACACTCGGGTTTATTCTCAGCCCTGTACAGTCAAATCCAGTGGTGGGCACAGCTAACCAAAAAGTTAGCTTTGATAACCATTAATCTGATAACTAAAAAGTTATATTTTATGATGCTAAACTGATAAACTGCTAAAAAAAAAAAATGTATCTTTATTACTGATAACCAATAACTATTAGTATTGATTTGGATGCGGCTACATCAGATTATACTGTCAGCTTCTGATAAACCAGTTTCACTTTAAGCGCTGCAGGGGCTGCTGGGTAAATTCAAGGATCACAAACACATAAGAACACACGAAAAATGAATAAATAAAAAAATAAAACCCCAAACACTGTCATCATCTTTCAAAAGCAGTAAAACACAGTATTAGAAGTCACAGTTTATCTCTGTATTAGATACATCACCATTTACAAACTAAATATTGCCAAGACAGTACCAGAGAGACAGGAAGCGGGAAACCAAACACAGGGAAAGACATGCAGCAAAGGTCGGCCAAAAGAGGATTCAAACTAAACTGCATTCTTCACCTCAGCCATGAGCACCCTGAGGGTAACAGGTTTTGCTCCATCTGCATGGTTGCCTGAAAATTGATGATGCAGCGCCTTTCTGAAAAGTTCTGAGATTTTCAAATTAAAGCTCTTGGAGCAGCAGCACAACAAAGAGCTCTGAAAAATGAGCTGGCTGCCTCATTGTGTTTCTCAGCGGTGCCACAGACTGTTTTCATTTAGAGCAGTTGCAAAAGAAGTTGTCTGTGCTCCTGTAGGGTTCAAATACTGTTCAGGGGGGCTATTTGGTGGCAATTTCAATTAGCCACATGGGAAGTTGATGAGCTTCACACTGTCTCAAAAGAAAAAAACTGCACAACTGCAACTGTGCACAAGTGCAAAATCAAAACAACATTCAAGACAGCTCATAAAGTTTAATATAACTGCTATTAAAAAAAAGAAGCTCAAGGGCACTACAGTACAGACACGTCTGTTCTAAGTTCAGTTCTCTCTGTGCTGCTCTGGAGTCTGTCTGTCTGACAGCTTTTAGTTACTAGTGATATACTGTTCTATTATTCTGTGTGTGTTCTCCAAAACATTTAGGTGAACATTAATGTGGTGACTGGTCACCTCCCTCCTCTTCAGGGAGCGCAGCACAAACCACAAAAAAGCTTTTACCATTCATCAAAAAAAAGGACATAAATCTTACTTTATGCCCGTCGCCCTGCCAGAATTGATCAGGTTTGATTCACAGGCAAACTCTTCTCACCACATCATTCATTCATTCACAGAAGACAACACCTCAGAAGTCAGTATATGACATGGTGAGAGAAATCCCGTGTCCTGTGTGACGGGGTGTTCAGTCAGTCCGAATCCATGTCTTATCACCCAAACTGACACAAAGAAGGGGAACAGCTTTTCGTCCCTTTACATCTCCAAAAACATTCTGAATCATGATGTCACTGAGATGGCCGTGTTAAACCAGAGAAAAAAGTGAACCTTCCCAGAACAAAAGACCCAAAGGCCATGTCCAGAGTCCTCCAGGATTCTGTCACACTGATAAAGACTCCAGAATCAGAAACACCTGTGGGAGAAAAGTCCCACGGACCCAGAAGAAGTTGACAGCCCTTCAGAACCTTCTCAGAACTGTCACCCTCAAAGCTTTTGGATTGAGGGTCTGCACACAAGTGGAACTTTGCTGAGAATTGGGTCCTGATACATCAGCAGCAAACCAGACGGAGAGTTCCACACCTCCAGACCGGCAGGTTGGAGGTTGGGGGAGGTGCTGCTGGAGCTCAGGGCTCTGATGTTCAGTTAGGAACGTTCCAGATTTGGGGGTTTTGGGTCCAGGTTTTCAGTGAGTCTGAGTATGTGTTTGTTTTGTAGGAGCTGGAGGTTCAGGCACGCCTCCACGGCCTCTCCGCCTCGACTCCTCCCACCTCCTCCCTGAATGAAACTCTTGCCGACCCTCAGGCCCTCCTCGCCACCTCCCTTCCACATCTCTTCTCATCTTCCTCTTCTTTGGTCGGCATGACGACCCTAGTGTCTGCGGCTGTGGGCATGGACGCCCTCAGCTTCGCCGAGCTGGATGACCCCCAGGGTGCCACTACTATCTTTTCCCCGGACCTGATGGCGGATGTGGGCCTGGCGGCGCTGGACGGACTCGGCAACATGCTGATGGAGGAGGCCGATGGCGGCAGCAGCGGCACATTGTCTCCTCTAGGGGGCGGTGACCCGCTGCTCTCTTGTGGAGCATCTAAGACCAGCAGCAGGAGGAGCAGCTTCAGCATGGAGGAGGACCAGTGAGGGCCGGACAGTGATGTCATCATCGCAGAGGCTTCTTATTGGACACTGCTGGAAACAGAGCGCCGTCTTTTTTTTATTGTTATTTTAATTTTTTTAATGGAAAAATTTTAAAAGTTGTTGACAACAAAATGAACGACGGAGTTCAAACACTGTGTCTTAGCCTGTAACTGTGGTAACCACTGTGTCATTCAGTGTCAGCATGCCAACCGCTGTCATCGAGCGTAACCATGGCAACCATCACATTGTCAAGCGTGATCACTACAAACAAGGCTTTCCCAAAGCATTAGTTTGCTAGCTTTTCAGTGTATCGTCATTACCGCGCCTTTGTGTTTTTACTTCCTGGAATATAGAACAACACTGTCAGCAAAACTGCATCCCATTGGTTCCCAGAAGTCTGGCTGGTCCACGTCCCAGGAACCAGGAAGGGATCAATAACCGGCGAATAAGATTCTGAACGCGAAGACTCTGTTTCCTTCATGACACGTTCACATTTCGTACTAAATCTGAAGAACAGCCACCGTTCTGATTGGGTGGAGCTGACTCATCCGTCCCGCCCACTGGTGCCGGGTCTCGAGTAGAATGTTGATTTTATTTATGTGTAATTTATGCTTGGCCCAAATATAAAGTACTTTTTCCTCAGTGATTGTGAGCGTGTCTTCATGACAGAGGAGGTGATTGTGGGCATGTCTCCTTGACAGAGGAATTGATTGTGGGTGTGTCTCACTGATAGAGGAGGTGATCGTGGGTGTGTCTCACTGACAGAGGAGGTGATTGCGTACGTGTCTCACTGATAGAGGAGATGATTGGGGTCGTGTCTCACTGATAGAGGAGGTGATTGCGTGCGTGTCTCACTGACAGAGGAGGTGATTGCTTACGTGTCTCACTGATAGAGATGATTGTGGGCGTGTCTCACTAATAGGAGATGATTGGGGGCGTGTCTCACTGATAGAGGAGATGATTGGGGGCGTGTCTCACTCATAGAGGAGGTGATTGTGTGCGTGTCTCACTGACAGAGGAGGTGATTGCGTACGTGTCTCACTGATACAGATGATTGTGGGCGTGGCTCCCTGACAGAGGATGTGATTGTGTGCGTGTCTCACTGATAGAGATGATTGTGGGCGTGTTTCACTGATAGAGGAGGTGATTGCATGCCTGTCTCACTGATAGAGGAGGTGATTGCGGGCATGTCTCACTGATAGAGGAAGTGACTGGGGGCGTGTCTCACTGATAGAGGTGGTGATTGTGTGTGTGCCTCACTGATAGAGGAGGTGATCAGGGACATGTCTCAGTGATAGAAGTGATTGCGTTCGTATCTCACTGATAGAGGAGGTGATTGCGTGCCTGTCACTGATAGAGGAGGTGATTGCGTGCCTGTCTCACTGATAGAGGAAGTGATTGGGGGCGTGTCTCACTGATAGAGGAGGTGATTGTGTGTGTGCCTCACTGATAGAGGAGGTGATCAGGGACATGTCTCAGTGATAGAAGTGATTGCGTTCGTATCTCACTGATAGAGGAGGTGATTGTGTGTGCGTCTCACTGATAGAGGTGATTGGGGGCATGTCTCACAGATCGAGGAGGTGATTGCGTGCGTGTCTCACTGATAGAGGAGGTGATTGCGGGCATGTCTCACTGATAGAGGAAGTGATTGGGGGCGTGTCTCACTGATAGAGATGATTGTAGGCGTGTCTCACTGATAGAGGTGATTGCATGCATGTCTCACTGATAGAGGAGGTGATTGGGGGCGTGTCTCACATACAGAGGAGGTGATTGGGGCGTGTCTCACTGATAGAGGAGGTGATTGTGTGCATGTCTCACTGATAGAGGAGGTGATTGGGGGAGTGTCTTACTGATAGAGGAGATGATTGGGGTCGTGTCTCACTGATAGAGGAGGTGATTGCGTGCGTGTCTCACTGACAGAGGAGGTGATTGCTTACGTGTCTCACTGATAGAGATGATTGTGGGCGTGTCTCACTAATAGGAGATGATTGGGGGCGTGTCTCACTGATAGAGGAGATGATTGGGGGCGTGTCTCACTCATAGAGGAGGTGATTGTGTGCGTGTCTCACTGACAGAGGAGGTGATTGGGGGAGTGTCTTACTGATAGAGGAGGTGATTGGGGGAGTGTATCACTGATAGAGGAGGTGATTGGGGGAGTGTCTCACAGACAGAGTAGGTGATTGCGTACGTGTCTCACTGATAGATGACTGTGGGCGTGTCTCACTGATAGAGGAGGTGATTGGGGGAGTGTATCACTGATAGAGGTGATTGTAGATGTGTCTCCCTGACAGAGGAGGTAATTGTGTGCTTGTCTCACTGATAGAGGAGGTGATTGCGTGCGTGTCTCACTGATAGAGGAGGTGATTGGGGGCGTGTCTCACTGACAGAAGTGATTGTGTGCGTGTCTCTCAGATCGAGGAGGTGATTGCGTGCATGTCTCACTGATAGAGGAGGTGATTGGGGTGTGTCTCACTGATAGAGAAGGTGATTGCGTGCGTGTCTCACTGATAGAGGAGGTGATTACAGACATGTCTCACTGATAGAGGAGGTGATTGTGTGCGTGTCTCACTGATAGAGGAGGTGATTGTGTGCATGTCTCACTGATAGAGGAGGTGATTGGGGGAGTGTCTTACTGATAGAGGAGGTGATTGGGGGTGTGTCTCACTGATAGAGGAGGTGATTGCGTGCGTGTCTCACTGACAGAGGAGGTGATTGCGTGCACGTCTCACTGATAGAGGAGGTGATTGGGGGCGTGTCTCACTGATAGAGTAGGCAATTGCATGCGTGTCTCACAGACAGAGGAGGTGATTGCGTACGTGTCTCACTGATAGAGATTGTGGGCGTGTCTCACTGATAGAGGAGGTGATTGGGGGAGTGTATCACTGATAGAGGTGATTGTAGATGTGTCTCCCTGACAGGAGGTGATTGTGTGCTTGTCTCACTGATAGAGGAGGTGATTGGGGCATGTCTCACTGATAGAGGAGGTGATTGTGTGCATGTCTCACTGATAGAGGAGGTGATTGGGGGAGTGTCTTACTGATAGAGGAGGTGATTGGGGGAGTGTATCACTGATAGAGGTGATTGTAGATGTGTCTCCCTGACAGAGGAGGTGATTGTGTGCTTGTCTCACTGATAGAGGAGGTGATTGGGGCGTGTCTCACTGATAGAGGAGGAGATTGTGTGCATGTCTCACTGATAGAGGAGGTGATTGGGGGAGTGTCTTACTGATAGAGGAGGTGATTGGGGGAGTGTCTTACTGATAGAGGAGGTGATTGCGTGCATGTCTCACTGACAGAGGAGGTGATTGCGTGCGCGTCTTACTGATAGAGGAGGTGATTGGGGGCGTGTCTCACTGATAGAGTAGGCGATTGCATGCATGTCTCACAGACAGAGGAGGTGATTGCGTACGTGTCTCACTGATAGAGATGATTGTGGGCGTGTCTCACTGATAGAGGAGGTGATTGGGGGAGTGTATCACTGATAGAGGTGATTGTAGATGTGTCTCCCTGACAGAGGAGGCGATTGCGTACGTGTCTCACTGATAGAGATGATTGGGGGCGTGTCTCACTGATAGAGGAGGTGATTGGGGGCGTGTCTCACTGATAGAGGAGGTGATTGGGAGCGTGTCTCACTGATAGAGGTGATTGCATGCATGTCTCACTGATAGAGGAGGTGATTGGGAGCGTGTCTCACTGACAGAGGAGGTGATTGCATGCCTGTCTCACTGATAGAGGAGGTAATTGTGGGCATGTCTCACTGACAGAGGAGGTGATTGTGGGCATGTCTCACTGATAGAGGAAGTGATTGGGGGCGTGTCTCACTGATAGAGGTGATTGCATGCATGTCTCACTGATAGAGGAGGTGATTCTGTGTCTCACTGATAGAGGTGATTGGGGGCATGTCTCACTGATAGAGGAGGTGACTGGGTGTGTGTCTCACTGATAGAGGAGGTGATAGTGGGCGTGTCTTACTGATAGGTGGTGATTGGGTGTGTGTCTCACTGATATAGGTGGTGATTGGGAGCGTGTCTCACTGATAGAGGTGGTGATTGGGAGCGTCTCTCACTGATAGAGGTGATTGGGGGTGTGTCACTGATAGAGGTGATTGTGGGCGTGTCTCACTGATAGAGGAGGTGATTGGGTGTGTGTCTCACTGACAGAGGAGGTGATTGGGTGTGTGTCTCACTGATATAGGTGATGATGATAGGTGCAATTTATGCTTGGCCCAAATATAAAGTACTTTTTCCTCAGTGATTGTGGGCGTGTCTTCATGACAGAGGAGGTGATTGTGGGCATGTCTCCTTGACAGAGGAATTGATTGTGGGTGTGTCTCACTGACAGAGGAGGTGATTGCGTACGTGTCTCACTGATAGAGGAGATGATTGGGGTCGTGTCTCACTGATAGAGGAGGTGATTGCGTGTGTGTCTCACTGACAGAGGAGGTGATTGCGTACGTGTCTCACTGATAGAGATGATTGTGGGCGTGTCTCACTAATAGAGGAGATGATTGGGGGCGTGTCTCCTGATAGAGGAGATGATTGGGGGCGTGTCTCACTGATAGAGGAGGTGATTGCGTGCGTGTCTCACTGACAGAGGAGGTGATTGCGTACGTGTCTCACTGATAGAGATGATTGTGGGTGTGTCTCACTGATAGAGGAGGTGATTGGGAGCGTGTCTCACTGATAGAGGAGGTGATTGGGAGCGTGTCTCACTGATAGAGGTGATTGCATGCGTGTCTCACTGATAGAGGAGGTGATTGTGCATCTCACTGATAGAGATGATTGAGGGGCGTGTCTCACTGATAGAGGAGGTGATTGCATGCCTGTCTCACTGATAGAGGAGGTAATTGTGGGCATGTCTCACTGATAGAGGAGATGATTGGGGGCGTGTGTCACTGATAGAGGTGATTGTGGATGTGTCTGCCTGACAGAGGAGGTGATTGTGGGCATGTCTCACTGATAGCGGAAGTGATTGGGGGCGTGTCTCACTGATAGAGATGATTGTAGGCGTGTCTCACTGATAGAGGTGATTGCATGCATGTCTCACTGATAGAGGAGGTGATTGTGTGTCTCACTGATAGAGGTGATTGGGGGCATGTCTCACTGATAGAGGAGGTGACTGGGTGTGTGTCTCACTGATAGAGGATGTGATAGTGGGCGTGTCTTACTGATAGGAGGTGATTGGGTGTGTGTCTCACTGATAGAGGAGGTGATAGTGGGCGTGTCTTACTGATAGGTGGTGATTGGGTGTGTGTCTCACTGATATAGGTGGTGATTGGGAGCGTGTCACACTGATAGAGGTGATTGGGGGTGTGTCTCACTGATAGAGGTGATTGGGGGTGTGTCTCACTGATAGAGGTGATTGGGGGCGTGTCTCACTGATAGAGGAGGTGATTGGGTGTGTGTCTCACTGACAGAGGAGGTGATTTGGTGTGTGTCTCACTGATATAGGTGATGATTGGGGCGTGTCTCACTGATAGAGGAGGTGATTGGGTGTGTGTCTCACTGATAGAGGAGGCGATTGGGGCGTGTCTCCCTGACAGAGGCAGTGTTTGTGGGAGTGTCTCCCAAAGTAGAAACTGATTTTTCACATTTGGACCCCTTTAAGAAGATTTAAATAGTTTTAACTCAGATAATCATTAGGAGTTGGTGTCCAAGTGATTAGTGGGCTTGGTTTCAGTGTGGAAGGTTCCCAAACCCCACCCCTGCCACATTTTTCCAAGTAATCTGGAATTTTGTCAGGAAGGGCATCCGGCGTAAAACTTGTGTCAAATTAACATGTAGATCCGCCTTCGATTTTCTGTGGCGACACTGAGTGAAAATAAGGGAGCAGCCAAAGGGACTTACTGAGGCAGATAGTCATTGATTTTCTTTATTAAACTAGTTGCATTTAAGATTAAACTATTTGACCAGTTGTAAAAAAAAGTTTTTTCTTAATACAGAGCTGAATTGTATAAAAAATGTTTTTAAAATAACTGAAAAGAATAAGTTGTTTAACTGCAAATGATTTTTTTTCCTGTTTTTCCCGCCTGCTGTTAGTTAACTAGCTCCTTTCTTATTTTTAAACAGATTATCTCTTTATTCTTGTTTGTTATATTTTCCATTTAAACTCATCTTCTCCAACTCATCAACATCTTTCTTTTAGCTTCGTAAGTGCTAACACTTCCTGCTAGCATGCCAAAGCTAAGCTTACATATTGCTGACTGCAGGCAACTGATCCATAATTTAAAGTTGGGTTTTTTTTTTCAGCATCACTCAGTAACCAGCACTACAGAGATCCTGAAAACTGAGTTAATTGATCAGTTGATCTGCTCAACGTACAGGAAAAAAAATGACAGACGGCGAACGTGGTGACTAAATGTCTCGATGGTCGAATGACTTCACATTGACTTTGAATACTCTGAGAAGTCTTTTAGCTAGTATCTAGCCTGCTAGCCGTGATAATGGGGTTTCCGCTGTTTTGTATCACTTGAATTTGGCTCGACTCTAAATGTGCACCACTGCTAGCATTAGCTTAGCATTCATTTGGTTTGTTTTACACCTGTACAAACATGGTGACTATATTCATAACATGTTGAGGAAAAAAGCTTTGAAACAGAATTCATATGTCGTTTCTGACTTTTGAAACAGGATTTATCTGTACTAACTTTCGAAACAGGATTCGTCTGTCCTGTGAGACTTTTGAAACAGGATTCAGCTGATGTCTCACTTTTGAAACAGGGTTTTGAAACAGGATTTATCTGACGTGTCTCACTTTTGAAACAGGGCTTTGAAACAGGATTTCTCTGTTGTGTCTGACTTTTGAAACTGGTGTGTGACTTTTGAAACAGGATTCATCTGACATGTCTGACTTTTGAAACAAGATTCATCTGTCTCACCTTTGAAACAGGATTCGTCTGACCTGTCTGACTTTCAAAACAGAATTGGTCCAGTGTCTGACTTTCGAAACGATTAATTTGCTATGTCTGACTTTTGAAACAGGATTCGTCTGACGTGTCTGAGTTTTGACACAGTGATGTAAAACGTGATTCACTTGTGGCTTCATGTTTGTAAATATGAATCTAAAATCACTTTGTGCTGGAAACAAACACTGAGGAGGAAATGGTGGATTTTTAACAGGATTTGTTCACTTTTATCTTTTATTCTTGTCTGTTACAACGCAAACATCAAAGAAAATTTTAATCAAATTACACTTAAGTTACACTTCATCAGAGAAAAAAAGTGTTCATGTGACTTCTGAAGACATCGCAAAACTCAGTATTGCCTCCTACAGGTCAGTGCGCTGTAGCTGCTCAGACTCTTGTGATGTCATGCGGCGTGTTTTATTTGTTCATTTGTTGTTTTATGTCTCAGAGTGTCTGAAAAATGTAATTTCACTGAATTACTAAACCAAGACTCGCTGTCGTGCTCATCGACTCGTAACCTGCAGTCTGCCTTTAAGTGTGCAACAAACAGATGTCACACCAAAACTGGGTCCCAAATAAAATGTGTCCAATATTCCGAACTGCAATCCTGCTTTTTCATGTATTCATTATGATTTCTTATAAAAGTAGAGTGGAAATGTTTTATGAGGAAAGTAAAACCAAACGTGTCTGCATGTAATCCATCGTGTTGATCGGGATCAAATCAAAGGGATTTTTATTGATTGTTCCACTTTATGTGCTTTTTATGTAGTGCACGCTCTGTGCACGTCTGTCTCTGACACGTGTTACATTTGACGTGTTTTTATTAAGGTTCATTTTTCACATTTTTTTTACGAAGAAATAAAATCTGAAATAAACACTGTTCGAAAAGGTAATTCTGAATTTGCATCATTGTTGTCCAACAGAGGGCAGTGTTACAGTGAAAGACAAATTCACACAAACAGAAACTTTCATCCTTGTAATTATTTAGGAGACTTTTTATATAAAAATTATCTGAATTAGAAAAGACTCACGAGACTTAAATATATATATGATGTCACCTGCAGGTCAAAGGTCTCAATATTCAATAATAAAGATCAAAACAACCATTTTTGAGTTTGTATTCATTTATTTCTCTTAACATTAAAATATTTTCAAAGCAGTTTGTCCTTGATGTTCAGCCTTTACGCTTGTAATTTCTTTATCTAAATAAATATACAAATTATCAGGAAAAATAAAAAATGAACATGTATCATTGTTTATATTCAGACTGGTGACGGTGGCTCTGAAATGCAAAACATTTCACAAAACAACGCAAATTAACAAAAGAAAATTTCAGAAAGTCATTAAACAAATCATTACATTTTCAACATCATACTGTGGGGTTTTGCACTTCAGGGCCACCATACAGCGGTGATATTTCCGAAAAATGTTTTTGTGAAAATCTTAAGAAACAGAAAAGTGGAGACAAACTCTGTGTGTGTGTCGGCTCTGCATGTCTCTCTTTGATGTTGGGCTGTTCCAGAGGTCAGTGGCGTTGTCATTACAGTCACTTCCGATTTCCTGTTTGGACGTTCTGGCGCGCTGTTTCAACAAAAACACACTTCCTGTCCCAGCAGGACTCACTACCTGCCCCGCCCCCACCCCACCCAGCCTGACCTGTCAATCACACAGAAACACAGTTATGTTGTTCTTCTTGGACATTTTCCTGCCTCAGTGCTTTTCTTCAGTCCAACAGTGATGAAGCGACAGACAAAAGTCTCCAATCACAGCCGCTCACGCTTCAAATGCCTTTGTAGTTGCCATGGTGACAGATGTCAAAAATAAGAACATTTTTTCAAATGGTAAAAACAGTAAAATGTGAAAAACATGTTTTTAATGTTGATGCAACCAACCGATCAGAACCAACGGCAGCACGGTGGATTAGTGGTTAGCACTGCTGCCTCACAGCACGAAGGTCATGGGATCGATTCCCACCTGTGGCCATTCTGTGTGGAATTTGGGTGTTCTCCCCGTGTTTGTGTGGGTTCCGTCCCGGTGCTCCAGCTTCCTCCCACCTCCAAAGACATGCAGGTTAAGAGAACTGGAGACTTTAAACTGTCTGGTGTCGCCGACCGAACAGTCCCCCTAAAAATTGCCCCCCCCCACCCCGATGACGCGGTTCACGGATTACCACCTTGTTTCTGCTTCAAACTGCCTCCAGTCATCATCTATCTCAGCGACAGATATCAGAAGCGTTTGTACAACAATCATTTCCACATTAATTGAGCATTATTTCAGCATTATTTGAGCATTATAATAAGCGATCAGAGCGCCACAACTACACCAGCTGCTAGCTGATGAATTCACTGCGCGTCAGACATTTTAAAGCATCATGGAATTTCATCTCGTTTCTGCTTAAAACAGCCTAGTTTCTGCTTAAAACTGACTTTAGAATGAATTAAGAGGTTTTACCTTCATCATCTGATGGCAGCTGGTCTGCTCTGTGTCAGCTTGATCCCGTCAGATCTCAGAAGCTAAGCAGAGCAGGATCTGGTTAGTACTTGGATGGGAGACCTCTTTGGAACACCAGCAGCTGTGAGTGTTTCTCCAGGTGAAACTGGAGTTGCCTCAGGAAGGGCATCCGGCATAAAACATGTGCCAATTACCAATGCGGATCTGTCTGCATCCGCTGTGGCGACCCCGAACAAAACCGGGAGCAGCCGAATGAACAACAACCTTCATCATCTGATGGTTAATAATCCCATTAATCCATTTGATTGCTGTGGGTGAAGAGACTCCATCTCAGACGTGCTGCTGTGGTCCGAAATGACACATGCACAGATGCAAAAGGTGGACCGATTTTTAGGGGCGGACCGTTTCAGTCTGCGACAACGGGTCTCCGTTGTAAAAGAGCTCTCGATCTCAGTGGGACTAACCTGGTTAAATAAAACATGTGAGAAATGTATAAAAAATTGGATTTGAGCAAAATCCATAACAAAACTCTGGTATGAAAACTGCATGGTTCAATTCCCAAACCTGCAGAAGCGTGTTGAACATGTCTTCACTTCCTGTTGCTCTTTAATGTAGGAGGAAAGAAAAACGGAAATGGCCCCAACAAAGTGATAAAACTTCTAAAACGTTGTACTTTTGTGTGTTAAAGATGCACTGTGACCTTAACACCTGGTACACGCAGACAAGGTTAAAGGTCAAAGAAGGTGGTGTGTTTGCAAACACAGAAGTTGCAGACAGGAACAGTCACGCGAGTGGTAGCAACTACCGTTAGCCACTAACATGAGTAGCAACTGATGTTAGCACCAAACACCGGTGGTGTCTAACATTAGCAGGTAGCTGCTAATGCTAGTGGTTAACAGAGGTCACTGCTAATGTTGGTGACAAACATGGGAACTGGCTAACGATAACAGCTAACACAGACAGTCACTAATATTACCAGTTAACACATGTAGTTGTTAATATTACCAGCTAACACAGGTACCTACTAATGTTACCAGCTAGCACAGGTACCTGCTAACATTAACATGCTAACATGGGTAGCTGCTAATGTTAGCATGCTAACATGGGTAGCTGTGCAACTGAAGTTTTCTTTTATATGAAAATAAAAGTAGAAAAAACTGGATTCTGAGTTTACTGTTGGTTTAGTGACATTTTTCAAGAGAACACTGCTTCCTGCTGCTTCCAAAATCCAGATCAAACCGGTTCGTCAGGGCAAACAAAGCTAGCAGCCACGATGTCCATCATATTGTAGTCCTCCCCTGATTGGCTGCTTTACACGGGAAAACAGATGGAGCAACATTCCAGGCAGATTTCCAGGCAATCGGATGATCCGCAGCAGTTCTCCAGTAATCCACAGTCCAGCGTGGCCTGACATGCCTCCTCGGTGCAGGCCGCCTCCCCCGCCACCTCCATGCAACAGCAGCAGCCGCAGGCGGCATCACAGCATCCAGCCACGCCCCCTCCGCAGGCCAGACACTCCCCCAGAGCAGAACACATGGAGGACAACTCGCAGAAGAGACACGCGAGGAGACAGTAAAAGCAGCAATCTGCAGAGAGAGTGATCAGCTACCAATCAATCAGCAACAGTCTGTATCCAAGAGCAACTGTCATTCTACAGTCACACATGAAAGTCATTGATAATTATTAACATGATGTGTTCAAAACCTGCTTATTAATTAAAAATTTAATAAAGGTAACACTTTGGCCCCGCCCACATTTTAGAATTCGGTTACACTCACATTCCGGCTGCGAAATTTGATCATAAATTTAATTTCAGTATAAACACCACAAAGTTAAAATAAAAAAAAAAACCTTTGCTTGAGTTGTCTGCCTGACTATTTTCCCATCACTGCCACCCTGGTGACCTTTGACCTGTGCCAATGACCAATCACAAGCTGCTTAAATGCAATTGCGTTTTGCAGGAGCTGGAGACACACGTATTAAATCAATCTCGAAAGAAAACTCTACCTGCAGTAAGTCGACAGAGTCTGCAGTTATTTGCAAGACGTCTGGAATGAAAGCAAGTGACGGCTTGAGGGTGTAACGACAGCGGGAAGGGGGGGCAGCCTATGCCAAGCAGGGGTGTCAGAGCGCCGTCTGGAGAATATTGAGCTGATGGTTTAAAGCAACAGCGAGTAACAGGATGCAGCCATCTGATTTAACGTTAGCTCCTCCCTCTGTGAAATCCTTCATGACCACCCTGGGTCAAAGGTCAGGCTGTAGGTCTGAGTCCTCTGTTGTCTTTAAAACAGACATGTTTGGAGTCAGGTGGGCGTGGAAAGAAGCAGGGTGTGGCGTTCTCTTCGTCTACAGAGATAAGCAGACGTCTGTGGGTTTGTCTGATAGCGGCGAGCCGTGCAGCGATCTGCTTCCTGCCGCGGTGAGACTTCGCTCACTGACCGTTGTGCTCAGCAGGCGCACTATTAACAGCAAATCAAATTTATTCCCACGGCCAAGGGGGCTGGACATCTGCTGTCATGACGATTCCCGAAGCTTTCTGTAACGCTGCCATCACATTGTGAAAGTCAGACTGAATCCATGTGTGTGAATCAGACAGAGCCCAGTGGAATAGTGCGGATACAAGGAGTAGAAGTGGTGAAAATAGATGAGTTTAAATACTTGGGGTCAACTTTCCAAAGTATGGAGAGTGTGGTAGAGAGGTGATGAAGAGAGTGCAGGCAGGGTGGAGTGGGAGGAGATAGGTGGCAGGAGGGATTTGTGACCGAAGAATATCAGCAAGAGTGAAGGAGAAACTCTACAAGACAGTAGTGAGACCAGCTATGTTGGACGGCTTAGAGACAGTGGCACTAACAAAAAGACAGGATTCGGAGCTGAAGATGTTGTGATTCTTTTTGGAAGTGATGAGAATGGACAGGATTAGGAATTAACATATCAAAGGGACAGCTCAGGTGGGACGGTTTGGAGACAGAGGAGAGAGACTGAGATGTTCGTACATGTGCAGAGGAGGGACCCAGGGTATATAGGGAGAAGGATGCTGAGGATGGAGCTACCAGGCAGGAGGAGAAGAGGGAGGACAAAGAGGAGGTTTATGGATGTGCTGAGGGAGGACATGCAGGTGGTTGGTATGACAGAGGAAGACAGAGAGGACAGGGTGAGATGGAAACAACTGCTGCTGCTGCTCCACCCCCTAATGGGAGCAGACGAAAGAAGAAGAAGAAGAAAGAAAAATAAAGATGAGGAAAATAACGAAGAAGATAAAGGAAAAAGTAGGAAGAGAAGAAGAAGAAGCAAAAGACAAACAAAGTGGAGATAGAAA
This sequence comes from Thalassophryne amazonica, assembly GCF_902500255.1. NCBI lineage: Eukaryota > Metazoa > Chordata > Actinopteri > Batrachoidiformes > Batrachoididae > Thalassophryne > Thalassophryne amazonica. The sequence continues at coordinate 18,097,713 of NC_047108.1, forward strand.
AGGGAGAAGAGAAAGAAAAAGGAGGAGAAGACAAAGAAAGAAAAAAGAGAAGAGAAAGAAAGAAAAAGGAGAAGAAAATAGAGACAAAGAAGAAAAAGAAAACGAGGAGAAGAAAAACAAAAAAGGGGAGAAGAAGAAAACATGCTAATAAAAGAAGCTTGGCACTTAGCCACTGCAGTGATCATGGAACTATAGACCTGGAATGGACGTGCGCGTCTCAATCTGTTAGCGTCGCTCACGACAGGGCGGCACCATTGGAAATGTGCAGATCATCAAAAAAAAAACTGACCTCTTTTTTCGCACTAGTGTCGCTATTTCTTAACAGATTTTAATAAATGTAGGCTTTTTTTAAAGCCCTTTGAAAGCTCTTTCCAATGAACCTATGCATGTGTGCGTGAAAAAAATTAATGTAAAAAGCAGAAATTTGGGGAAATTATGACACACTGTGCTGCTTTTCTCGCTCTATTGTCGCTATTTGTTAACAGATTTTAATAAAAGTAGGCTTGTTTTAAAGCCCTTTAATTGCTCTTTCTAATGAATCCATACATGTCTGGGTAGAAGAAAAAAATGTTTTATGTAAAGTGTGGAAATTTGGGGAAAAATATGCCATTCTGTTCATTACTGTGATGTTTTTTTCCTGTCATCATAATTCTCGATGGATTTTTATAAATGAAGCCTTGTAAGTTGTATTCAAGCTGATTAAAAGCTCTAACGAACCCATACATGCCTGGATAAAATCCTTATGTATTAAAATAAAAATCTGAAGTATGCCTTGCCATTGTGCTCATTTACCTTGCTGCGTTTTCCACTGTAATATTACTGCTTGTCTTTTAATGACAACATATATATGATTTTTACTAACACTTTATTACAAGTAGATATAAAGCCATTCAGAATTTATGACTTTTGACCCTCAGTCAGGTAAAAAGTACCTCCTCCATCCCCCCAACCACACTGTTAAAATTTAAGTGCTGCCTGTGACCACCATGTACATATCATATTAAACAACAACTGCAAGTATATATATACGAGGTCTATTAGAAAGGTATCTGACCTTATTATTTTTTCAAAAACCATATGGATTTGAATCACGTGTGATTACATCAGACATGCTTGAACCCTCGTGGGCATGCGAGAGTTTTTTCACGCCTGTCGGTTACGTCATTCGCCTGTGGGCAGTCTTTGAGTGAGGAGTGGCCCACCCTCTCATCGATTTTTTTCATTGTTTATGAATGGCTCAGAGACTGCTGCTTTGTTTGATCAAAATTTTTTCAAAACTGTAAGGCACAACTGAGTGGACACCAGTCAATAAATTCAGCTGGTTTTCGGTAAAAATTTTAACGGCTGATGAGAGATTTTGGTCTGTAAGTGTCGCTTTAAGGACGGCCCACGGCGCCTGACGGCGATCTGCGCTTCAAGGCGGCAGCGTCTCACCGTTTCAAGTTGAAAACATTTCAGGCTCTGTTGACCCAGTAAGTCGTCAGAGAACAGAGAACTTTCAGAAGAAGTCGGCATGAGGAGTTTATTCGGACATTCCTGTTGTGTGTTGGGGGGTTTGGCTGGACATTTGGGGTGTTCTTTTCTTTTCTTTGCTCTCCAGGTGGTATGCAAACTGATTTATTGTCTGTGGAGGAGGTGCTGGCAGAAGAGTCCTTCACCCTCATCAACGTAATGTGCAGCACCTGTGGATGGTGCTCACGTGCAACCTTAAAGACTTTCAGCTGAAGCAGATAATGAGATGGCGTTCTGCATTTAAGCCATGTGTGATTCAAGCAGAATTGCCGGGAACTCGACCTTGTGATGTTCGTTTGTGAGACGCTGAGGACCGCGCCTGGGTTTGACACATCGTGCCTGTGAAGGAGGACGGGTGAGGGACACATGCTGTCAGCACACATCAGAGGTGATTGATTGTCTGAATAATTGTTAACAGTAACTTGGTATTTTGTTACGCAGTATATTTGAACATTGATGAGAATTGTGCAGCTCGCTTCTCACTGCCGTGGCGTGCGGACTGATGATCCTCCACCTGTTATGAGAAGCTGCTCATTTACATAAAGCTTAAATTCAGACCTGAATGTGTTGCTGATAGTGTGTGCCTTTGAAGGATATTAGTTGTAGCTGCTGACTTACCTTTTCTATCCTTCGCAGAGTCGGTTTGTCGTGTTCACCTGGGGGGTGTTTGGCGGTGAACGTGGGTCCAGAAGCGCCGGGCTTCGATCCTTTTGGGCGCTGGAGAGCGTGCCGTCCTTCACTCCGCCAGACTGATGCAGTTTACGTTTGTACACTTTGTATTGCACAAAAGGGGGAAAAAATAAAATTGTTTTTGTTATTGGAACCGCTTTCTGGTTGTTTTAGCGCTGGGTTCCGTCAGACGCAGGTCCGCTCCTCAACCCGCCTCGACACATAACAATTCCATTGTTAACGGACATTTTGTAATGAAAGAACGTGCAGGCAGAGTCGCATGTCGGGCCAGACCCGGCCGCAGGGGGTCGCGACAGGAAAAACACCTCCGTGTTGGAAACCTTAACGGGCAAGTTGGAACATGCCCAAGCTGTTAAACAATTTCTCAGTTACTCACTTGTTGAAAGCCATCAAAAGCCGCCTGAATTTTACAAATGGTTTTCAACACGGAGGTGTTTTTCCTGTCGCGGCGCACACAGATTTGCCGAATCGTCACAGAAACGACTCGACGAATTTGCGCGCATGTCTTTCGTTAAAAAATGTCCTTAAACAGTGGAATGTCCGCATAAAGTCCTCATGCCGGCCTCTTCTGAATCTTCTCTGTTCTCTCACGACGTCCTGGGTGAATTAAGCCTTAAATTAGGATGTTTTCAGGTCGAACAGGCCGACGACAGCGCCTGGAAAGCGCTGCGCGACGTCCCGCTCCGTGGGAAGTCCTTACAGCAACAGAAAACACCCCATAATCTCTCAATCAGCCGTTAACTTTTCACCGAAAACCAGCTGAATTTCTCGAATAGTGTCCACTCGGATATTCCTCACAGGTTCAGAAAAATTTGATAAGCAACGCGCGCCGTCTCGAGCAGCGTGTGAAACAAAGGAATTCAGCCGAGAGGGCTGAACCACATCTCACTCAAGGCCTGCCCACAGGGAAATGAACGTCACCGACACACGTGAAAAAACTCACGCATGCGCACGAGGGTTTAAGCAGATTGTGTAATCGCACGTCATTCAAATCCATATAGTAAAAAAAAAAATAAAAGTGTCGGTTTCTTATCTAATAGACCTCATATATATATATATATATATATATATATATATATATATATATATATTAGGTCTGTTAGAAAAGTATCGTACCTTTTTATTTATTTATTTATTTATTTTTCAAGTTGGGACATGTGTTATGTGTCGGATGCAGCCCGGAGAACCGACCAGCGTTTGAAGGACCCAGTATAAAATAAGCAGAGCACGGTACAAAAGATAACAGAGTTTAATGAACATAACAGTGCTGTGAAAAAATATAAAAGTGCGCGGTCTGGCGTGGTGGTTTTGCGGTGCGCTCCCAGCAGCGCCAACGGTCCGGAGCCAGAACCAACCCGGACCCAAGGACCCCGCCGACACCCCCCAGGTGGCCGCGACAAACCGAGTCTGTGAAAGAAGGAATCATTATGTGAGTCCACACTCAACACACAGAGAGAACGCTCAAAGGTGCACAAACAGCAAACACTTCCTGGCTTAATTACTAATCAGCTTCCCACCCTGCAGGCATGGAACACCCAGTTCACAAAACTCCACTGCAGAGGAAGCTGATTACACGACCAACATACAGCTCAATATAATAAGGTGTGAGGGACACCACATTTACTGACTGTATAAATGTTAGTCACAAAATCTACCGTACCTCAGGAAGTGTGCTGACGAGCGTGAGACCTCACCCCCTCCTCTTTCACAGACCATGCATCAAACCTGGACGTTCTCTGCATCCACTGATGATGAGATGGCTCCCGAGACGACGATCTCACCCGTCTGGTCACAAGGTCGAGTCTCTGGCAAATACACACTGTGTACTCCAGTCTTAAATGCCACCATGTTCCAATCCATGTAGATGCACCACAGCTGTGAGTCCTGACGAGCCGCAGGGTGATCAGCCTCAGGTGATCAGGGTGAGGTCCTGATAAACTCAGCTACACAGCCACTCAGTCCCAAATGCAAGCCACCTGGAAGGAAAAACAAAGACAGGACAAAAGACAGAAACAAAAAGGCAGCCAGCCCCCCCCCCCCCCCCCCCCCCCCCCCCCCAGCCATACAACAACATGCCTATCTTGGCTTTCAGTGCTTACCAGTCGAGTGAGTATAAGAGAAATTGTGGAGAGCTGGGCTTGTCCCAACTTGTCCTCTAACACTCCGAAACGGAGGTGTTCCTTTGTCTCGCTTCATCAGCGAATCGGTCGTGACGCGCGAAGCCTCCCCGCGGCTTTCCATGACAAAATCTCTTGTTAAAAGTGAAATCTGCTGGAAAATGGCTGATGTCCAGCTCTTGTGATAACCAGAGAAATTGCACATGACGGTCCCGGCTCCACACAGCCATCCGTTTAGAAATGATCTGGTGGTTTCTGCCTCTCGATGGCGGCTCGGAGCGCAGCGCGCCATGCGCCATTGTGGGTCGTCCTTAAAGCTGTAGTAACACTCCTTATTCTCTGTGAAGCCCGTAAAATTTTACCCCCGAAAGCCAGATAAATTTTTCGAATGGTTTCCAGCTGCCTGTCTCTAACAGTTTCTGAAAAAATTCTGATGGAAAAAAAGCCCAAATCATTCCGTCATTTCCTTGCAATGAAACGACGACGAGAGGGGTGGAGGAGTGCTCAATCAAAGCCTGCCCACAGGCGAATGACGCAACCGACAGGCGTGGAAAAACTCACGCATGCGCACGAAGGTTCAAGCTCGGCTGACGTAAAAACATATGAATCAAATCCATATAGTTTTTGAAAAAAATAAAAAGGTACGATACTTTTCTAACAGACCTCATATATATATATATATATATATATATATATATATATATATATATATATATATATATATATATATATATATATATATATTTAAAGATTTTAGTTTTCATATTTGTATGCATGTGAATGCAGCTGAATGAAAAGAACTTATGGCATTGAGTTTATAGTCTCAGTATATCGATATTAAATGCGACATAACGACTTTAAAATAGACATTTGTTTTACATAATTACATTAAGGCTATTGTTGTTGGGATTTGCCCGTTAGTGCACTTTAAGTGTTTATTTGCTATGGTTTTGTGTTCTGTTCTCATGTTCTGTCTTAGTTTTCTCTTTCACTCCCTCACTGGTTTGAGTTCCTCTCTAGTTGTTGCTTAGTTTTCACTGTGATTTTGTTAAATTGCTTGTTTTCTTATTTTCTCAGTTTTCTGCAGTTACCTTAAGTGCACCTGCTTTTCAGTGTGATTTTGTGAATCATTTTATTTTCACACTTTCTGTAGTTACTTTATGTGCACCTTTGCTCCTGGTTTAGCTTTTCTGTATATTTTATGTTCTACTCACCTGCAGATTCTGTTTAGTTCTGATCACCTTTTATTAGTTATCACATGACCTTTGACCCATCACTCACCATCGTCCATTTTGTTCAGTCAACTCCTCCTGTGCACTTGCTCCTTCCCCTGATTCAACACACCTGTTCCTTAATCAGTTTGGTTATTTAAGCACTTCCTTGTTTGTCAGTCATTGCCGGTTCATTGTATGTGTCCTGTGTAAGCTCCTCGCCTAGGTTCCTGTATATCCTTATGTGTAAGTCATGTTTTTTTTTTTTTTCCTCCAGTTTTTGACTTTTTGCATTTCTGGCTCTGGTTTTTGATTTTTCACTTTGCAGCCTTTGTTGTATTTTTGCTGTACTGTATGTATGGAATATTTTGGGACTGTTAAACACCTTTTACACCTTTTTGGAACTATGTCACAATAAATCACCTTGGTTGATATAATCCTTTGTGTCCACACTGCCTGCATTTTTTTTGGTTGTAATTGAACTCTGCAAATAAACCTTAACAATTGTATGCCGCTAGTCACATGACGTCCATTCTAGGTCTATATTTCCATGGCAGTGATTTCCTAACTAGCTAAACAGCTTAGCTGCTGTATCTGGATAATAAGTGAAAGAACACAGGATTCATAACTCAGATTTTGTATATTAGAGGTAATGTGGTGATCTACGTGTCTTAATCTGTGCATTTCGGTGAACAGTCTGTAAACATAAACCAAAGAGACGAAAACAAAGCACTTGTTGTTTCCGACAGCATTTACATCACTTTTAGAAAACGTCCCAGCACGCTGAATGTAGACAAACTGCTGCTAACGTTAAAAATGGAGCCGCGGTTTCATTTCAAAGCTGACATCAGTGTGATGTCATGATGACTCATTTTTAAAGTGATAACTGTTTAATTTTCAATTTTTTTTTTTTTTTGAGGTTTCGGGATGAAGTGTCCGTCTCCTCGCTATATGGCCGACTGAACCGGGCACCGTGCACGACACTTGTGCACATCCACAAGCTGGTAGAAAGTCCTAAAAATGATGTACTTCAGACTTTTTCCAAACATCTGCTCCAATGAATGAATGAATGCTGAGCGTCACTGTCAAATGGATGGTCAGTAGATTCACGATCTGATGTTGCAATATTCGTTTCACTCCATCGGTTCTCGATTGTTGTTTCTTTGTTTGCTCGGACTGACGTCACTCACTGAGAAATGATGAGTAAAACATTTTCCATAATTGCACCTGCTGACTCATCGACTGAGAGGTTTAATTGACAACAAAAGTACATCACTGATCATGTCTAGAGTACCTTAATTCACACAGTAGCGACATGAGTAAAAAAAAGGTCATGTGACATGTGATGCCATTTTGGGGCCAAAACAGTGTTCGCTGTTAATGTGTCTGCATGTAAATCCAGCTATTTTATTTATTTGCTGAAAATGCCGGGTTGCTGTACATTTGGAGGCACAAATAGTCACAGCAAGGGCTTCAAGATGTACAGATTCCCTTCAGATCCAAACAGAAGAAAAATTTGGGAAAATGAAGTCAGCCGTGTGGGATGGAAGAGACTTCATCAAAGCTTTGTGAGGTAAATTTATTGTTCAGTCCCATGTACAGTAAAATGCATGTAATAAACACTGTATATAATGGATTTTGTATAACAGATTTTCTCTCACATCAGAAAATGTCCCGTCCAATTGGAATGTATTTCCATTAAATTTCTCACATGTGGGACCGGATTCATTTCCCTGATTACAAAAGCTTGACCGTTTTTTTTTGTTTGTTTTTTTTTGATCAGACTCAGACCTACAGCCTGTGCATCAGACAGCAAAAAGCTGGGATTTCACACTTTTCTGCTTTCACTTTTTCCTCTCATATTTTAATAGTTTTTGCAGTGCGCACGCTGATTACATTTTGACAATGGATCAAATAAGATTGACAGAAAAAATTATCAGAGGAAATTTTGAGATGTCATTCCTGTCGAGGCCAGTCACCATGCAACTCTACCCAGACTTTCACCGCCTGCCCACCCCATTGAGTTTACGTGCATCTCTTTACCACGCAGCTGCGTATGCACAACTGATTTTTTTTGTACAGTTTTTCACATTAACAATGTCACAATTTATTAACACTATACAAGTTTAAAAGGGCTTTAACATTCTAGAATCACAACAGTACATTTTATTGGTTAAGAACGCTCTTTTACGAGTGAGTACATACACATTACTCTGTTCGGATGAACAATTTATACATTTATTTGTCCATCAATATAAGCTAACTTGGTCAAGAATTATTCAGTATATGAAAGTGAAACATGACAGGGCGCACAACTCAGCGGGGTTATGTCATGCCCACCCCATGGAACCGTTGTGCGATGAGGTGCAAAATTCGACAAGACCGCACGTCTCGATCAGTGAGTGATGCCGGTCTAATCTGACCACTTTTTTTAGTAACGCGTAATCTAACGCCTTAATCTTTCCAAATCAGTAGTCAGATTAAAGTTACTTCTTCATGTCACTGTGCGTTACTATTATTTTTCATTGTGGGTCGATAGCAGCATTAAACTTGGTCTGTGGGCAAGAGGTCGGGGTTCGACTGAACTGCCCACTTTCAGTGAGCTGTGAGCTTTTCATCCACGGTTTTTTGCAGCTGCTCGACTCGTCCTCACCTCTTAAAGCGCGGTGATCAGCACACCTGCACTGAGCTTTACGAAGACATTTTTATACTTTTTTTCCTCCTTTATTTAGAATTCTGAGCTGAGCCGCTCTGTATCTGCACGTTAAAACAGCTGATCCTCGGCGACGCGTCAATAACTAACACTATTTTCCACTCAAATGCACCTAAACTCTCTTTCTGAGGACCACATGATGTGAAAACACAATAAAACTTTCTTACCTGTAAATCTGGTCACGTTTCTGCATAAATAAATGTTATCCATTCTTTGTGCTCAAACGCCAAAGTAGGGGCGAATCCAGATGGGATGGGGGCGTGGGGGAGGGATGTGCCCCCCTCACAACACCCCTAGATTAAAGGTCCAGTTTTGAAGCCTTTTTTTACTACAACTACTAATACTACTTAAAATAATATTAATTTCGACAAGTAAAATATTTAGAGAGAATTTAAATGTTAGAAAAATGCTAGAATGAATTTAATAGTTACATTTATAAACAATGTAGGTTCGAAATTGCAAGTTTTACTGTTAGTGCTGTCAACAGTTAAATATGAGGTCAAGAAAGAGGTCTTTATTTTACTTTTTATAAAACAAGTATTTATTTTCATTGAAGTCAAGAAAGGGTGACTATAAAGTGAGTTTTGGCAAAACAGGTATCATTGTCATGTTGAGGTGGCAGAGGGTTGTTGTCAGCAGCTGGGAAAAGTAACTAAAAAGTAACTAGTAATCTAACTTAGTTACTTTTACAATTGAGTAATCAGTAAAGTAACTAAGTTACTTTTTCAAGGAGTAATCAGTAATTGGATTACTTTTTCAAAGTAACTGTGGCAACACTGGTCTCGATACAACTCTGGTCATTAAATGAGGTGCAGGTCCCAATTCAGGATTCCCTGTAGATGTTTGAAAAAACTTACCTAATTTGTACTTTGAAAGAAGAAACTGCCAGTAAATAAATCACGCATCTTCAACCGCTTTTCTGGGTTCAGGTCACAGGGGCAACAGCTCCAGCAGGGTACCCCAGACTCCCTTTCCCGTGCCACATTGACCACCTCGGACTGGGGGATCCCAAGGCGTTCCCAGGCCAGTGTGGAGATATAATCTCTCCACCTAGTCCTGGGTCTCCTCCCCGAGGGACATGCCTGGAACACCTCCCTTGTGAGGCGCCCAGGAGGCATCCTTACCAGATGCCCGAACCACTTCAGCTAGCTCCTTTCAATGCGAAGGAGCAGGGACTAATTGTAAATTTGATAACCTTTATTTTTAAACTCGCCTGAACAGTCATGGTATAAAACAGATGTTTTTGTATTGTTTTCCATGTAATAATCACCACATAACAGATTGTCACTCACATCAGATAAAATGTCCCATCCGAGCGCAAAGTATTTCCATTAAAAACCCCTCGCATATGGAACTGGAGTCATTTCTGTGATTAAAAGCCTGACCGTTTATTTTTTCACACCGTGTTCAGACTCGGACCCACAGCCTGATGTGCACCTGTTAAATCACTCTTCTGCTTTCACTCCTTCGTCTCCCATCATATTTTAATAGTTTTTTGCAGTGCGCACGCTGATTAAAAATGGATCAGAAAAGTCTGCATATTTACAGCACAAAGTCAGGAAAAAAAAGGAAAATGTTCAGCTTATCTTTGATTTGGAGGTGGTGATTGTAGAAAGAAAAGCTTGTTGAGGGTCAAATTAGTCCAGAATAAAATTGTGAAAACAATTGTGACCACGTGCGCGGACAGATCACAAGCACAATACTAATGATGTTGTGTTGCTGAACAATTCAGGAATATATTCACATCATCCAGATACTGTAAAAACAGAACTGACTTGTTTTTTTTCCTATTTTTACTTTTTTGGTTTGATAAAATTAAATCATGTTAAAGGGTGATTCTTTAACTACGGGCACTATTGGCCTTGTAAATGTAATTTCCACCACACCATTGCCTTACAATATAAAGCGCCTTGGGGCAACTGTTTGTTGTGATTTGGCGCTATATACATGTGCTCTGATGTCACTGTTTATCTCCATATAAACTACCCAAACAATCTTTCGTACAAGCTTTTTAAAGGGACATTACAGTGTTGTGGTGGAAATTACGGCAATAGTGTGGGACAACTACATTTTGTTTAAAAAAAAAAAAATCACAACAGTTGTATGACATTGAATACCCCAATTATGTTTTGATTATTTTACTGATATTTTATTCAGAGATATTTTAAAACATTAGAAAAAACATTTCTTTACCATTAATTTTTATCATTGAAGATCAAAAGTCTGGGTGTGGGACAAGCACAAAACGGCAATATTTGCATATAATGATGCTGAAAAAAGGTGAAAAAGTCATCATAGACTACTAGAACAAATTTCTTAACACACTTTCATTGTAAAGATAACTATAAAAGTGTGAAATTTCCCCTTTTTTCTGTTTTTCATACAATATGATCAAAGGACATAAGTGCCCGTAGTCTGAGTCACCCATAAATGGAATATTCTGACCGAGCTAGCTGCTGCCGCCGCATTCATATAGCAGTGACTTGTGACTGAGGTCGTTCAAAGTTCACCAAATTAGAATTCTTCTAAATTACACATGTATGAGTGAATCCAACCTGAGTTATGGCCCCGCCCTCTTTCACAGGATCCAATCAGCATTCATGAGCCACACAAACCTCTTCCCTGATGTGCAACAATCTGACTCACCATCTCCAGCAACTTCCTTTATGTGGGTGGTGTCTGTCTGGAAGGAGGCGTGGCTCTGAGGAAGCCTCTTCTGATTGGTGGACTGATGACGATGATGATGATAATGAAAGCTGTTACAAGTGGATGAGTGAGGAGGGGAGGCGGAAGAGGAAGACGGAGGAGTGCAGATGGGAGGAGGAGAAAATGGTGAGCTGTCAGCGCCTGAGAGAGATGGAGTGAAATAAAAAAAAAAATAAAGTGAACTGATAAGATTACACCTGATCAGCATTCACTGATGCAGATCAATACCTCTGTGATTGTGTGGCTGGCCCTTCTGAAGGGGGTGGAGCTGACAGATGTCATTGGTGGAGGAACTGTCCATTAAAACTTCAACACCACTTTCTCTGTCCTTAAGCCTATCAGGAGGAGCCTCTGTAAGCAACATTTGAACTTTTAGGAAACAGCTTCTCTGGAGCAGTCACAGATTCCGTCACACCATAACACTGTCATGCCGTCAAACTGTCACGCTGTCACACCGCCACGTTGTCATGTTGTCCACTGTCATATTGTCACGTTGTGACACTGTCACATTGTCACACCATCACGTCACATTGTCACACCGTCACGTTGTCACATCGTCATGTTGTCACACCCTCACACCTTCACACTGTCACGCCGTCACACTATCACACCACTACATGTCACTCTGTCATGCTGTCACATTGCCACACCCTCACTCTGTCATGCCATCACACTGTTATGCCATCACACCTTCACGCTGTCACGCCACCACGTCATTCCATCAGTCACACTGTCACGCCACCACATGTCATTCCATCAGTCACACTGTCACGCCACCACGTCAGTCTGTCATGCTGTCACACCGTCAGGTTGTCACATGGTCACATTGTCACGCCGTCAAATGTCACACCGTCACATTGTCACGCCATCACACGTCACACCGTCACTGTGACAACATTGTCACACTGTCATGATATCACGTTGTCACGCTGTCGCACTGTCATGCCATCACGTGCTCCTCATGTCTGAAAATGACCTTTTTTGTTGCTGTTGTTGTTTTGTGGTCAGATGGAGCGAGTGACTCATCAATGCAAAGTCTCCATTTATCATTTTCAGTTTTCCGATTGGGCAGGAGGTTACGTCACCGGATTCATATCTCTGTGTCCACAGCCGGTGGGCCTCTACTGATCGGACCCCCTTCTGAGGGATGAGCTCGAGACCACAACCCACAAAAACAGGCGAATGAGTCAACAGCAAAGATGTTCGGGTGGATGGGCGGGGCTGAGCCATGTGGGGGCGGGGCTGTAGAATTTAATGTTGCTGGGTTTAAAGAGGGGACGTACAAACAGAGCACATTTTTAATGGTATGTTAAAATCCGACGGGATTCTGCTGCTGTTGTAATTCTGTTACTGCAGAACAGCCTGAGCGAGTGTTTACCTCAGTCACCACGGTGTCCCTCATCACCTTGGCCTCTTTCTCTGACCTTACAATGCAGCAACAGCTTCCATCAACATCATTTCTAAAAATCACATTTTTTGTCCTTGATTACTTTTCAAAAGGAACCCTTAAAGAGCAGTTCTGAGGTCAACCTTCATCCAAAAACCAGGTTTGAAATAAATCATCTGAAGAACCAGGGAGAAGTTGGCCAGCAAACAGACACAGACTACAACCCAATGGCTGACTTTAAGGAACACAAAGGAGACTAGTGAGGGAAGCCACCAAGACACCCGGAAGCTCTGACGGAGGTATAGGCCTCTGTGGATGCAAGTGGATAAACTGAGCATGGTGCAACATTTGCCTGTTCTGTCCCCGTTCATGTTCCTTTTGGAGTGGAGATGTGTTACAAGAACACAGATCAAATCTAGACTCACGTTTCCCCACGTGCGTTCTCACAAACTGCAGAATGCAGAGATTTGTCATATTCAGGCTTGGGGAGTAACGGAATACACGTAACGCAGTTACATAATTAGGATACAAAAAAAGGTAACTGTATTCAGTTACAGATGTATTCAGATTACAGGTATATTTAGTAAAAATGGGGATTACTTCGCAGGATTACAATTTTAATGCATTTTATATTATCTGTATATTTTTTATTTATTTTTTATTTGAAATGAAAACATCCCTTCATGGACAGCGACATGTCTCCTAACTGGGCAAAATATTGATGAAGTACCCGGATGTTAATGCATTTTCAATGGAGATCCGCGACTGAACACACTCAAAAAATGTTCGCAAAATATGTACGTGTTAAAATGCCATTTTGACCTGGATATTGAGCCAGTAAAATTAAATTACATTAAATTATGTCAGGAAAGTATTAAACTTACTCTGACACTCACACATTCCCAAATATTAGTGTTGAAAGTGACATGGATCTGTGCTGTAGAAGCTGCTGCAGCTGATCTGTTCAACGCAGCGAGGCTCCTAAAACCATTACAACACATTTATATATTATATTTTTACACAATTATCCTTTATTGATCGAGTTTCATTCATGAAGTCAGTGGTGTGGGTGCACATCTCTATGTGTGGGTGTGACTGTGAGCGGCACAGCGCGGGTCATTATAATCTCATTATTTTAAGGTGCATTTAAAAAAAAAGTCTTGTCGAACAATGTTAATCACTAACGACAAGTATTTTAACTAGACATTGGTCTAGCAGTGGAAAATATCAACTAGACATAAGTGAAGAGTTAATGGTCCGTGTCATTGGGTGACACAGGTACGGCAGGAAACATACAGCTGTTTATCATCCAAATATCACGGACAAAGTGACAAGAAGAACCAAAACCACTTACTTATGGAAGGAAATATTGTCTCCCTTGTTCCTCTGTTTGTGGCTTTGCCAACATGCACAGCTTTCCGGCATATTCCACCTGTTTCTTGAACTTCTATTCACGCAAATCACTAACTTGCCCGGAGTTAAAATGGCGACCACGCCTCCTTACTGACAGTATTTACTTAATGGTTTTCATTATGCTGCTGTTCTTATTTTGAAAGTTCAATAAGTGGACTGATATGTTAAACATGGTGCGAATTTACTAAACAAGTAGTAGACTTTTTTTTTTTGTCTTGTATATTGTTCTGCAAGCCACTTTTAATTACAAATTCATCCACACACCGCCTGAGTTTTCATTATCCTTCATTTGTTTGGCATTTTTTGTTGAAAATTTAGCAGGTGAACACTGGGTGAGTTTAAAACAATATTGTGGGTGCTCTTAATTCATAATGTGAAGTAAAACAGAGCATGCCATGTAAAAGAAACAGTTATTTTTGCTTAATAAACTGTACTATGTGGTCAAGACTATATTTAGTTTCTTTTGTCTGTATCAGCATATTTGATATTGGAGTAATCCAGAAGTAATTGAAAGCAATCAAATTACATTACTTTAATATTATGGTACTTGGATTACATTACTGATTACATTTTTCAACAGGTAACTAGTAACTGTATCGGAATACATTTTTAAAGTAACCCTCCCAACCCTGGTCATGTTCTTTTTAAGAAAATCCTCATCTACACCATCATTAAGCTGAAGAGCTGAAGAACACACAAAAGTTGCACTATGGACAGTTTCTCCAGCCACAGACACTTGGAACTCCTTCAGAGTCGTCATCTGTCTGTCTACAATCCCAATTCCAATGAAGTTGGGATGTTGTGTAAAATGTAAATAAAAACAGAATTCAATGATTTGTGAATCCTCTTCAAGCTATATTCAATTGAATACACCACAAAGACAAGATATTTAATGTTCAAACTGTTAAACTTTATTGTTTGTGCAAATATTTGTTAATTTTGAAACGGATGCCTGCAACACATTTCACAAAAGCTGGGACAGTGGTATGTTTACCACTGTGTTACATCACCTTTTCTTCTAACAACACTCAATAAGCGTTTGGGAACTAAGGACACTAATTGTTGAAGCTTTGTAAGTGCAGTTCTTTCCCATTCTTGCTTGATGTACGACTTCAGTTGTTCAACAGTCCGGGGTCTCCATTGTCATATTTTGCGCTTCATAATGTGCCACACATTTTCAATGGGTGACAGGTCTGAACTGCAGGCAGGCCAGTCTATAGTACCTGCACTCTTTTACCACGAAGCCACGCTGTTGTAACACATGCAGAATGTGTCTTGGCATTGTCTTGCTGAAATAAACAGGGACGTCCCTGAAAAAGACGTTGCTTGGATGGCTTGTGTTGCTCCAAAACCTGGATGTACCTTTCAGCATTGATGGTGCCATCACAGATGTGTAAGTTGTAAATGCCATGGGCACTAACACACCCCCATACCATCACAGATGCTGGCTTTTGAACTTTGTGCTGTTAACAGTCTGGATGGTCTTTTTCCTCTTTTTTTCTGGAGGACACGTCGTTCATGATTTCCAAAAACAATTTGAAATGTGGACTCATCAGACCACAGAACACTTTTCCACTTTGTGTCTGTCCATTTCAAATGAGCTTGGGCCCAGAGAATGCGGCGGTGTTTCTGGATGTTGTTGATTTATAGCTTTCGCTTTGCATGGTAGTTTTAACTTGCACTTGTAGATGTAGCGACAAACTGTGTTAACTGACAGTGGTTTTCTGAAGTGTTCCTGAGCCCACACGGTAAGATCCTTTACACAATGATTTATGTTTTTAATGCAGTGGCGCCTGAGGGATCGAAGGTCACTGGCATTCAATGCTGGTTTTCAGTCTTGCCGCTTACATGTACAAAATTCTCCAGATTACACTATGTAACACAATTTTTGTTCCTGGCTTCTAAGTGTTATATTTCAACTGCTTATGTCTAAAGTCTATGGAAAAATGACTACATTCAGCACAAACTTTGATTTTATTTATTTTTAAAGTTCTAAAAGTTTCTTGAAATTTCTAGATAATTCTGGAAACTTCTAGAAAATTCTGGACAGTTCTAGCAGTTCAAGAATATTCTAGACTACTCGGTAGTAGTGAAGGCGAATCAAATATTCTTGAAAACAAATTTCAAAATATCATTGTCGTGATCACAGAAACAAAGTTTCTGTGGAATAACAGCTATTTTCTATTTATTTAAGGCATAACAGGTTAGGAAAACACACTGTGTACCCAGGAACAAAACAAAAATAAAAATTTGTTACATAGTGTTATCTGAATCTTCTGATTATATTATGGACTATAGATGATGGAATCCCTAAATTCCTTGCAACTGAAAATTGAGAAACATTGTTCTTAAGCTGTTGGACTATTTTTTTTTTCACACAGTTGTTCACAAAGTGGTGATCCTCACCCCATATTTGCTTGTGAATGGTTAAGCCTATTGGGGATGTTCCTTTTATACCCAATCATGACACTCCTGTTTCCAATTAACCTGTTCACCTGTGAAATGTTCCAAACAGGTGTTCTTTGAGCATTCCTCAACTTTCCCAGTCTTTTGTTACTACTGTCCCAGCTTTTTTGAAACATGTTGCAGGCATCCATTTCAAAATGACCAAATATTTGCACAAAAACAGTAAAGTTTATCTGTTTGAACATTAAATATTTTGTTTTTGTTCAGTTCAACTGAATATAGGCTGAAGAGGATTTGCAAATCATTGTATTGTTTTTATTTACATTTCACACAGCATTCCAACTTCATTGGAATTGAGATTCTGTCTGTCTATTTTGTGACTTGGAAATGTTCATGTGTTCATCTCCTGACTGGTCTCAAGAAAACTGGGCCTGGTTTCATGAAGCAGTCTAATCTCTTAGTCTACTAAACTTACTTAGTCGACTACGGTTACTCACCCATTATCCGTCTAATCGTAGAGGCGTTGCCGTTGCCAAGAAACACCTTTAATGAGCAACAGTTTTGTTTCCTTCCGGGTTGGTCTGTCTGCTACCGACACAGCCAAGTCCACTGCAGCACAGGAGAAGCGCTCCCGACCTCAGAGTCCGTAAACATCTCCAATGGATTATTCCGGTCCCGGAACACCTGTTCCCGCCATAGGTCTCTCCTTCCTTCCTCCTCCGTCAAGTGAAAGGTACTGTACCTGGTAGTCGCTTTTTTGAGGAAAGACACTGAACTTTTGTCGATTAAGATAAGATTAGCCTCCTCTGTACCAGGCTAGAAACTTTAGTCGGGTAACGTGAAACTTTAGCCCACTAAGTACTTTGTGCAATGACTAATGCCAAAAGTTGAGTCAACTGAGTTTAGTCAACTAAACTACATTAGACCAGTTTTATGAAACTGGGCCCTGGTTGATGATTTATTCCTCATATTTTCAATAAATTGTCTCCATCCCAACTTTTTTCTTCTTTTTTTTGGGGGGGGGGGGGGGGGGTGGGGTGGTGGTGCAGGTCTTAAATGCAGCAGTGGATGTCTGTCGGGCATTTCCGTAAATTTTTGGTCATTTTCAAGGTTTTCTTTCCTGTGTACCTCCCACACATACCCATATACATTTTTAGACACCATTTCTTGCATGCATGTGCCAGTGGACACAAGGTGTGAAATGACATCAACAAAAAGTAAGATAAATCTTTAATTAGTTTTTTAATTACTTCTAATTACACATTACACCAAAAACAGGAAAAAAAAATATATCTAGAAAACCGAAAATACAAGGAAAACCAAGGAAAACACTGTAAATAAATAAGATCTTAAGATCCTAATTTTCCCATTCAGCATGGAAATTAGGGATGGGACGATCCAATCCTGGGATGTAATTCACATATCGGGAAATACCAATCCAACCTGCCACATTTTCCGATACCGCAGAAGAGCCACTGTGAATCCTGTCAACTGTTGTTGTTTGCTCTCTGCTTGTTTGCTGCCAAGCGGGAGGAGGAGGGGGGAGGTTTTTGAAGCCGGTGTCACAGACCGAACGGTATGAGGTTAGGGTTAGGTGATCTGTGTGTGTGTGTGTGTGTGTGTGTGTGTGTGTGTGTGTGTGTGTGTGTGTGTGTGTGTGTGTGTGTGTGTGTGTGTGTGTGTGTGTGTAAACAGATCCACAAATGCATATAACAATCTGTGATCGGAACCAATTGTTCACTGACCAAAAGCCTCTCTCTGATTCTCCTCTGCAACATAAATCCCACGAAACGCACATCACACTCTTCAACAGAAGACAGTTTTGAGAGATTATGGTGAAACAGTGTGGCAGTGCCCACCACACTAGCACACAGCCTGCACGGAGTATTTGTGTGTGTCACAGGCCGTGTCCGTATTCAGGTGTAGTCTGCGCTAACCAGGTAGCATCAAGACACATGAGTATGAAACATAAATTTTGACTGCTGTTGTAATAAATCAGGCCTGATTTCCTCATGTTTGGATTCATGAAGGCAACCAAAGCCACAAATCGGCAATGGGAGACCAGCTTTACTGTGCTATCTTTACCATATGATTTTCCTTTTTTTTTTAAATCCTGCTCTCCTCAAAAACCAGATTGCTGTCATTTGTAGCAGGTTGGATAAAATTTATTTTGAAATATGTTGTCAGAATGCATTCAATTTAAGTTATTATTAATTATTCAGGCCGTGACTGTGACAGGTAGCATGCTAACTAGCTCACCAAACCAGCGAGCTTAGCTAGTTAGCACGTAGCATACTTGAAATTAACATTAAGCTTTTTTATTTTAGATTACATCATGTATTCTGGTAACATTTGCTCATCAGGTCACTGCAGGCAAAGATTGACAGTTGAAGAAGAATAAGCTTGATTTACCCAGCATGCTTTGCTCCTGTGTTGTCCCATTGGCTACTGACTGGCTCAAGATGCATTTTGATTGGTTTAGACTTTTATCAGCTCCGCCTTCAGTGATGCAGCTGCATTGGGAGGATGATTGTGACAAAACATCCATTGTGTGAAGCCCCACCTCCAGCATGAATCTGGACAGAGAATAGAAGGTTTTTTTTTCCTTCTGCTGCATCATTCCAGAACAGAAAGACAAGTACTGGTTTTTAAAGTTTCCACTAGAGGGAGCAACCTGAACTTCAAAGTCTGCAGGCTGGTGTTTAGTCCTGTGGTACACTGGTGTGAATGTGATTAACCAGCCCAGAAAGCTACTTGTGTGTTCACCTTAATTCAATGAAATGCAGGTTGCAGACCAAACGGCTCCCCCTAAAACTTGGTCCGTCCTGCCTCCATTGCGCATGCGTCATTTCGGAGCTCAACAGCTCGTCTGAGACAGACTCTCTTCACCCAGAGCAATCAAATGGATTAATGTGATTATTAACCATCAGATGACAAAGTAAAACCTCTTAAATCATTCTAAAGTCAGTTTTAAGCAGAAATGAGGCGATACTCCGTGATGCTTTGAAATGACCGACGCGCAGTGAACGCATCAGCTAGCAGCTCGTGCAGCCATGGCGCTCTGATCGCTTCCTCCGTCTTTTATGATGAAATAATGCTGAATATATGTGGAAATGATTGTCTAAAAACTTCACATATGTCGCTGAGATATATGATGACTGGAGGCAGTTTGAAGCAGAAACAAGGTGATCATCGGTGAACCGTGGCTAATGATGCATGTGCAGTGAAGGCAGGGTGGACGGATTTTTAGTTTGGTCGGTGACAATGCAAGCAGGCAATCTGGAAATGGTCTTAGTTGAAGCTCCACCCAGAAGAAGAAAAAGTTGCACTTCCTTGACTGACCACTTGAGGCTGGCTCCAAAACAGAGCACGTCCCAATAGGAGACCATGGTGAAGTTAGTTGGAGGTTGGATAGTCAGAGAATTGTCACTTTTACTCTGTGTTGGTGGCAGGCAACCTAGGGGCCATCAATAAATTACTGTGTCTGAGGGTGATTCTTTAACTACGGGCACTATTGGCCTTGTAAATGTGATTTCCACCACACCGTTGCCTTACAATATAAAGCGCCTTGGGGCAACTGTTTGTTGTGATTTGGCGCTATATACATGTGCTCTTATGTCACTGTTTATCTCCATAGAAACTACCCAAACAATCTTTCATACAAACTGTTTAAAGGGACATTACAGTGTTGTGGTGGAAATTACAGAAATAGTGTGGGACAACTACATTTTGTTAAAAAAAAATCACAACAGTTGTATGACATTGAATACCCCAATTATGTTTTGATTATTTTACTGATATTTTATTCAGAGATATTTTAAAACATTAGAAAAAACGTTTCTTTACCATTAATTTTTATCATTGAAGAGCAAAAGTCTGGGTGTGGGACAAGCACAAAACGGCAATATTTGCATATAATAATGCTGAAAAAAGGTGAAAAAGTCATCACAGACTACTAGAACAAATTTCTTAACACACTTTCATTGTAAAGATAACTATAAAAGTGTGAAATTTCCCCTTTTTTCTGTTTTTCATACAATATGATCAAAGGACATAATAAGTGCCCGTAGTCTTAGAATCACCCCTGAATTAAACAATACTTTTTTTTCAATAGCTGCCATGTCAGAGGACGTAGAGACACCAAATCAATGCAAAATGGTTATGTGGGACTAATCTAACACACCTGTAACACACCAAGTTACTGGATTTTGTTTTTTTGCACCTTCTATTTTATAATATGTATATGTCACAGACTTGAACAAGCGAAGCTCTTCAGCATCTCACCATGTCATTTAGGCCCTTCAGACTTTTTTGAGCAAATGCTTCAGGGGAGCATTAGCATGGATAAACGTTTCAGCTTCTGGGGAAGCTCCGCTCAAGGGACCCCCCTAATTACAGCCTTCTTAACCCCCTGCCACTTTAAGCGATTTTTTTTTTTTTTTAATGTAGATAGAAATCAATATTCAAAGTTTTCAGCTAGTTGACAGTAGGGCTGTACAATATGGCCAAATGATTCTATCGCAATATTGTCATATCAGTATGATGTACGATATGACTATGATTTGACACAAAGTGCAGCAACAGTGAAAATTAAACATTCTTAAACCAAACAGTAATAATACCACACTCATTCTGAACTCATCATAAGGTTAGGATACTGTGCCCTGCAAAAGTATGGGAACACTTGGTATTTCACACATTTTAATTTGTTTATGCCATTTCAAATACAAGAAATACAAAAAATATAAAGAATAAAAAATTCTAAAATTATCTTCCTCAAACTCAAACTGAAAGCAAATCTCTAAAACTTGATAATACCTGTAAATAATAATCAGTTTTACTGCCAGTTTTCTTCAGACAAGTCAGGGGATGGAAACGTGAACATTTCCAAGTCACTGAATATGTCTTGGACTTTATTTACAGCAATTAGGAAGAAATACAAAAGTTTCTTTCACCAAAACATCAAATCTTGGCTTGTATCTCAGATGTACTTCCTAGCAAATTGTAGCTGAACTATCGGATCTTTTTAAGAAAATCCTCCTCTACACCACTTCACCAGGAAGCTGGATTTTATATTTTTAATTAATTTATATCAAGTTGTAGAAATTTGCTTTCATTTTGAGTTTAAGGAAGAAAATTTTAGATTTACTTATCTAAAGTTGTGTGGCTGGTGTGTCACTCAGACAGCAAAACTAAAAGGTTATTTAAAAATAACTCCTTCAGGGAGCATTTTTTTAAACTCATAACAATTGAAGGTGAGAGTAAATATAAGACATATAAAAACAAGTTAACTAGTATTATGTGATCTTGCAGAAGTCAGTATTACAGTGATTTATTGGAAAAACATAAAACAAACATCAAAGGTACTTGGAAGCTCTTAAATGAAATAACACTATGTAACAATTTTTGTTCCTGGCTTCTAAGTGTTATATTTCAACTGCTTATTTCTAAAGTCTATGGAAAAATGACTACATTCAGCACAAACTTTGATTTTATTTATTTTTAACATTCTAGAAAGTTCTAAAAGTTTCTTGAAATTTCTAGATAATTCTGGGAACTTCTAGAAAATTCTGGACAGTTCTAGCAGTTAAAGAATATTCTAGAAGACTACTCAGTAGTAGTGAAGGTGAATCGAGAATATTCTTGAAAACAGACAAATTTCAAAATATCATTGTCCTGATCACAGAAGCAAAGTTTCTGTGGAATAACAGCTATTTTCTATTTATTGAAGGCATAACAGGTTAGGAAAACACACTGTGTACCCAGGAACAAAACAAAAATAAAAATTTGTTACATAGTGTAATCAAATATAAAAAAAGTTTTCAAAGATTATCCGCCATATTTTTACTCAACTATTGATACAATTGTTGAGGAAAAGAAAGCTATAGTAGATCATTTTAATTCATGAAATCTTAATTTACATATTACAGTGTAACAATTTGTGTGTATGTGTACACATACACACTTGAAATTCAAATGTATGCTGACATATTGCATTGTCAATTAATTATTTAGTTGGTCTGAAGAAAACTAATTATCTTCAGTATTTGGTATGTGGCTTTGCCAAAAGTAGTACTTTTTATATAGTGGAACTGTTGTTGATTTTATTTCTTGGTAATTTTATGAAAAGATTTAAGATTCAAGGAAGCTGTCCAACTGGGGAAATTCAAAGACATGATTCATGTTGTATTTACATAAATTTAGTATATCCTGTATTTTTTTTTTTTAAATTATTGTGATTATTATTTGGTCCTTTTGTCTATTATGATTATATATGTGATATTTGACGGTGTAACTGCCTCTCAACAGCCAGAACTATGTTTCAAAGTGTATATGGTCATTAAGACTTCCAGAATGGAGGATTTTAACGATGGCCAGACATTTAAAACCGGTAAACTGAAAATACACTGAAAAATTGTTTAAAAAAAAATCATGGTTACAAAGGTAGAAACTCGAACGTTGATTAAACGCCTACAAATTCTGAACCATTTTATGTTGACTGTTTCACATGACCGCTCGAGGTTTGATAACTTTAACTGAGCGCCAAACGGTCTGGTTTTAGGTTTTTATGCTGCACGTATGAATTTTTAGGATAAAAATCTTCATTACAAAGCGCTGCATTACTTTCTATATCGGCAGCTTCAACAGAAAATATTTCAGGAAAAGTCTTTAGTTCACAGCAGCAGATTAAAGTGAATCCTTTAAAACTTTTAATAGATTCAAAACGGAATTCAAAAGTAAACAGAGAGAGAGGGAGAGAGAGAAAACGCGAAACGATCATAAATGTCACTGAAATGTAAAACTCATTCAAATTTTGATTCACTCAAATTTGCCTAAAATAATTTGAAGATCCAGAAAATATATTTAATTAAAGTAAAATTGAAAATTCTCACAAACCTGTCACTTTTCTTTTTCTTTCTTTCTTTCTTTCTTTCTTCGTCTTTTTGTTCTTTTCTTTCTGCTCACCCTCGGAATAAAACCTTGCTGCGTTGCACGGCGCACGCACGCGCATATAAGCTCCGCCTCCACGTCCTCTGAAAATACTACAAACTACTACTACTACTACTACTAATAATAATAATAATAATAATAATAACAATAATAATAGTAAACACAAAATAAGAACTCATAAATAGTAAAATAAACCGTTTCAAGAAAGTTTATAAATGTTGAAAGTTTTTTCATATCAAATGAATTACAATAAATGTTTAATATAATGTCAGTAATGTTTAATATGGCAGAAATATTACAATATTATTTTCTGATTCATTTTTTAACAGTCGCTGCATTATTGTTTACATTAAGAGTCTGTTATCCGATGCTTCCACCTGGTGGCCAGAAAGAGAACTTCATTTCCAAATGAGACGTGCACTCGGAGTGCAGTCCTTCGCCAGGGTGAGAAAGTCTGAGTTTCTGACTCACTGGGTCTTTGTGATGACATAAAGTAAGAATACAACATGACTAAAATAAAAATCTGTTCCACATCATCACGGCACGGTGGATTAGTGGTTAGCACTGAGCCTGGCCACAGGAAGGTCATGGGATCGATCGCTTCTCACCCTTTCCGTGTGGACTTTGTATCTTCTCCCTCTGTCTGTGTGTGTTCAATCAAAAACATGCTTATTTAGGGTCTGCTCCTTTCTCTGCCCCTGAGCAAGGCAGCGTCTCTACATCTGGAGTTGGTCCCTGGGCTCCGGATTGTGGCTGCACACTGCCCCTAGTGGTTGGATTGTGTCTAATTGTAATTGGGACGGTTAAATGCAGAGGACAGACTTTGTGGGATGTATGAAATATGTACAGTGACATTATTATTATTATATTGTCAAAGAGATGCAAGAAAGAGAACAGATGACATATGTGGAGGCACAGTTGAAATGTTCTTTCTTCACAGTGTTGTCATCACGTGTCCACACATTATGAATTTTAATGGACACAGACAGACAGATGGACACCTCCTCTGTCCACAGAGGATTTGCTGTGTGGACTGAGAGCGTACGCTGGAGCAACACGTGCACTACGCTATAGAACCACCTGGAGTCCTGGATGACAACCAGCCACCTCTCTAAGCTGTCTACTGCAGCCAGGTGGAACGTGGGGGTGTCCCAATAGAAATGAGGGCGTGTCCCTCACCTTCAGCCGCTGGAGTCTTCAACACTGAAGAACATGTCCAGCAGAGAAACTCACCACATGGACTAAATGTGGTGTCTGATGTTCCCTCACGGTGTTACTGATCCTCCTCATCTCAGTCTCTCCAAGTAAGAGTTTATTTAACCAACCAACCAAACAAACCACCAACCAGCCAACTCGTGGACATTCAGTGTGATTTTGTCTGCTGCTCTCACTCCGTCCAGCAGAGGTCGCTGTTGCTGCGGTGTCGTTGCTGCATTTCACCGCAGAGAAGAAAATGTGGCGGAAACAAAAGAATGTTTTGGTGGAAAAAAGGAAAACAAACGGCTGGAATGTGAGGGTTTAACGGACTCGGTTTGTTTGTTTGTTGACAGCGGCAGCATGGTGAGTGTTTGGTCACCGTTAAACTGCTGACAGCATCCTGCAGGCTGTTCGGTTTTTATTAACACAAATAACCGTTATTATTGTCATTATTGTTACTTTTAATCAGAGATTATTTTGACTGTAAAATGACGTTTGGTAGCAAAGCGGGCTGTAAAGCACGAATTGTGCTGATTATGTTGTGCAGAAAAACCAACAACAAAAAAAAAACAATGTCCATAGGTCAAAGAAAAATATTAAAAACAATTCATACACTCTTTTATTGATGCTTGCCGTTTTCAGCTCATCTGTGTAATTTATTTTATAAGATTAATCAATTAGTGTTTATATCAATTAACGCTAATTCGTGGTTTGATGAATTAACTCTAATGAGCAGGGGTAGTGGTCAAGCGATTAGTGGGCTTGGTTTCAGTGTAGGAGGTTCCTGGTTCAAACCCCACCCCTGCCACATTACTCCATGTAATGTGGAGTTTCATCAAGAAGGGCACTCGGTGTAAAACGTGCCAAATCAACATGCAGATCCCCCTCAGACCTGCTATGGCGACCCCAAGTGAAAACAAGAGAGCATATTTATTAATTAACTCTATATATTTATTAATTAGCTGTAATGAACAGATTTGTGTTGGAAATATCAGAAAACAGACACGATGTATCAGTTCAGTTGTTCTGACGCGTTTCTTTGTAAGGAGATCAAACACAACTTCATGACAGCATCACACCAACAACAGCAACAAATCCTGGACCGAATCATAGTTAAAGAATTAACACACATACTGTGCTAATCTATAAACGTCCAACGTGTGTGTGTGTGTGTGTGTGTGTGTGTGTGTGTGTGTGTGTGTGTGTGTGTGTGTGTGTGTGTGTGTGTGTGTGTGTGTCCGTCTTTGTCTGGCCTGTTGCCTATCAACAGTAACAGCAGCAGTACACAGGTATACACAAATACAAGCATCCTGATAACATCCGGATTCTTACAGATCCGCAAACAGCCCAAATGTGTCCTTTCTTCTCAAAATGCTCCAGAACAGTGAATGTTACAGTCACGTCACTGTTAGCAAACCGCTCTGTGCCAGTCCTACAGTTGTCGCTGGCTAGCTAAACTGCTAACACTGTTATAGGAGTTGAACCAGAAACACAAAAGATGGACTGTGAAGAGTAGATCAAGTCCACCTTCATCAAATGTGACCTAAACCTAAGGATGCATCACTGCTCCCAGTGTGGTAAACCTGTCTTATTTCTTTAAAAACTTAATGAGAGCACAGCGCTCCAGGGTTGTTGTTCTTTTTCATATGACCCTCAAAATTAGGTCAAGGTTATTTATTTTTTCCATTTAACCTTTATTTAAACAGGAATGTCAATTGAGAACTGGTTCTCATTTCTAATGACGGGCAGGCCAAGAGGCAGCATAAGAGACAAATACAAATTAAAAAAAAAAATACAATTATAAAACAAGTCATACCAATCAAAAGCAAGTGCAATGATCTTGTACCATTGATTATATGGAATTTTTAAAAGAGGAAAGCAGAATAAATGAGTAAAGCTTTCAAAATGGACTGCATTCATATAGCTCTTTTCCATCTACATCAGAAGCTCAAAGCGCTTTACAGTGATGCCTCACATTCACCCATTCACATACACTCACACAACAATGCCAGGGTGCTGCCATGCAAGGCGCTCACTACACACCGGGAGCAACTAGGGGATTAAGGACTTTGTCCAAGGGTCCGTAGTGATTGTCTGGCCAGACTGGGGTTTGAACCAAGGATCCTCTGGTGTGAAGCCCAGTGCTTAACCACTAGACCATCACCTCCCCTACAAGGTCAGAAAACTGAAAAGAGGAGGAACCGAAGGAGGTGCAGGCTTTGGGTAGGAGGAAATTGATGAAGCTACTGGAAGGTAAACTGTGATTTGTGTTGTGACCACGAAGGTGCGGTCGCTGGTGTAAAGGGGTTTCCCCAATCAGAGTTTTATAAATGAACAGAAACCAGTGAGTTTGTCTGTGAGAAGAGACAGAAGACCAGTTTAACAGAGAGTACACACGGCTGTGGTGAGAGTTAAACAAAGCGGACAGCAGCGTGGTCAGTAACGTCCAGTTTGTAAAGAAGAGTTTTTGAGGCAGACCTGTAGACCACATCACCAGAGTCCAAACCCGGAAACACTGCCATGTTAACCAGAAGCTGTTTTGCCGAGTGTGTAAAGGAGGATAAGGTAAAGATTTGACCTTTGTGAGCAATACGTTGTTTTTTTTCACACTTTATTGACTTTTTTCATTAATGAGATAAACAACAAACTGCAAACATTTAACAACAGCCCTCCACCCCACCCTCAACAGTACAAAATTATCAGCAAGAAAAAATAAAAATAAATAAATGTTTCATTAAAAATAATGATATAATAATAATAATAAGATAAAATTGGAAATCCAGTCTCCAAGAAATCAAGCAAAAACAGTAAGTGGTCATAGATACATACATACATGTGCATACTTACATGTACATAAAAAAGTGTATTAGCTGTATTAGTGTATTAGTTTAATTACAGTGTATTTGTTTAATTACAGTTGACATGGAAAATCCCAGGCCTTGGTGATGGTGGTGGCACCAGTCCTTATCCAGTCACAGGCAGCTGTACATTTCGGTCATCCATAAAGTGTAAGAAAGAAGTCCACAGCTTATGAAATTCCTCAGTTTTACCTCTGACTATATAAGTCAGCTTTTCTAGGTCCCTCAGTATCTTTCTATTTTAAACCAACCACGCATTTGGCTTGCAACAGACAGAAATGAATAAGTTTACATTTCTTTAAATTTGCAGAGAAACTTTCAGGGTGAATATGGAGTAAACATAGTCTCGCTTCCATTGGAATAACACTATCTGTCAGTCTAGAGATCAGTTCGAGTACCTCTCTCCAGAACATCTGGATTTTTTGACATTCCCACATGCAATGGAACGGAGTTCCAACTTCCCCAGTGTATTTGACACAATCATCAGGAATATCCAGATTAAAGCGGTGTAATTTAACTGGTGTAATATATGTCCTGAGCAACCACTTGTATTGTACCAGTTTGCCTCTCGTATTTATAGTTTGGGTTTGGGCCAGAAGGGATGTCTTCCCCCACTCCTCTACTGAGATGTCCTGCTGTAGGTCATTTTTCCATGCAGATAGATATGAAAGGGAGTTGTCTTAGAGCTTACTAGTAATATGTCATAAAACATAGACAACTGGCCTCTGTCATGCAAGTGTTTAACTGTAAGTTTTTCAGTGGTAGACAGTGGGGGTTCCAGAGTAGTTTTAAGTTCGGAGTAACCAAAACTCTTAATTTGCAAGCATTTTATGTGAGTTTCAAATGAGAGTTTGCTGTCGAGAGAGACTTGTACCTCGACATAATCTCAGAGCCTGTCTGTTTAAAAACTGTGCTTTTGGTTTTATTATTTGTTTTTAAAGTTAAATGGTGACTGGAGAAGGTGTGTTGGATGCTATTGAAACTGGCCTGCACTGAAAAGGTGCAGTAGTCAGGAAGGAACTAGATGTATAACTAATGGTCATCAGCATAAAGATGTACATGGGAATCACCTGTGGCAAGCGCAATGTTATTAACATAAATTCTGAATCTGACGTTTGACCTCTGTAATTGCAAACAAAGGCTACTGTACCAAATATTAACATTGATTTTCACAGGTGTTGAAATACTTATTTGCAGCAGTAACATACAAATAAATTATTAAAAAAATCATACATTGTGATTTCCGGATTTTTTTTTTTTTTAGATTATGTGTCTCACAGTGGACATGCACCTAAGATGAAAATTTCAGACCTCTCCATGATTTCTAAGTGGGAGAATTTGCAAAATCGCAGGGTGTTGAAATACGTATTTTCCTCACTGTAGTTTTGGAGCTTTAGGTGTTGTTGCTATGAGCTTCATTACTAATATTAAGCTGAAGCTCACAGAGCTGTGTGTAGTAAATACTGTCATTGCAGAGAAAACCAACTCTCCTGTAGCTAGTTAAGTGGTGTTTTATTCTTTCAGTGCAATTATTAAAAAAATCCACTATATTTTGTCCTGTGCAATATATATGCACCAATTATTGCAGATCCAACCTTTTTTCACAAAGTAAATAAAACCCTAGGAAAAATGGAGGGTGATATAATACTCGCAGGGGATTTTAATCAAGTTTGGGATCCTTATATCAACCAAAATAGATTCACTGGATCTTCAGTAACTAAAGATAGAGCCACCATACACATGCTAAGCGAGGACAATAGCCTGGTTGATATTTTGCGGTTGATTAATTCATGTGAAAGAGAATACACTTTTTTTTTTCAAACTGTTACAAAACCTACTCGAGAATTGATATGTCAAATAATATAACCAAGCAAGTTGTACACTGTAAAATTAATACAACTGCCTTGTCTGATCATGCTTCTGTAGAACTGGGAATTGATGTACACAGTGATAGTGAAAGAAAGGGTAGATGGAGACTTAACACTTCATTATTATTCAATGAGACTTTTAAATGATCACTAGAGGAAGAGTTACAATCCTTCTTTGAAATAAATACAGGGAGTACGAATAGAAGATCAATTGAATGGGAAACCTCAAAAGCTTCTGTTTGTGTGAAAATCATAGCCTGTGCCTCCAAAAAGAAGGAGGAGGATGTGAATAAATAAAAGAATTGGAAGCTAAAATTAGAATACAAGAAAGAGAATTGGCAGATTGTTTTTTAAACTGGTTATACCAAGACATCTGTAAACATAAATTTGAACTTAATCAAATCTATGATAAGAAGGTACAATATGCCTTATTTAGGTTGGGAACACCCTTTTACAAAGAAGGAGAAAAAACTGGCATGTTGCTTGCCAAACAGTTAAAACAATGCAACTCTAGTAATTTAATACCAGCAATTTAAAAAGGTAATGCAACTGTGACTGATAATAAGGAAATCAATGCAGTATTGGAAGAATACTATGAGGATTTATATTCCCCAGAAGTGCCTTCCAATCCTAAAGAATTAACAGATTTTTTTTACTAAAGTGGACTTGCCTAAACTGTCATTAGATCAAGCAGGAAATTAGATGGCCCCATTACAGACACTGAAATAAATAACTCGACAGTATATTGTGTATGAAGAATGGGAAGTTGCCTGGGTTTGATGGTTTTCCCATTGAATATTATAAAGAATATATTAACATCCTGGTCCCAGTGTTGAAAGAGGTATATAACGAAGCATTTGCCTTACAGTCTCTTCCCCCAACCTTTAATGAGGCCTTAATAACAGTATTAGCAAAGAAAGATAGAGATCTGCTACAACTCTCTAATTACCGCCCTATCAGTCTGCTTAATGTGGACTGTAAAGCCCCTTTCACACCGGGGCTGGTCCCGGTTGCTCCCAGTTGCGCCGTGCGTCATTATGATGATGCCACGTGGAAGCAACTCAGTGCCAAGACGATGCAGCTCGGCGCCACAACAGCGCGAGGGCGCAAAGGAGGAAGCAAGTCGGGCGCCGAAAAATTAAACCTGTTTAATTTTTTGGGGGTCCTGTGCTCGACGCAGAAAGGAAGTGGTTCCAGCGCAAGTCGGGGCAAAGAGGCATTACCCGACGTGACTCGAAGCCAATTTATGATTCCTGCTGTGTTGCATTGTTCCCACAGTATAAATCACACAGGATTGTTGTTATACCGTGTACTTAATGCAGTAAAAACTACATGCTGAAGAAAAAAAAAAGCAGAATGATTGCCAGAAATATCCAGTAAAAAGTCCGGACATCTCTAGTCCAGTCATGGACGTTCGTTCACGCGCGCACATGTGAACAATTAAAAGAAAAAAAGTCTGGCTCCAGGCATTAGTTCCTTGTTCTCTGCTCAAACTCTCACATCACAGTTAAAAAAAAAGGGACAAAAAAGGACATAAGTCCTGAGACAGGACATGTTAACATCAAATAGAAGTCCAGACATCTCCACATTCGCTTGAAGGTTCGTTCGCGCGTGCGCATCTTGCTCAAAGGAGGAAAGAAGAAAAAAAATTGTCTGCAGGCAGTTAGTTCCTTTTTCTCCTCAAACTCTCTTATCACAGTTAAAAAAGGACATAAGTCCAGGACATGTCAACATCAAGTTGAACTCCAGGCATCTCCACATTTGCTTTAAAGGACGGTTCATGCGCGCGCATCTCGCTGTCAAAGAAGGAAGGAACAGACAGCAAAAACAGCTCACTACTTCCAAGGGCAGCGACGTGTGTACTGTGTTCAGAAAACAGACTGGATGAGAGGCAGAAAATGAGGCTATTTAAAGTTTAGAGTGAGGGGGAGCAACTGGCAGCACCTGGCAGCCAAACTCGCAGCGCAACGAGACGTCATCAGGCGCAAGCCGACACAGTAATTAACCGGCAATTACCTCCAAACAGCGGTTTTTCGGCGTCGTCATGGCGCAATAGGGAGCAACTGGGAGCAGCCCCGGTGTGAAAGGGGCTTAAGATTCTGACAAAAATTTTAGCAACTCACTTGGAGAAAGTCTTGCCACATATAAACCCAGATCAAGTAGGATTTATGAAAAACAGATCATCAACTGATAATATGAGAAGACTGCTACATTTAATCAACTGATTAAATGTAGAAGTCTTCTCATATTATCAGGTTTTTTTGTCTTGATTTAGAGTGGTCTAAATCAAGAAAAAAAATGGTCCAATGGTAGCCCTCTCCCTTGATGCGGAGAAGGCTTTTGACCGAGTTCAGTGGGATTTCTTGTTTGCAACCTTGTCAAATTTTGTTTTTCAACCTCGTTCGTACCTGGGTCAAAATGCTGTACAACAGTCCTAAATCTTCAGTAATAACAAATGGTATTATGTCACCCTTCTTTGATCTAAAAAGAGCCACGTGGCAAGGATGCCCTCTGTCGCCCCTTTTGTTCAATATCTCCTTAGAGCCATTGGCTATCAGCTTTAAAGGAAATTCAAATATTTGAGGTGTGGAGGGGGGTGGGAAACAACATAAACTGGTAAATTGGTCTTGTTAAAAGACACAGCTCCCTCTACACCTCACTTAATAAATACAATTCATTCCTATCTGGTGTCAGGTTACAAAATAAACTAGACGAAATCTGAGGCTATGCCAATATCGGGGCATAGTAGTGCAAATTTAATGCGCTTGGTTTCAGTGCAGAAGGTTCCGGGTTCATATCCCACTCCTGCCACATTTCTCCATGTAATGTGGAGTTGCGTCAGGAAGGGCATCCGGCGTAAAATCTGTGCCAATTCAACATGCAGATCCACCTTGGATTTGTTGTGGCGACCCCGAGTGCAAACAAGGTAGCAGCCGAAGGGACTTACAGTAGTGGAAATGTAATGACTCAATTTGGATTTAAATGGGTTCCAAAGGGAATGAAATATTTGGGAATTAAACTTAGTTGGGAGGTGGAAGAAATGCCAGCATTAAACTTTGAGCCAATTTTGCAAAAAAAAATTAAACTAATCTGGATAAGTGGGAAAAAAAATAAGCTGACATTATGGGGAAAAGTGAATGTAATAAAGATGGTGGTAAATAAGCTGACATTATGGGGAAAAGTGAATGTAATAAAGATGGTGGTCTCTCCACAATTTAACTATACTCTTATGATACTACTAGTGACAGTGTCCCCAACACTATTGGGTCAATATGAGACATTAATTAACCCCTTAACGCCTACTGTCGCATATATGCTACAATATTTGACTCAAATATGCAACATACCAAATTGACCAGTATGCCTATTGTCGCAAATTTGCAACATACCATTATTATAACATTATAACATAAATTATTACCAAAATACCAAAATTACTATTTATTTTTTGTGCAAAAGTGTAATTAATAATCTCAACATTATTTACCATCTACTTAAAGGCAAAAACACACACAAAACATTTTTTTATATACAGCCATATAAATTCAGGCGTTAAGGGGTTAAACATTTCCTCTGGGAAGGAAAAAAAAAAAGCCAAGAATTAAAATGACCAAATTATAATCAGTAACAAGGGAGTGCTTGGTCTACCTGATCCTATGCTGTACTATATCTCTTTTGAGATGGCAAAAAGTGCCATTCATTGGACCAAAAGTAATCATTCAAACTGGGTTGTAATTGAACAGTCCTTGTCCTCCCCATTCACACTCATATATCTGTCCCAGAAATCAGGGTCTCCAACCCTATTATGCTACTCTCCAAAGAAGTCTGGATGAAAATGCATAAACTCCTTAAACTGTCACATTATGAACAGTCATATTCCTCTCTTTGGCAAAACTCTGCCATGTGTATTGAAAGGACACCAGTCTATTGGAAGAGTTGGTACAATCAAACAATATGTACACTTGATAACTTGTATGAAAATGAAGTGTTTATGTCTTATGATGATTTACTGAAAAAATATCATCTTGGGGGAAGTAACATTTCTGGAAATATCTCCAGATAAGGAACTGTGTCATGTCATTGCCTCCACAAAATAAGGACAACTTCATCCTGGACTGTCTGGCCTTGCCACCACGTCATCATCGAGCCTCTTTGTTCCACCAAAGAATCAGCTCCGCACTCTGTAGTGACTGTAAAAATTTAAAGGTCTTATGGGAAAAAGACATTGGATGTGTGTTTCAGGATAAGGAATGGAGGA